>NC_091311.1:18478194-18625694 GCF_038502225.1 Cherax quadricarinatus
CACTAACAATAATGTTACTTCTACTACTATTACTATTACTACTACTATTATTACTATTACTACTTCCACTCCCCACTCCTTCCTACCGACATATTTTCTGGCCTTATCTGTTTTTAATTGCTTAGTTGTGAACTGACAATGGTCTAGGGAAGACCGAAACCTCGTCATAAGTTTCCTTCCTCGGTGTTGTGAGTTTTGAAATGTTGCAGTCATGGTCTTGTGACTCATTCTTCATGTAGTTGTTAGCATAGCAAGAAGTAGATACCATGCATAGTAGTGAAGTTAGATACCATACATGGTAGTGAAGTTAGATATCATGCATGGTAGTGAAGTTAGATATCGTACATGGTAGTGAAGTTAGATACCATACATGGTAGTGAAGTTAGATATCGTACATGGTAGTGAAGTTAGATATCATGCATGGTAGTGAAGTTAGATACCATACATGGTAGTGAAGTTAGATATCATGCATGGTAGTGAAGTTAGATATCGTACATGGTAGTGAAGTTAGATACCATACATGGTAGTGAAGTTAGATATCATACATGGTAGTGAAGTTAGATACCATACATTGTAGTGAAGTTAGATATCATACATGGTAGTGAAGTTAGATACCATACATTGCAGTGAAGTTAGATACCATACATGGCAGTGAAGTTAGATATCATACATGGTAGTGAACTTAGATACCATACATGGTAGTGAAGTTAGATACCATACATTGTAGTGAAGTTAGATACCATACATGGTAGTGAAGTTAGATATCATGCATGGTATTGAAGTTAGATATCATGCATGGTAGTGAAGTTAGATACCATACATGGTAGTGAAGTTAGATATCATGCATAGTAGTGAAGTTAGATACCATACATGGTAGTGAAGTTAGATATCATACATTGTAGTGAAGTTAGATACCATACATGGTAGTGAAGTTAGATACCATGCATGGCAGTGAAGTTAGATACCATACATGGTAGTGAAGTCAGATACCGTACATGGTAGTGAAGTTAGATATCATACATTGTAGTGAAGTTAGATACCGTACATGGTAGTGAAGTTAGATACCATACATGGTAGTGAAGTTAGATACCATACATTGTAGTGAAGTTAGATACCATACATGGTAGTGAACTAAGATACCATACATGGTAGTGAAGTTAGATACCATACATTGTAGTGAAGTTAGATACCATACATGGTAGTGAAGTTAGATACCATGCATGGCAGTGAAGTTAGATACCATACATGGCAGTAAAGTTAGATATCATACATGATAGTGAAGTTAGATACCATACATGGTAGTATAGTTAGATACCATACATGATAGTGAAGTTAGATACCATGCATGGTAGTAAAGTTAGATACCATGCTTGGTAGTGAAGTTAGATACTATGTATGGTAGTGAAGTTAGATACCATGCATGGTAGTGAAGCTAGATACCATGTATGGTAACGAAGTTAGATACCATGCATGGTAGTGAAGTTAGATACCATACATGGTAGTGAAGTTAGATACCATACATGGTAGTGAAGGCACTTGTATAATGAGCTTTAATAAGATTTGATCCCACATAGGTATAATGTGTCCAGATAGAGACAGTATATACACTTAGCAAATCTCAACTATTTTGAATGACTGATTATCTACAGCTCTTCAAAACACTCAGGGTTCACCACATGGAGGTGGCTGCTCTTCGAGTTCCAGTCATAACCAGAGGATGTAAGATGGTGGTATGAGTGATCTACAACCCACCACTGACAGCAGGAATACAAATACAATACGAAAGCATTACAAATCATGCAAGGCTTTAAACACAGTGAAATACACTGGGAGACACTGGGTCCACAAGAGCTATGATGAGGGTGGTAGCCATGGAACACTTATTATGCAAAAAAGTAAGGACAAATGTCATGAGAGAGAGAATAGAATACAAAGCAATACTAGACCTGTTATTTACCTTAAACGCATCTATGTGAAACAGACTCTATAGCAAGACGGGAATGAAAACAAAATCAAAGGAGGCGACGACAGAAGGATGAGAGAAACCCTGAATGTAGCAGTGTGAGAAAAGAAATTTAGACATGGAAACGATGAGTACGAAAAGTGAGAGATTCCTGAATGTAATACTGTGAGAAAGAGAATTAGACTGAAAAGAAAGATGAATGAGTCGATTGATTACCTCGCTAGAGAGTGTTGAGTAGGAAGAAACTGTTTCTAGAGGAAACAAAGAGACAATGGTAAGAACAGCGGTTTCCTGTGGCTTACTCAAAGTTGTAGAAAGACAAATTAGATACGACGTACAGCATAGTATAAAATACACACAAAATAGTGATGAATAGTAGGAAAAAAAGACGTGAACAACATAAATAACCATGAATAAGAGCTGGTGAGAAAAGAGACTGATCAACAATCTGAATATAACATATCAGCGAAAACAAAAGCTAAACTGAAACTTCTACATAATCACATCATAAATAAGACACCAATAAAACATCATGTAATAAGACTGAAGAAGGAAGGAGGAGAGCTCACCATAAATGTCAAGGAAGGCCCCAAAGAACTCAGCAAATGATTTAAGGAGGTTTTCTCAGTGAAGACTGGGATGACACCAGAGATTCAAAATGAAAGGTTACACCAGCGGGTACTGGACACCATCCACACATTCAACCTGATACATGAAAGAAAACGAAATCAGGCAATGTGTCACAGTAGGTTTCGAGAGAGGAAGTAGAAACCTTGTGAGAACCGTTAATTAAAATGTACAGGTCATTGGTAACAGAGCAATTGCTAGTGGTATATATCAGTGGTATTCAACACCGACAAAGTGATGAATTAGACTCATGTGCAACATATGGGTATCTTTACTTGTAGATGTTTCTCCCACCAGTGGATTTATCAGTACAGTAAATGGACAAAATAGAAATATATATAGCAAATAGTGGAAGATGAGGTAATCAGTCCCTCAGCCTGGGATAAAGCCACTGCATGGCGAAACTTCTACAAGTAAATATACCAAGATGCTGCACATGTGTCCTGTTTATCAAATTTCTAGTGATGATGAAGACAGTGAATGTAGTACCCACATTTATGACAGTGAACGTAGTACCCACATTTATGACAGTGACTGTAGTACCCGCATTTATGACAGTGAATGTAGTACCCGCATTGATGACAGTGACTGTAGTACCCGCATTTATGACAGTGAATGTAGTACCCGTATTTATGACAGTGACTGTAGTACCCGCATTTATGACAGTGACTGTAGTACCCGCATTTATGACAGTGAATGTAGTACCCGCATTTATGACAGTGAATGTAGTACCCACATTTATGACAGTGAATGTAGTACCCACATTTATGACAGTGACTGTAGTACCCGCATTTATGACAGTGAATGTAGTACCCGCATTGATGACAGTGACTGTAGTACCCGCATTTATGACAGTGAATGTAGTACCCGTATTTATGACAGTGACTGTAGTACCTGCATTTATGACAGTGACTGTAGTACCCGCATTTATGACAGTGAATGTAGTACCCGCATTTATGACAGTGACTGTAGTACCCGCATTTATGACAGTGAAAGTAGTACCCACATTTATGACAGTGAATGTAGTACCCGCATTTATGACAGTGAATGTAGTACACGCATTTAAGACAGTGAATGTAGTACACGCATTTAAGACAGTGAATGTAGTACACGCATTTAAGACAGTGAATGTAGTACACGCATTTAAGACAGTGAATGTAGTACACACATTTAAGACAGTGAATGTAGTACCCGTATTTAAGACAGTGAATGTAGTACACGCATTTAAGACAGTGAATGTAGTACCCGTATTTAAGACAGTGAATATAGTACACGCATTTAAGACAGTGAATGTAGTACCCGCATTTATGACAGTGAATGTAGTACCCGCATTTAAGACAGTGAATGTAGTACACGCATTTATGACAGTGACTGTAGTACCCGCATTTATGACAGTGAATGTAGTACCCGCATTTATGACAGTGAATGTAGTACCCGCATTTAAGACAGTGAATGTAGTACACGCATTTAAGACAGTGACTGTAGTACCCGCATTTATGACAGTGAATGTAGTACCCGCATTTATGACAGTGAATGTAGTACCCGCATTTATGACAGTGACTGTAGTACCCGCATTTATGACAGTGACTGTAGTACCCGCATTTATGACAGTGACTGTAGTACCCGCATTTATGACAGTGACTGTAGTACCCGCATTTATGACAGTGAATGTAGTACCCGTATTTAAGACAGTGAATGTAGTACCCGCATTTATGACAGTGACTGTAGTACCCGCATTTATGACAGTGACTGTAGTACCCGCATTTATGGCAGTGAATGTAGTACCCGTATTTAAGACAGTGAATGTAGTACCCGCATTTATGACAGTGAATGTAGTACCCGCATTTAAGACAGGAGATACGGTGTTACAAAACTGGTCTTCTTAAACTTCTCCAAAGTATGGTAGAGAGTTATCGTAATTTATTCTCGTTTATCTGATGAACTGTTTACGGTTTCCTAACAAGAAATTTCAATAACAGTTCGGGAATCCAAAGCAAATAACTAAAATTTTAAATCTTTACTAGTAAAGTTTATCTGAATATATATATATATATATATATATATATATATATATATATATATATATATATATATATATATATATATATATATATATATATATATATATATATATATATATATATATATATATATATATATATATATATATATATATATATATATATATATATATATATATATATATATATATATATATATATATATATATATAACAGTCAAGCTGGGATGGCCCGATCGCTGAAAAGGTGCTTGCCAACATGCTCAGGGCTGCAACATCAGATAGAGAGACTGCCCATCTCCAGGCTGTGACTGCACATCACTCCGGGGACTTCCTCCAAACAGTTCCCATATCGGCAATGGGAACGGGACTCGACCCTAAGACCCTCTACCCTCTGTATTGCAGTGGCTCTGCGCCTTGATGCCCTAATTCACACAGAATATACGTGTATTTGCGGCGAAGCGCAAGCAGACCAATACGGTCTACATGGTCTTAACTGTTCCAAAACCAAGGGCTGGCATGGAAGACACAATGTGGTCAACGACAACATAAAGTGAACCCTTGCTACAGCTGGATCCCCAGCCGAGAGGGAGCCCCGATCACTAGCAGCCAACAATACCCACAACCCAGCAAACCGCCCCGACGGGATCACCATCTATCCTTGGAAGAATGGCAAGCTCTTAGCATGGGACTATACCTGTGTGTCCACACTGGCTGACACCTATATCTATCACAGTGTGGGGCGACGGGGAGAAGCTGCTGACCACAAGGAGGAGTACAAGATCCGCAAGTACAGGGACATAAGCCAACAGTATTAATTTGTCCCAGTGGGATCAGAGACCTTGGGATCATGGGGAAAAAATGCCACACGTTTCCTTAAAGAATTGAGTTCCAGACTCATCGACACCACCAGGGACCCAAGGGCAGCCACTTTCATGTTCCAGCGCCTCAGCGTGGCCATCCAAAGGGGAAATGCTTGCTGCATACTTGGCTCGCGTCCAGCCTCGGAGGAGCTGGAGGAAATTCATAATCTTTAATACATTGCACCATTGTATTCATGTTTGTGTTTTTCTGCAAATGTATTCTGTTTATTAATAAATGTTCACATAGAATATAAAATATAGGGGGTGGTAGGAGAAGAAAATATCCAAACAGCTCCGGGGAGAACCTTGAGTTTTCCCTGAGGTACGTTTATTGTCTTCTCTGAGGATGAGGGTCCCCAGTCCAGCTATAGAGATGGTACTTCCCTATATATATATATATATATATATATATATATATATATATATATATATATATATATATATATATATATATATATATATATATATATATATATATATATATATGTATACATATATATATATATATATATATATATATATATATATATATATATATATATATATATATATATATATATATATATATATATATATATATATATATATATATATATATATATATATATATATATATATATATATATATATATATATATATATATATATATATGCAATAAGATCACAGTAAACAGGTGATTTCAAAATATGCAAAACAACCACTCTGAAAGAATAGAGAAATTCCAAGCGCTTTCGTGACTACTCACATTATCAAGGAACTATGAAAGTGAAGCATCCAAGGAAGCTATATAAGGGGTCGGCCAGCACCTCACTATCAGATCCCACAACGGTTAAACACATGACGCGCGGCGAGCCAACTTGGATAGGTCCTTTGCAAAACTCACCCCCAAGCTATTTATTTGTCCAGTGTATTATTAAATTCTACCCAAATTCTATTAATTATAAATGGATCTAATTTATATAAACCAAAGGAAATATTCATATTATTGTCAAAACTGCTTTTTATGAAACAAGATTCAATTATATTCCTGTCGACCATGGACTTGCTTGATACTACTTTCTCAACTTTTTGAAAATCAATTGGATGGTTAAAATCTCTTACATGAATAAATAGAGCATTGAAATCTTGTCCAGTTCTAATGCTATATTTATGTTGTTTTAATCATAGTTCGAGATTTTTACCAGTTTGACCGTAATAAACTTTATCGCAAATTTTACAAGGAATCTTATAGACACATCCATAAGCATTTTGGGGGGAATTCTTAATCAAAAGTTTTTTTACTGTATCAAGATTTTTGAATACAACTTTATTATTAAAGGTCTTAAGAAGAGAAGGCATATCAACCAAGTTTTCATGGTAAGGGAGAACCAACATATTTTTAGTTGAATAAGGCTGGTTGCCCTTTTTTGGATTATAAAAAGTGTTCCTAGCAACTTTAAAAGATTTATCAATTACATTTCTTGGGTATTTTAAATCATTACCTATTTCATAAATTTTGGATATTTCCTCATCTATGAACTCAGTACTACAAATTCGTAAAGCTCTCAAAAACATTGATGAGAAAACAGACAGTTTGACTCTATCTTGATGTGAGGAATAATAGTGGACATAGGAACAGTTATTTGTAGGTTTTCTGTAAATTTTAAATTTGAATTCGTTATTACCCTTAATAATTAAAACATCTAGAAAAGGCAATGAGTTATTTTCTTCAAACTCAACAGTAAAGTTTATAGAATGGGCTAAGCTATTTAATTTTCCAAGAAAATGGTGTATATCTACATTTTTGGGCATAAGACACAAAATATCATCAACATATCTGAACCATTTAGCTCTATTAGGGAGGATTGTGTTAAGCAACCTTGTTTCAAAAAATTCCATGTATAGGTTACTAAGAACAGGTGAAAGAGGATTTCCCATTGCCATACCAAACTTCTGAGTGTAAAACTTATCATTAAATACAAATTTTGCATCAACAATGCAAAGTTTAATAAGTTTAATGATAGTAGGAACAGGCAATGGTAAATCATAGTTAACGAGTTCTTCAGATAAGAAACTTAATAAATCATCAACAGGAACTTTCGTAAACAAGGAAGTAACATCAAAACTAACCATGTTAAAATCATTTAAGTCAGTCAAGGAGCTTAATTTATCAACCAAGTCTATGTTGTTTTTAACATTAAAGTTAGAAATTTTGCCAACAATAGGGTTCAAAATATCAACAAGCCATTTGGATAATTTATATGAAACTGACCCTATGGAGCTAAAATTTCTAACTTTAATGTTAAAAACAACATAGACTTGGTTGATAAATTAAGCTCCTTGACTGACTTAAATGATTTTAACATGGTTAGTTTTGATGTTACTTCCTTGTTTACGAAAGTTCCTGTTGATGATTTATTAAGTTTCTTATCTGAAGAACTCGTTAACTATGATTTACCATTGCCTGTTCCTACTATCATTAAACTTATTAAACTTTGCATTGTTGATGCAAAATTTGTATTTAATGATAAGTTTTACACTCAGAAGTTTGGTATGGCAATGGGAAATCCTCTTTCACCTGTTCTTAGTAACCTATACATGGAATTTTTTGAAACAAGGTTGCTTAACACAATCCTCCCTAATAGAGCTAAATGGTTCAGATATGTTGATGATATTTTGTGTCTTATGCCCAAAAATGTAGATATACACCATTTTCTTGGAAAATTAAATAGCTTAGCCCATTCTATAAACTTTACTGTTGAGTTTGAAGAAAATAACTCATTGCCTTTTCTAGATGTTTTAATTATTAAGGGTAATAATGAATTCAAATTTAAAATTTACAGAAAACCTACAAATAACTGTTCCTATGTCCACTATTATTCCTCGCATCAAGATAGAGTCAAACTGTCTGTTTTCTCATCAATGTTTTTGAGAGCTTTACGAATTTGTAGTCCTGAGTTCATAGATGAGGAAATATCCAAAATTTATGAAATAGGTAATGATTTAAAATACCCAAGAAATGTAATTGATAAATCTTTTAAAGTTGCTAGGAACACTTTTTATAATCCAAAAGAGGGCAACCAGCCTTATTCAACTAAAAATATGTTGGTTCTCCCTTACCATGAAAACTTGGTTGATATGCCTTCTCTTCTTAAGACCTTTAATATTAAAGTTGTATTCAAAAATCTTGATACAGTAAAAAAACTTTTGATTAAGAATTCCCCCCAAAATGCTGATGGATGTGTCTATAAGATTCCTTGTAAAATTTGCGATAAAGTTTATTACGGTCAAACTGGTAAAAATCTCGAACTAAGATTAAAACAACATAAATATAGCATTAGAACTGGACAAGATTCCAATGCTCTATTTATTCATGTAAGAGATTTTAACCATCCAATTGATTTTCAAAAAGTTGAGAAAGTAGTATCAAGCAAGTCCATGGTCGACAGGAATATAATTGAATCTTGTTTCATAAAAAGCAGTTTTGACAATAATATGAATATTTCCTTTGGTTTATATAAATTAGATCCATTTATAATTAATAGAATTTGGGTAGAATTTAATAATACACTGGACAAATAAATAGCTTGGGGGTGAGTTTTGCAAAGGACCTATCCAAGTTGGCTCGCCGTGCGTCACGTGTTTAACCGTTGTGGGATCTGATAGCTTCCTTGGATGCTTCACTTTCATAGTTTCTTGATAATGTGAGTAGTCACGAAAGCGCTTGGAATTTCTCTATTCTTTCAGAGTGGTTGTTTTGCATATATATATATATATATATATATATATATATATATATATATATATATATATATATATATATATATATATATATATATATATATATATATATATATATATATATATATATATATATATATATATATATATATATATATATATATATATATATATATATATATATATATATATATATATATATATATATATATATATATATATATATATATATATATATATATTATTTTATTATTTATTATCACACTGGGCCGATTTCCACCAAGGAAGGGTGGCCCGAAAAAGAAAAACTTTCACCATCATTCACTCCATCACTGTCTTGCCAGAAGGGTGCTTTACACTACAGTTTTTAAACTGCAACATAAACACCCCTCCTTCAGAGTGCAGGCACTGTACTTCCCATCTCCAGGACTCAAGTCCGGCCTGCCGGTTTCCCTGAACCCCTTCATAAATGTTACTTTGCTCACACTCCAACAGCACGTCAAGTATTAAAAACCATTTGTCTCCATTCACTCCTATCAAACACGCTCACGCATGCCTGCTGGAAGTCCAAGCCCCTCGCACACAAAACCTCCTTTACCCCCTCCCTCCAACCTTTCCTAGGCCGACCCCTACCCCGCCTTCCTTCCACTACAGACTGATACACTCTTGAAGTCATTCTGTTTCGCTCCATTCTCTCCACATGTCCGAACCACCTCAACAACCCTTCCTCAGCCCTCTGGACAACAGTTTTGGTAATCCCGCACCTCCTCCTAACTTCCAAACTACGAATTCTCTGCATTATATTCACACCACACATTGCTCTCAGACATGACATCTCCACTGCCTCCAGCCTTCTCCTCGCTGCAACATTCATCACCCATGCTTCACACCCATATAAGAGCGTTGGTAAAACTATACTCTCATACATTCCCCTCTTTGCCTCCAAGGACAAAGTTCTTTGTCTCCAGAGACTCCTAAGTGCACCACTCACCCTTTTCCCCTCATCAATTCTATGATTCACCTCATCTTTCATAGACCCATCCGCTGACACGTCCACTCCCAAATACCTGAATACATTCACCTCCTCCATACTCTCTCCCTCCAATCTGATATCCAATCTTTCATCACCTAATCTTTTTGTTATCCTCATAACCTTACTCTTTCCTGTATTCACTTTCAATTTTCTTCTTTTGCACACCCTACCAAATTCATCCACCAATCTCTGCAACTTCTCTTCAGAATCTCCCAAGAGCACAGTGTCATCAGCAAAGAGCAACTGTGACAACTCCCACTTTATGTGTGATTCTTTATCTTTTAACTCCACGCCTCTTGCCAAGACCCTCGCATTTACTTCTCTTACAACCCCATCTATAAATATATTAAACAACCACGGTGACATCACACATCCTTGTCTAAGGCCTACTTTTACTGGGAAATAATTTCCCTCTTTCCTACATACTCTAACTTGAGCCTCACTATCCTCGTAAAAACTCTTCACTGCTTTCAGTAACCTACCTCCTACACCATACACCTGCAACATCTGCCACATTGCCCCCCTATCCACCCTGTCATACGCCTTTTCCAAATCCATAAATGCCACAAAGACCTCTTTAGCCTTATCTAAATACTGTTCACTTATATGTTTCACTGTAAACACCTGGTCCACACACCCCCTACCTTTCCTAAAGCCTCCTTGTTCATCTGCTATCCTATTCTCCGTCTTACTCTTAATTCTTTCAATAATAACTCTACCATACACTTTGCCAGGTATACTCAACAGACTTATCCCCCTATAATTTTTGCACTCTCTTTTATCCCCTTTGCCTTTATACAAAGGAACTATGCTCTCTGCCAATCCCTAGGTACCTTACCCTCTTCCATACATTTATTAAATAATTGCACCAACCACTCCAAAACTATATCCCCACCTGCTTTTAACATTTCTATCTTTATCCCATCAATCCCGGCTGCCTTACCCCCTTTCATTTTACCTACTGCCTCACGAACTTCCCCCACACTCACAACTGGCTCTTCCTCACTCCTACAAGATGTTGTTCCTCCTTGCCCTATACACGAAATCACAGCTTCCCTATCTTCATCAACATTTAACAATTCCTCAAAATATTCCCTCCATCTTCCCAATACCTCTAACTCTCCATTTAATAACTCTCCTCTCCTATTTTTAACTGACAAAACCATTTGTTCTCTAGGCTTTCTTAACTTGTTAATCTCACTCCAAAACTTTTTCTTATTTTCAACAAAATTTGTTGATAACATCTCACCCACTCTCTCATTTGCTCTCTTTTTACATTGCTTCACCACTCTCTTAACCTCTCTCTTTTTCTCCATATACTCTTCCCTCCTTGCATCACTTCTACTTTGTAAAAACTTCTCATATGCTAACTTTTTCTCCCTTACTACTCTCTTTACATCATCATTCCACCAATCGCTCCTCTTCCCTCCCGCACCCACTTTCCTGTAACCACAAACTTCTGCTGAACACTCTAACACTACATTTTTAAACCTACTCCATACCTCTTCGACCCCATTGCCTATGCTCTCATTAGCCCATCTATCCTCCAATAGCTGTTTATATCTTACCCTAACTGCCTCCTCTTTTAGTTTATAAACCTTCACCTCTCTCTTCCCTGATGCTTCTATTCTCCTTGTATCCCATCTACCTTTTACTCTCAGTGTAGCTACAACTAGAAAGTGATCTGATATCTGTGGCCCCTCTATAAACATGTACATCCTGAAGTCTACTCAACAGTCTTTTATCTACCAATACATAATCCAACAAACTACTGTCATTTCGCCCTACATCATATCTTGTATACTTATTTATCCTCTTTTTCTTAAAATATGTATTACCTATAACTAAACCCCTTTCTATACAAAGTTCAATCAAAGGGCTCCCATTATCATTTACACCTGGTACCCCAAACTTACCTACCACACCCTCTCTAAAAGTTTCTCCTACTTTAGCATTCAGGTCCCCTACCACAATTACTCTCTCACTTGGTTCAAAGGCTCCTGTACATTCACTTAACATCTCCCAAAATCTCTCTCTCTCCTCTGCATTCCTCTCTTCTCCAGGTGCATACACGCTTATTATGACCCACTTCTCGCATCCAACCTTTACTTTAATCCACATAATTCTTGAATTTACACATTCATATTCTCTTTTCTCCTTCCATAACTGATCATTCAACATTACTGCTACCCCTTCCTTTGCTCTAACTCTCTCAGATACTCCAGATTTAATCCCATTTATTTCCCCCCACCGAAACTCCCCTACCCCCTTCAGCTTTGTTTCGCTTAGGGCCAGGACATCCAACTTCTTTTCATTCATAACATCAGCAATCATCTGTTTCTTGTCATCTGCACTACATCCACGCACATTTAAGCATCCCAGTTTTATAAAGTTTTTCTTCTTCTCTTTTTTAGTAAATGTCTACAGGAGAAGGGGTTACTAGCCCATTGCTCCCGGCATTTTAGTCGCCTCATACGACACGCATGGCTTACGGAGGAAAGATTCTTTTCCACTTCCCCATGGACAATAGAAGAAATAAAGAGGAACAAGAGCTATTTAGAAAAAGGAGAAAAACCTAGATGTATGTATATATATATGCATGTGCGTGTCTGTGAAGTGTGACCAAAGTGTAAGTAGGAGTAGCAAGATATCCCTGTTATCCAGCGTGTTTATGAGACAGAAAAAGAAACCAGCAATCCTACCATCATGCAAAACAGTTACAGGTTTCTGTTTCACAGTCATCTGGCAGGACGGTAGTACTTCCCTGGGTGGTTGCTGTCTACCAACCTACTACCTACAATATATATATATATATATATATATATATATATATATATATATATATATATTATATATATATATATTTATATATATATATACATATATATGTAATGTATTAGGCTGGTAGACAGCAACCGCCCTGGGAGGTACTACCGTCCTGCCAAGTGAGTGTAAAACGAAAACCTGTAATTGTTTTACATGATGGTAGGATTGCTGGTGTCTTTTGTCTGTCTCATAAATATGCAAGATTTCAGGTACGTCTTGCTACTTCTACTTACACTTAGGTCACACTACACATACATGTACAAGCATAAATATACACACACCCCTCTGGGTTTTCTGCTATTTTCTTTCTAGTTCTTGTTCTTGTTTATTTCCTCTTATCTCCATGGGGAAGTGGAACAGAATTTTTCCTCCGTAGGCAATGCGTGTTGTAGGAGGCGACTGAAATGCCGGGAGCAAGGGGCTAGTAACCCCTTCTCCTGTATATATTACTAAATTTGAAGGGAGAAACTTTCGTTTTTCCTTTTGGGCCACCCTGCCTAGGTGGGATACTGCTGGTACGTTGAAAGAAGAAGAATATGTAATGTTAGGACATTGGACATAAAATGAGGAGTCTTACTCCTACACTTCTCTTGGTACATACATTGTATAATATATATATATATATATATATATATATATATATATATATATATATATATATATATATATATATATATATATATATATATACATATATATATATATATATATATATATATATATATATATATATATATATATATATATATATATATATATAAGTTCATTATCTATAAAGATCCAGTTCAAGCAGCATATTAATGTGGATAAATTAAACTTGTAAGTTCGGACTTAGTGTTTTTTTCATCCAATATAACTTAGAACATCTTTGACCACAAATTAACACACAAAGGCCGTCAAGGCTTATCCAGTTAACTGAACCGTTAATTAAGGAGAGTATGGATAACTTGAAAGTGACAGACTTAAGAAAGGAAATCAACTAAAAAAGGAAATCAACCACCTGTAGAGAGAACTTGATATGACTCTTATGAGAGGTCAGCAGTAACTGAGTGAGGTATGTTACCTAGATTATTCAGGTCCAGACTGACTTAAGGTCACTCCTGCAAGACTTACAATACCTCGTTACACCCGTACTTCCTTGACGGTGAGAGGGACCGCCAGACACTAACAACCTAACGACAGTTAGCCAGGTTGTTACTCACAGTGATGCGCCCATCACTTAGAATAAACAACCTACCTCTCCACATAGCTAACAATATAAGGAATATAAGGGCAGATAATATTATAAAGCACAAAAATATTACTTTAGCTATTAATAATGCCATCGGCAATATTGAATTAAGTGAATAGGAAAATATATGCATATAACATTAATTAACCCTGGGTCCAAGCAGAGAACCTAACACACAGGTAAACTAAGTCAGTATCTATAATTAACAAAATAGTGGTAGACACTGCAAGAACAGTTGCAAAAGCAACAAACATCACTGCTTCAGAGGTTGTCAAATCCTGTCTCGATGAACCTGTTACAGTTCAGTGATTCGATAAGAAAGATGAAATAGAGAGAGAATTGGGTTGACTGCACATTTTTGAACTATAAAAAATAGGGGCATGAGAAAATCTACTAAATATTAGAGAAGGTGTGGATAACAGAAAAGACATGACAGTGGATCAAAGAATACTTATAGGAATGTAAACAAAGATTGATAGAGAAACGTTGTAGTAAGTTTCCTCTTGTAAGTGCTGTGTATTTGTGAACAGAAGAGTGATAGTCAAGGATGAGGTGCCAGAATAGGCAAGTGTATCAAGTGTGGTTCCGCAGGGAGTGGTACTGGGAACAGTACTGTTTCTGGTATATATGAATACTGTGCCGATGTATCCCTGCTTGTAAGGACACAGACAAGGTTACAACATGACATAAACAATGACAAGGCTACAACATCGCAAGGACAGAGACAAGGCTACAACATCGCATGAACAATGACAAGGTTACAACATGGCATGAATAATGACAAGGCTACAACATCGCAAGGACAGAGACAAGGGTACAACATCACAAGGACAGAGACAAGGCTACAACATGGCATGAACAATGACAAGGCTACAACATCGCAAGGACAGAGACAAGGCTACAACATCACAAGGACAGAGACAAGGCTACAACATGGCATGAACAATGACAAGGTTACAACATGACATGAACAATGGCAAGGCTACAACATCACAAGGACAGAGACAAGGCTACAACATCGCAAGGACAGAGACAAGGCTACAACATCACAAGGACAGAGACAAGGCTACAACATGGCATGAACAATGACAAGGTTACAACATGACATGAACAATGGCAAGGCTACAACATCACAAGGACAGAGACAAGGCTACAACATCGCAAGGACAGAGACAAGGGTACAACATCACAAGGACATAGACAAGGCTACAACATGGTATGAACAATGACAAGGCTACAACATCGCAAGGACAGAGACAAGGCTACAACATCACAAGGACAGAGACAAGGCTAAAACATGGCATGAACAATGACAAGGTTACAACATGACATGAACAATGACAAGGCTACAACATCACAAGGACAGAGACAAGGCTACAACATGGCATGAACAATGACAAGGTTACAACATGGCATGAACAATGACAAGGCTACAACATCGCAAGGACAGAGACAAGGCTACAACATCGCATGAACAATGACAAGGTTACAACATGGCATGAACAATGACAAGGCTACAACATCGCAAGGACAGAGACAAGGCTACAACATCGCATGAACAATGACAAGGTTACAACATGGCATGAACAATGACAAGGCTACAACATCGCAAGGACAGAGACAAGGGTACAACATCGCAAGGACAGAGACAAGGCTACAACATCGCATGAACAATGACAAGGTTACAACATCGCAAGGACAGAGACAAGGCTACAACATCGCATGAACAATGACAAGGCTACAACATCGCAAGGACAGAGACAAGGCTACAACATCGCAAGGACAGAGACAAGGGTACAACATCGCAAGGACAGAGACAAGGCTACAACATCGCAAGGACAGAGACAAGGCTACAACATCGCAAGGACAGAGACAAGGCAACAACATCGCAAGGACAGAGACAAGGCTACAACATCGCAAGGACAGAGACAAGGCTACAACATCGCAAGGACAGAGACAAGGCTACAACATCGCAAGGACAGAGACAAGGCTACAACATCGCAAGGACAGAGACAAGGCTACAACATCGCAAGGACAGAGACAAGGCTACAACATCGCAAGGACAGAGACAAGGCAACAACATCGCAAGGACAGAGACAAGGCTACAACATCGCAAGGACAGAGACAAGGCTACAACATCGCAAGGACAGAGACAAGGCTACAACATCGCAAGGGCAGAGACAAGGCTACAACATCGCAAAGGCAGAGACAAGGCTACAACATCGCAAGGACAGAGACAAGGCTACAACATCGCAAGGACAGAGACAAGGCTACAACATCGCAAAGGCAGAGACAAGGCTACAACATCGCAAGGACAGAGACAAGGCTACAACATCGCAAGGGCAGAGACAAGGCTACAACATCGCAAAGGCAGAGACAAGGCTACAACATCGCAAGGACAGAGACAAGGCTACAGCATCGCAAGGACAGAGACAAGGCTGCAATATCGCAAGGACAGAGACAAGGCTACAACATCGCAAGGACAGAGACAAGGCTACAACATCGCAAGGACAGAGACAAGGCTACAGCATCGCAAGGACAGAGACAAGGCTACAACATCGCAAGGGCAGAGACAAGGCTACAACATCGCAAGGACAGAGACAAGGCTACAACATCGCAAGGACAGAGACAAGGCTACAACATCGCAAGGACAGAGACAAGGCTACAACATCGCAAGGGCAGAGACAAGGCTACAACATCGCAAGGACAGAGACAAGGCTACAACATCGCAAGGGCAGAGACAAGGCTACAACATCGCAAGGACAGAGACAAGGCTACAACATCACATGAACAAAGACAAGGCCACAACATCACATGAACAAAGACAAGGCCACAACATCACAAGGACAAAATCGAGGATCGGTAACACAAATGGCATCTGGAATTCGGTATCAGAAAAAGAACAGTTTTTAAACCCGGGATATAAAAAGGCCGGAAATTGAGTACAGATTAGAGAGAGAGAGAGAGGGAGAGAGAGAGAGAGAGAGAGAGAGAGAGAGAGAGAGAGAGAGAGAGAGAGAGAGAGAGTTCAGCAAGGAGACTAGTGAAGGAGGTGAAAGATGAGCTATGAAGGTAGTCTAACCGAGCTAAATCTGAGGACTTTAGAGGAAAGAAGGGCAGGATAACGACATAGAAAATATTGAGAGAAAAATGGATAAGGATAGAAACGAAAAACTATTCTGGAGGCGAGAAACGGGCTCACAAGGGTTCAGTTGGATGTTAAGATATAGTTAGGCCACAAATATACCAAGAAATATTTATTCAATCTTAGGGAGGTCAGGAAATGAAATTGCTTGGGCGAAGAAGCAGTGGAGGTAGACACGCAGATTTAAGAATAGGTACGAGAGGGTCTATGAGACTAGGAGGGAGAGAGAGAGAGAAAGAGAGAGAGAGGAAGCTGGACCAGGAGCTGAGACTCGACCCCTGCCACCACAAAGACACAAGTACACTCACACTCAACGTTCACAGCAGAGATAAAACAACATTAATCTCCCTCACTTTCACAATACAATTATATGTTAAATTCTCCCACTCGTCTGCCCACTAGCCCTAGATTTTTCACGAATTTTCCTTCCCATCAGTAGAGACGATAATCACATGATATTGCTATGGGGTTAGCGACCTTAAGGCAACAAGGGCAGCAGCACTCTCTTGCCTGGTGAGGCGTCAGTCTGGCCCACCCTCAAGATAAGTATTATTATATTAAGATGCTGCTGGAGGAAGACGAAGAGAAGGAGGGAAAAGAAGGAAGATGCGGAAAGAAGGAGAGAGGGAGGGAGAAGGAGACGGAGAGAAAGAGAAGGGGAAGAGGATAGACGGAACTAGGAAGCAAAATAAGAAAGGAGAGAAGGAAAGACAGGGAAAGCAGAGGGAAAGAAGAGAAAGAGGGAAAGAAGGCAGATGAAGAAGCAGACAGAGAAAGAGAGGAAGAGGGAGAGTCACTTTGTGGAAGTCAAAACAATATTAACACCTCACAAAGAGAGAATTTTTTAGAAATAATCTATCAGCATTTTTCTCTTCAATTCCATGTTACTGTGGGAGTAACACTGATGTGTTAGAGGACAGTCTCCACCATGTTACTGTGGGAGTAACACTGATGTGTTAGAGGACAGTCTCCACCATGTTACTGTGGGAGTAACACTGATGTGTTACTGTGGGAGTAACACTGATGTGTTACTGTGGGAGTAACACTGATGTGTTACTGTGGGAGTAACACTGATGTGTTAGAGGACAGTCTCCACCATGTTACTGTGGGAGTAACACTGATGTGTTACTGTGGGAGTAACACTGATGTGTTACTGTGGGAGTAACACTGATGTGTTACTGTGGGAGTAACACTGATGTGTTAGAGGACAGTCTCCACCATGTTACTGTGGGAGTAACACTGATGTGTTAGAGGACAGTCTCCACCATGTTACTGTGGGAGTAACACTGATGTGTTACTGTGGGAGTAACACTGATGTGTTACTGTGGGAGTAACACTGATGTGTTACTGTGGGAGTAACACTGATGTGTTAGAGGACAGTCTCCACCATGTTACTGTGGGAGTAACACTGATGTGTTACTGTGGGAGTAACACTGATGTGTTACAGTAACACTGATGTGTTACTGTGGGAGTAACACTGATGTGTTAGAGGACAGTCTCCACCATGTTACTGTGGGAGTAACACTGATGTGTTAGAGGACAGTCTCCACCATGTTACTGTGGGAGTAACACTGATGTGTTAGAGGACAGTCTCCACCATGTTACTGTGGGAGTAACACTGATGTGTTAGAGGACAGTCTCCACCATGTTACTGTGGGAGTAACACTGATGTGTTACTGTGGGAGTAACACTGATGTGTTACTGTGGGAGTAACACTGATGTGTTACTGTGGGAGTAACATTGATGTGTCAGAAAACAGTTTCCAATGTATTACTGTGGGACTAACACTGATGTGTCAGCAGTCTTTACAATGTTACTGTGGGAGTAACACTGATGTGTCAGAGGACAGTCTCCACAATGTTACTGTGGGAGTAACACTGATGTCTCAGACGACAGTCTCCATCATGTTACTGTGGGAGTAACACTGATGTGTCAGAGGGCAGTCTCCACCATGTTACTGTGGGAGTAACACTGATGTGTCAGAGGACAGTCTCCACCAAGTTACTGTGGGAGTAACACTGATGTGTTAGAGGACAGTCTCCACCCTGTTACTGTGGGAGTAACACTGATGTGTTAGAGGACAGTCTCCACCATGTTACTGTGGGAGTAACACTGATGTGTCAGAGGACAGTCTCCACCATGTTACTGTGGGAGTAACACTGATGTGTCAGAGGACAGTCTCCACCATGTTACTGTGGGAGTAACACTGATGTGTTAGAGGACAGTCTCCACCATGTTACTGTGGGAGTAACGCTGATGCGTCAGAGGGCAATCTCCACCATGTTACTGTGGGAGTAACATTAATGTGTCAGAGAAGGAAGTCATCAATTGATGCCTTCTTGAACCTGTCTTCTAAGTACCATCAATCACTCGTGAACTTATCCACTATGTACCACCAGACACTCTTGAACCTCTAAACTATTTACCACCAGTCACTCTTGAACCTCTCCACTATGTACAACCAGTCACTCATTAACCTCTCCACTATGTACCTCCAATCACTCATTAACCTCTCCACTATGTACCACCAGTCACTCGTGAACCTCCCCACTATGTACCACCGGTCACTCGTGAACCTCCCCACTGTGTACCACCGGTCACTCTTCAACCTCTCCACTAGGTACCACCAGTCACTCGTGAACCTCTCCACTATGTACCACCAGTAACTAATGAACCTCTCCACTATGTACCACCAGTAACTAATGAACCTCTCCACTATGTACCACCAGTAATTCATGAACCTCTCCACTATGTACCACCAGCCTCTCATGAACCTCTCCACTATGTAATACCAGTCACTCATGAACCTCTCCACTATGTACCACTAGCCACTCGTAAACCTCTCCACTATGTAATACCAGTCACTCGTAAACCTCTCCACTATGTACCACCAGCAACTCATGAACCTCTCCACTATGTACCGCCAGCAATTCGTGAATCTCTATACTATGTACCAACAGTCACTCATAAACCTCTCCACTATGTAATACCAGTCACTCATGAACCTCTCTTCTATGTACCACCAGTCACTCATGAACCTCTCCACTATGTACCACCAGTCATTCATGAACCTTTCTAATATGTACCACCAGTCACTAGTGAACCTCTCAACTATGTACCACCAGTCACTCATTAACCTCTCCACTATATACCACCAGTCACTAGTGAACCTCTCCACTATGTACCACCAGTCACTCATTAACCTCTCCACTATATACCACCAGTCACTAGTGAACCTCTCCACTATGTACCACCAGTCACTCATTAACCTCTCCACTATATACCACCAGTCACTAGTGAACCTCTCCACTATGTACCAACAGTCACTCATGAACCTCTCCACTATGTACCACCAGTCATTCATGAACCTTTCTAATATGTACCACCAGTCACTAGTGAACCTCTCCACTATGTACCACCAGTCACTCATGAAGCTCGCCACTATGTACCACCAGGCACTCATGAACCTCTCCACTATGTACCACCAGGCACTCATGAACCTCTCCACTATGTACCACCAGGCACTCATGAACCTCTCCACTATGTACCACCGGTCACTCTTCAACCTCTCCACTAGGTACCACCAGTCACTCGTGAACCTCTCCACTATGTACCACCAGTAACTAATGAACCTCTCCACTATGTATCACCAGTAACTAATGAACCTCACCACTATGTACCACCAGTAATTCATGAACCTCTCCACTGTGTACCACCAGCCTCTCATGAACCTCTCCACTATGTAATACCAGTCACTCATGAACCTCTCCACTATGTACCACCAGCCACTCGTAAACCTCTCCACTATGTAATACCAGTCACTCGTAAACCTCTCCACTATGTACCACCAGCAACTCATGAACCTCTCCACTATGTACCGCCAGCAATTCGTGAATCTCTATACTATGTACCAACAGTCACTCATAAACCTCTCCACTATGTACCACCAGTCACTCATGAACCTCTCCACTATGTACCACCAGTCACTCATGAACCTCTCCACTATGTACCACCAGTCACTCATGAACCTCTCCACTATGTACCACCAGTCACTCATGAACCTCTCCACTATGTACCACCAGTCACTCATGAACCTCTCCACTATATACCACCAGTCACTAGTGAACCTCTCCACTATGTACCATCAGTTACTCGTGAACCTCTCCACTATGTACCACCAGTCACGAGTAAACCTATCCACTAGGTACCACCAGTCACTGATGAACCTCTCCACTATGTACCACCAGTCACTGATGAACCTCTCCACTATGTACCAACAGTCATTCATGAACCTCTCCACTATGTACCAACAGTCACTGATGAACCTCTCCACTATGTACCAACAGTCATTCATGAACCTCTCCACTATGTACCAACAGTCATTCATGAACCTCTCCACTATGTACCAACAGTCACTGATGAACCTCTCCACTATGTACCAACAGTCATTCATGAACCTCTCCACTATGTACCAACAGTCACTCATGAACCTCTCCACTATGTACCACCAGTCACTCATGAACCTCTCTTCTATGTACCACCAGTCACTCATGAACCTCTCCACTATGTACCAACAGTCACTCATGAACCTCTCCACTATGTACCACCAGTCACTCATGAACCTCTCTTCTATGTACCACCAGTCATTCATGAACCTCTCCACTATGTACCACCAGTCACTCATGAACCTCTCCACTATGTACCAACAGTCACTCATGAACCTCTCTTCTATGTACCACCAGTCACTCATGAACCTCTCCACTATGTACCACCAGTCACTCATGAACCTCTCCATTATGTACCAACAGTCACTCGTGAACCTCTCCATTATGTACCAACAGTCACTCGTGAACCTCTCCATTTTGTACCACCAGTCATTACTGAACCTCTCCACTATGTACCACCAGTCACTCATGAACCTCTCCACTATGTACCACCAGTCACTCATGAACCTCTCCATTATGTACCACCAGTCACTCATGAACCTCTCCATTATGTACCAACAGTCACTCGTGAACCTCTCCATTTTGTACCA
The DNA here is from genome assembly GCF_038502225.1 of Cherax quadricarinatus. Taxonomy (NCBI): domain Eukaryota; kingdom Metazoa; phylum Arthropoda; class Malacostraca; order Decapoda; family Parastacidae; genus Cherax; species Cherax quadricarinatus. The sequence continues at coordinate 18,500,659 of NC_091311.1, forward strand.
CCAGTCATTACTGAACCTCTCCACTATGTACAATCAGTCACTCGTGAAGCTCTCCCCTATATACCACAGTAACTCCTGAACCTCTCCACTATGTACCACCAGTCAATTATGAACCTCTCCACTATGTACCACCAGTCACTCATGAACCTCTCCACTATGTACCACCAGTAACTCGTGAGCCTATCCACTATGTACCACCAGTCACTCATGAACCTCTCCACTATGTACCACCAGTAACTCGTGAGCCTATCCACTATGTACCACCAGTCACTCATGAACCTCTCCACTATGTACCACCAGTAACTCGTGAGCCTATCCACTATGTACCACCAGTCACTCATAAACCTCTCCACTATGTACCACCAGTAACTCGTGAGCCTATCCACTATGTACCACCAGTCACTCCTGAGCTTCTCCACTATGTATCACCAGTCAATCATGAACCTCCACCAATCATGAGCGCATGGATTGGTGGATGTCGGCGCATGGAGTGGTGGAGGAAAACGAGCTTGGGCGAGGCGAGGAACGACCACTTCCTCCTCTCCCACCCACAAACACGGGGAGAACAATCACACTGGACACAGAAATCCTCACAAAACTCACCTCTGGCTTGCTGAAATAGCTGTGCTGAGCTGAACAACAACAGCAGAACATACAAGTAACGCTGAACACGTGACTTGAGAAACAGCGTGGGACGCTGTAGTGTGGAGTCACAGAGACGCCACTTACAATTCTCGAAGAAATTCGGTAAATTTCGGCTAGATCCTGCTTGTACGTGTGTCTGGATGCTGAAACGTGTAGACACGACACCAGGAAAACTCGTTGAGAGACGGATGCTTCTTGTGTAGGGTGATGAAGCGGGTAGAAACATTTCGACACGTTTCCTTACATCTGTAGTCCTGTTCACCTAGCAGCAAATAGGTACCTGGGTGTTAGTCGACTGGTGTGGGTCGCATCCTGGGGGACAAGATGACGCACTGACTTTCTTGGGTTATCCTGGGTGGCTAACCTTCCGGGGTTAAAAATCCAAACGAAATCTTATCTTATCTTATCCCTCTTCCTTCCTCTCTCCGGGCAAACACACTTGCTGCGACCACCGCTTCCACCTATTTATTACCCGTTTGTTGGGTGATGTCTTGGTAGCGGGGAGTAAATGGTAAGTCTTCGGAGGATTCTTACTTTATTTGCAAAGTCGTGGTGGCTTGTGTGTTTGTGCCCATGGCCCGGGAGGGCCATGCCCGAGAGGGAGAGAGGAGTTACTGTTACCTGATTCACGGGTGTCGCCACAGTGATAGCGAGTGGGACCAGCGTCCCTCTGACCTGGGCTGGCCTAGAGAGGGCAGCACCTGAGTGTCGCAAAATATGAACTAAGCCGGCAGACAGCATAGGCTGTCTGTGCAGACAGTAAAGGCTGTCTGGAGGCCAGTGCATAGCGTTGTGGTGGTTAGTGTGTGGAGTTGTGGAAGCCAGCGCATGAAGTGGTGGAGGCCAGTCCATGGAGTTTTGGTCAGCACATTCAGGGGTTGAGGCCAATTTATGGAGTGGTGAAAACCAGCGCATCGAGTGGAGGAGGTCAGTTCATGGAGTGGTGTAGGCCAGTGCATGGAGTGGTGGAGGCCAGTGCATGGAGTGGTGGAGGCCAGTGCATGGAGTCGTGTTGAAGGTCAGCGCATGGAGTGGTGGAGGCCAGTGCATGGAGTGGTGGTGGTGGCCAGTACATGGAGTGGTGATGGTGGATGTCAGCGCATGGAGTGGTGAAGGTCAGCGCATGGAGTGGTGGAGGCCAGTGCATGGAGTGGTGGTGGTGGCCAGTACATGGAGTGGTGATGGTGGATGTCAGCGCATGGAGTGGTGAAGGACAGCGCATGGAGTGGTGGAGGCCAGTGCATGGAGTGGTGGTGGTGGCCAGTACATGGAGTGGTGATGGTGGATGTCAGCGCATGGAGTGGTGAAGGTCAGCGCATGGAGTGGTGGAGGCCAGTGCATGGAGTGGTGGTGGTGGCCAGTACATGGAGTGGTGATGGTGGATGTCAGCGCATGGAGTGGTGTAGGCCAGCGCATAGAATGAGTGAGTCAGCGTGTTTAGCTTGTGGCCAGCGCATTGTGTGGGGTCAACGCATGAAATGGTGGTCAGCACATGGAGTGGTGGAGGCCAACGCATGGAATGGGTGAGTCAGGGCATGAAGTTGTGGTGCCCAACGAACTGAATGGTGGTCAGCGCATGGAGGGGTTGATGCCAATGCATAGAGTGGTCGAATTCAACACATGGAGTTGTGGAAGTCAACTCATGGAGAGGTGGTCAGCACATGAAATTGTGGAGGTCAGTGCATGAAGTAGTGGAGGCGAGCGCATTTAGTGGGTGAGTCAGCACATGGAATGGGTGAGTCAGCGCATGGAGTGGTGGAGACCCACTCTTGGATTTGGTGAGTCATCATGTGGAATGGTGGAGGCCAGCTCATGGTGTGGAGATTGACGCATGGAGTGGTGGTCAGTGCATGGATTGGTGAAGGTTAGAGATGAGAGTGGAGGAGGCCAGCGCATGGACTGAGTGAGTCAGCGCATGGAGTGGTTAAAGTCAGAGCATGGAGTGGTGGAGACCAATGCATGGATTGCTTGATTCCGGTGCACTGAGTGGTGGAAGTCAGCGCACCTGGTCAGTGCATGGAGTGGTGGAGGTCACTGCATGGAGTAGTGGAGGCCAGTGCATGGAGTTCTGGAAGTCAGTGCATGGAGTGATGGAGTTCACTGAATGGAGTGGTGGAAACCAGCGCATGGAGGGGTGGAGGCCAGCCCATGGAGTGGGTGAGTCAGCGCATGTAGTGGTGAAAGCCAGTGCTTGGGGTGGTGGAGGAAAGCGCATGGTGTGGAGGTCAGCGCATGCAGTGATGGTCAGCATATGTTTTGAAGGTCAGCACATGGAGTGACGGGGGCGAACGCATGGAGTAGGAGAATCAGCACACTGAGTAGTGGTGCCTAGTGCATTGAGTGGTAGAGGCAAACGCAGGAAGATGTGGAGGCCAACTCATGGAGTGGTGGAAGCCAACTCATGGAGTGGTGGAGGTCAGCACATGGAGTGGTTGAGGCCAGTGCATGGAGGGGCCAGGTCATTGTATGGAGTAGTAGTGGAGGCCAATGCATGGAGTAGTTGAGGTCAGTTCATGGAGTGGTGTAGGCCATTGCAGGGAGTGGTGGAGGTTACTGCAAGGAGTGGCGTAGGTCAGTGCATGGATTGGTGGAGGCCAGTGCATGGAGTGGTGGAGGCCAGTGCATGGAGTGGAGGAGGTCAATGCATTGAGTGGTGCAGGTCAGTGCATGGAGTGGTGGAGTCCAGCGCATAGAGTGGTGGAGGCCAGTGCATGGAGTGGTGGAGGTTAGTGCATGGAGTGGTGGTCGGTGCATGGAGTGGTGGAGGTCAACGAATGAAGTGGTGATCAGTGCACTGAATGGTATAGGTCAGCGCATGTAGTGGTGGAAACCAGCGCATGCAGTGGGTCAGTCAGTGCATAGAGTGATAGAGCCTAACGCATGGAGTGGTGGTCAGCGCATGGAGTGGTGGAGGCCAACGCATGGAGTGGAGGAGGTCAGTGCACTGAGTGGTGGAGGTCAGTACATGAAGTGATGGAGACCAGTGCATGGAATGGTGGTCAGTGCATGGAGTGGTGAAGGTCAGTGCATGGAGTGGTGAAGGTCAGTGCATGGAGTGGTGAAGGTCAGTGCATGGAGTGGTGGAGGTCAGTGCATGGAGTGGTGAAGGTCAGTGCATGGAGTGGTGGAGGTCAGTGCATGGAGTGGTGGAGGTCAGTGCATGGAGTGGTGGAGGTCAGTGCATGGAGTGGTGAAGGTCAGTGCATGGAGTGGTGGAAGTCAGTGCATGGAGTGGTGGAGGTCAGTGCACTGAGTGGAATTCAGTGCATGGAGTGGTGGAGGCCAGTGCATGGAGTGGTGGTCAGTGCATGGAGTGGTGGAGGCCAGTGCATAGAGTGGTGGAGGCCAGTGCATGGAGTGGTGTTCAGTGCATGGAGTGGTATAGGTCAGTATCTTTTGTGGTGGAGGCCAACACATGGAGTTGTGGAGGTCACCACCTCCCGTGTTAAAGGTCTATTCTATTACCTGTGTTAGAGGTCAGCTCTATCACCCGTGTTAGAAGTCTACTCTATTACCCGTGTTAGAGGTCTGCTCTATCACCTGTGTTAGAGTTATGCTCTATTACCCGCGTTAGAGGTCTGATCTATCACCCGTGTTAGAGGTCTGGTCTATTACCCGTGTTAGAGGTCTGCTCTATCACCTGTATTAGAGGTCTTCTTTATCACCCGTGTTAGAGGTCTGCTCTATCATCCGTGTTAGAAGTCAGCTCTATCACCCGTGGTAGAGGTCTGCTCTATCACCCGTGTTAGAAGTCAGCTCTATCACCCGTGTTAGAGGCCTCCTCTATCACCCGTGTTAGAGGTCTGCTCCATCACCCGTGTTAGAAGTCAGCTCTATCACCCGTGTTAGAGGCCTCCTCTATCACCCGTGTTAGAGGTCTGCTCCATCACCCGTGTTAGAAGTCAGCTCTATCACCCGTGTTAGAGGTCTGCTCTATCACCTGTGTTAGAGGCATGCTCTATTACCCGTGTTAGAGGACTTCTCTATTACCCGTGTTAGAGGTCTGCTCTATCACCTGTGTTAGAGTTATGCTCTATTACCCGCGTTAGAGGTCTGATCTATCACCCGTGTTAGAGGTCTGCTCTATCACCCGTGTTAGAGGTCTGCTCTATCACCTGTATTAGAGGTCTTCTTTATCACCCGTGTTAGAGGTCTGCTCTATCATCCGTGTTAGAAGTCAGCTCTATCACCCGTGTTAGAGGTCTGCTCTATCACCCGTGTTAGAAGTCAGCTCTATCACTCGTGTTAGAGGTCTGCTCTATCATCCGTGTTAGAAGTCAGCTCTATCACCCGTGTTAGAGGTCTGCTCTATCACCCGTGTTAGAAGTCAGCTCTATCACCCGTGTTAGAGGTCTGCTCTATCACCCGTGTTAGAAGTCAGCTCTATCACTCGTGTTAGAGGTCTGCTCTATCATCCGTGTTAGAAGTCAGCTCTATCACCCGTGTTAGAGGTCTGCTCTATCACCCGTGTTAGAAGTCAGCTCTATCACTCGTGTTAGAGGTCTGCTCTATCATCCGTGTTAGAAGTCAGCTCTATCACCCGTGTTAGAGGTCTGCTCTATCACCCGTGTTAGAAGTCAGCTCTATCACCCGTGTTAGAGGTCTGCTCTATCACCCGTGTTAGAAGTCAGCTCTATCACCCGTGTTAGAGGTCTGCTCTATCACCTGTCTGACACTTACTCCTCAGTGCATGGAGTGGTGGAGGTCAGTGCATGGAGTGGTGGAGGACAGTGCATGGAGTGGTGGAGGTCAGTGCATGGAGTGGTGGAGGTCAGTGCATGGAGTGGTGGAGGTCAGTGCATGGAGTGGTGGAGGTCAGTGCATGGAGTGGTGGAGGTCAGTGCATGGAGTGGTGGAGGTCAGTGCATGGAGTGGTGGAGGTCAGTGCATGGAGTGGTGGAGGTCAGTGCACTGAGTGGTGGAATTCAGTGCATGGAGTGGTGGAGGTCAGTGCATGGAGTGGTGGAGGTCAGTGCATGGAGTGGTGGAGGCCAGTGCATGGAGTGGTGGAGGTCAGTGCATGGAGTGGTGGAGGTCAGTGCATGGAGTGGTGGAGGTCAGTGCATGGAGTGGTGGAGGTCAGTGCATGGAGTGGTGGAGGTCAGTGCACTGAGTGGTGGAATTCAGTGCATGGAGTGGTGGAGGTCAGTGCATGGAGTGGTGGAGGTCAGTGCACTGAGTGGTGGAATTCAGTGCATGGAGTGGTGGAGGTCAGTGCATGGAGTGGTGGAGGTCAGTGCACTGAGTGGTGGAATTCAGTGCATGGAGTGGTGGAGGTCAGTGCATGGAGTGGTGGAGGTCAGTGCATGGAGTGGTGGAGGTCAGTGCATGGAGTGGTGGAGGTCAGTGCATGGAGTGGTGGAGGTCAGTGCATGGAGTGGTGGAGGTCAGTGCATGGAGTGGTGGAGGTCAGTGCATGGAGTGGTGGAGGTCAGTGCACTGAGTGGTGGAATTCAGTGCATGGAGTGGTGAAGGTCAGTGCATGGAGTGGTGGAGGTCAGTGCATGGAGTGGTGGAGGTCAGTGCATGGAGTGGTGGAGGTCAGTGCACTGAGTGGTGGAATTCAGTGCATGGAGTGGTGGAGGCCAGTGCATGGAGCGGTGGAGGCCAGTGCATGGAGTGGTGGAGGCCAGTGCATGGAGCGGTGGAGGCCAGTGCATGGAGTGGTGGAGGCCAGTGCATGGAGTGGTGGAGGTCAGTGCATGGAGTGGTGTTCAGTGCATGGAGTGGTATAGGTCAGCATCTTTTGTGGTGGAGGCCAACACATGGAGTTGTGGAGGTCACCACCTCCCGTGTTAAAGGTCTATTCTATTACCTGTGTTAGAGGTCAGTTCTATCACCCGTGTTAGAGGTCTACTCTATTACCTGTGTTAGAGGTCTGCTCTATCACCTGTGTCAGAGGTCTTCTCTATCACCCGTGTTAGTGGTCTGCTCTATCACCCGTGTTAGAGGTCTGCTCTATCACCCGTGTTAGAGGTCTGCTCTATCACCTGTACTAGAGGTTTTCTTTATCACGCGTGTTAGAGGTCTGCTCTATCACCTGTGTTAAAGGTCTGCTCTATCACCCATGTTAGATGTCTGCTCTATCACCTGTGTTAGAGGCATGCTCTATTACCCGTGTTAGAGGCATGCTCTATTACCCGTGTTAGAGGTCTGCTCTATCACCTGTATTAGAGTTATGCTCTATCACCTGTCTGACACTTACTCCTCCATATATACAAAATTTCCTCAAAATTAGCTTTATATACTTAAATTTGCAATTCGGTGTAGACCGCCTCAAGATAACGCAGATAGTTATCATTTAATTACATTCAACAACATTAATTAAGAATACCATATATTCTTACCAGCTTTATGCTAATGTAAACTGTAAAACTAAAAAAAAAAAGAGTGAAATGTGAACTGAAAGGTTTTCATGGGAGATCCAGATTCATTTATGTTAATCAAGATGTTGGATGATAAACAGAGTACATGAACGACCTCCCACACCCCGGTGGTGATGATGTTTATTGTGGTCAAAACAGGCGAGGACTGAAGACACGACCCCAAGGTGAAAACCAACAAACATCTAATATCATGAACCTTACAATGATCAGGAATGTTTATGTCATTAGCGTGTGATTAAGGTGAGCAATAAAGAACTTAATGACCTTCACTAGGTTGACAGTAAGCAGCAATGATCATGGTATTGATATTATAATTAGACTAAAGTACAGGAGAGTAACTATAGAAAAAATTCAGAAAATTAATAAAGTTTTTTATACAAGCATCAGATGTTAAATCCGTTCATGAAATTTAATGTGGATTCCAATATGAAATAATTATAATAAAGAGATTTGGAATCATCAATGTGAGAGTCAAATCATTCCCACAGAAGACATAAAGACAACATTCCAAGAGTTACAAGGAAGAAATTAAAGAGCTAAGTAACTCTGAATAAAAATATAAAAATAAAATAAAGAGAGTTGGGAAAATAAACACTGAGAGTAATATAAGAATTCTAGTCACGGAAATCCTAGCCTACACAATTTTATACATAGAATTATGCAGAGGAAAGAGAGACATAATTCGATAAAAGAAATGCAGAGAAACAATGAGTGATAATGCGATAGATGAACGAAAGAATATAGATAAAAATAAGTGAGAACGTTAGAGAGTACATGAGAGCACAAAAGAATGTGTGAGAAATTGAAAAAAAAATATGAGAGAATGTGTCAGATTCCAAGACGTCAATGTAAACAAAGAAGACAGACAAGATGACAAGAAAGTCAACGCTAAAGAATTCTCATGAATATGTCAGAGTCAAGAATATGACAAAAGATGAGAATATTATTACAAGAGAGAACATGTGACCTTCTTACCCAACACAGACGACTGTTCGATTTTCAAGGCCGAGAGAAATTCAGTGAACATAATGTTACCATTACAACCTGAAGCCGGTGAGTAGCTTTTGATCCAAGAAAGTGAAGGGACACTTTCTCCTTCCTCGGGTTTAACCTGATTGGATCCCGCCCTTCCCATCCTCCAGACACTGTGTAGCCCTGACGGGTGTTAGCTTCTTCATCAATACAATAATGACAATAACAAAGCCCCACCAACTAAAATAATAACAATACCAATAATAATAATAATAATAAAAATAATAATAATAATAATAATAATAATAATAATAATAATAATAATAATAATAATAATCAATAATAATAATCAGTAGTAGGTTGGTAGACAGCCACCACCCAGGGAGGTACTACCGTCCTGCTAAGTGAGTGTGAAACGAAAGCCTGTAATTGTTTTACATGATGGTAGGATTGCTGGTGTCTTTTGTCTGTCTCATAAATATGCAAGATTACAGGTATGTCTTGCTACTTCTACTTACACTTAGGTCACACTACACATACATGTACATGTTTATTTATACACACTCATCTGAGTTTTCTTTGATTTTATCTTAATAGTTCTTGGTCTTATTACTTTTCCTTTTGGTAGGTAAGACACATAGGCAACATTTAGGTAACTTTATTCCGAAACGTTTCGCCTACACAGTAGGTTTCTTCAGTCGAGTACAGAAAGTAGGCAGGAGCAGTAGAGATGTGAAGACGATGTAATCAGTCCATCACCCTTGAAGACGTAGATTTGAGGTTGTCAATCCCTCAGCCTGGAGAAGTTCTGTTTCAAAGTCTGGAACTAACTGAGGGAGTGACAACCTCAAATCTACGACTTCAAGGGTGATGTACTGATTACATCGTCTTCACATCTTTACTGCTCCTGCCTACTTTCAGTACTCGACTGAAGTAGCCTACTGTGTAGGCGAAACGTTTCGGAATAAAGTTGCTAAAATGTTGCTCTATGTGTCTTACCTAACAACCTGTCGGTATTGTATACCATTTTGATATTCACTTTTCCTTTTATATCCATGGGAAGTGGAATAAGAATCTTTCCTCCGTAAGCCATGCGTGTTGCAAAAGTCAACGAAAATGCCGGGAACAACGGGCTAGTAACCCCTTTTCCTGTAATAATTACTGAAAAGAATAAGAAGAAAATTGTTAAAGTGGGAAGTCTGAATGTGCGTGGATGTTGTGCGAATGATAAGAAAGAGATGATTGTGGATGTTATGAATGAGAAGAAGCTGGATGTCCTGGCTTTAAGTGAAACAAAGATAAAGGGGGTGGGAGAGTGTCAGTGGAGAGGAATGAATGGGATTAGGTCAGGGGTTTCAAATAGAGTTAGAGCTAAAGAAGGAGTTGCAATAATGTTGAAGGATAAGTTATGGCAGGAAAAGAGGGACTATAAATGTATTAATTCAAGGATTATGTGGAGTAAAATAAAGGTTGGATGTGAAAAGGGGGTTATAGTAAGCGTATATGCACCTGGAGAAGAGAGAATTGTAGAGGAGAGAGAGAGAGATTTTGGGAAATGTTGAGTGAATGCGTGGGGAGTTTTGAACCAAGTGTGAGAGTAATGGTGGTTGGGGATATCAATGCTAAAGTGGGCAAAAATGTTGTGGAGGGAGTAGTAGGTAAATTTGGGGTGCCAGAGGTAAATGAAAATGGGAAGCCTTTAATTGAGCTATGTGTAAAAAAGAGGTTTGGTAATAAGTAATACATATTTTATGAAGAAGAGGATAAATAAATATACAAGGTATGAAATAACACGTAATGAAAGTAATTTGTTAGATTATGTATTGGTGGATAAAGAAAAAAAAAAAAAAAAAAAAAAAAATTGATGGATAGGCTCCAGGATGTACACGTTTATGGAGGGGCAACTGATATATCAGATCACTATTTAGTTGTAGCTGTATAGCCCTTGTGGCTTAGCGCTTCTTTTTGATTATAATAATAATAATAATATTTAGTTGTAGCTACAGTTAGAGTAAGAGGTAGATGGGAAAAGAGGAAAATGGTAACAACAAGCAAGAGGGAGGTGAGAGTGTATAAACTAAGAGAGGAAGTTCGGGTGAGATATAAGGAACTATTGGCAGAAAGGTGGGCTGGTGCAAGTATGAGTAGTAAGGGGGGGGGGGTTGAAGAGGGCTGGAATAGTTTTAAAAATGCAGTATTAAAATGTGGGGCAGAAGTTTGTGGTTATAGGAGGGTGGGTGCAGGAGGAAAGAGGAGTGATTGGTGGAATGATGAAGTAAAGGGTGTGATAAAAGAGAAAAAGTTAGCTTTTGAGAGGTTTTTACAAAGCAGAACCGTTATAAGAAGAGTAGAGTATATGGAGAGTAAAAGAAAGGTAAAGAGAGTGGTGAGAGAGTGCAAAAGGATAGCAGATGATAGAGTGGGAGAGGCACTGTCAAGAAATTTTAATGAAAATAAGAAAAGTTTTTGGAGTGAGTTAAACAAGTTAAGAAAGCCTAGAGAACGAATGGATTTGTCAGTTAAAAACAGAGTAGGGGAGTTAGTAGATGGGGAGATGGAGGTTTTGGGTAGATGGCAAGAATATTTTGAGGAACTTTTAAATGTCGACAAAGAAAGGGAAGCGGTAATTTCATGCACTGGCCAGGGAGGTATACCATCTTTTAGGAGTGAAGAAGAACAACAGAATGTGAGTGTGGCGGAGGTGCGTGAGGCATTACGTAGAATGAAAGGGGGTAAAGCAGCTGGAACTGACGAGATCATGACAGAAATGTTAAAAACAGGGGGGATATTGTGTTTGAGTGGTTGGTATTTTTGTTTAATAAATGTATGAAAGAGGGGAAGGTACCTAGGAATTGGCAAAGAGTATGTATAGTCCCTTTATATAAAGGGAAGGGGGACAAAAGAGATTGTAAAAATTATAGAGGAATAAGTTTACTGAGTATACCAGGAAAAGTGTACGGTAGGGTTATAATTGAAAGAATTAGAGGTAAGACAGAATGTAGGATTGCAGATGAGCAAGGAGGTTTCAGAGGATGTGTAGATCAAGTGTTTACATTGAAGCATATATGTGAACAGTATTTAGATAAAGGCAGGGAAGTTTTTGTTGCATTTATGAATTTAGAAAAGGCAAATAGTAGAGTGGATAGGGAAGCAATGTGTCAGATGTTGCAAGTATATGGAATAGGTGGTAAGTTACTAAATGCTGTAAAGATTTTTTATGAGGATTGTGAGGCTCAGGTTAGAGTGTGTAGAAGAGAGGGAGACTACTTCCCAGTAAAAGTAGGTCTTAGACAGGGAATCAAATACAAAATGGGAATTGACACAGTTGCTTTTTGCTGATGATACTGTGCTTATGGGAGATTCTAAAGAAAAATTGCAAATGTTAGTGGATGAGTTTGGGAGTGTGTGTAAAGGTAGAAAGTTGAAAGTGAACATAGAAAAGAGTAAGGTGATGAGGGTATCAAATGATTTAGATAAAGAAAAATTGGATATCAAATTGGGGAGGAGGAGTATGGAAGAAGTGAAAGTTTTCAGATACTTGGGAGTTGACGTGTCGGCGGATGGATTTATGAAGGATGAGGTTAATCATAGAATTGATGAGGGAAAAAAGGTGAGTAGTGCGTTGAGATATATGTGGAGACAAAAAACGTTATCTATGGAGGTAAAGAAGGTAATGTATGAAAGTTTAGTAGTACCAACACTCTTATATGGGTGTGAAGCTTGGGTTGTGAATGCAGCAGCGAGGAGGCGGTTGGAGGCAGTGGAGATGTCCTAAGGGCAATGTGTGGTGTAAATATTATGCAGAAAATTCGGAGTGTGGAAATTAGGAGAAGCTGTGTTAATAAAAGTATTAGTCAGAGGGCTGAAGAGGGGTTGTTGAGGTGATTTGGTCATTTAGAGCAAATAGATCAAAGTAGAATGACATGGAGAGCATTTAAATCTGTAGGGAAAGGAAGGCGGGGTAGGGGTCGTCCTCGGAGAGCTTGGAAGGAAGGGGTAAGGGAGGTTTTGTGAGCGAGGGGCTTGGACTTCCAGCAGGCGCGCATGAGCGTGTTCGATAGGTGTGAATGGAGATGAATGGTATTTGGGACCTGACGATCTGTTGGAGTGTGAGCAGGGTAATATTTAGTGAAGGGATTCATGGAAACCGGTTATTTTTATATAGCCGGACTTGCGTCCTGGAAATGGGAAGTACAATGCCTGCACTTTAAAGGAGGGGTTCGGGATATTAGCAGTTTGGAGGGATATGTTGTGTATCTTTATACGTATATGCTTCTAAGCTGTTGTATTCTGAGCACCTCTGCAAAAGCAGTGATAATGTGTGAGTGTGGTGAAAGTGTTGAATGATAATGACAATATTTTCTTTTTGGGGATTTTCTTTATTTTTGGGTCACCCTGCCTCGGTGGGAGACGGCCGACTTGTTAAAAAAAATAATAATATCAATAATAATAATAATACCAATAATAATAATAACACCAATAATAATAATAATAATAATAATAATAATAATAATAATAATAATAATAATAATAATGATAATAATAATAATAATAATAATGCCAGTAATAGTAACATAAATAATTATATAATAATTGTACATAATAATAATAATAAAAATAATAATAATAATAATAATAATAATAATAATAATAATAATAATACCTACTTGGGGTCTACCTGGAGGGTGTTCCCGGGGGTCAACGCCCCCGCGGCCTGTCCTCGACCAAGCCTCCCGGTGGATCAGGACCTGATCAACTGGGCTGTTACTGCTGGCCGCACGTAATCAAACTCACAAACCACAGCTCGGGCGGTCAGGCACTGATTAACTTTAGGTATATGTCTAGTTCCTTCACGAAGGCAGCCTGGAGTGTATTGATAATCCCTGGAATGTCTTAAGGAGGGAGATAAAGTATGACACAAGGGAGGACGTAAAGAGGTTACATTAAGAAATGCTGCCAGAATTCGAACGCGGAGATTGAAAGATTTTATAAATGGGGTTGACGATTAAATTATTTATTAATTCTGACGTTTGTGATTTTTCTGTATGTAAGAGAATCGTGAAGGCATGGAAGTGAACATGATAATGAAGGTGTTGGCCATCGCGTCAATACTGTAGAGAAGGAATATTTGCTGCTTTATACAGGCTCTTGGTTGGGGAATATCGATAAGCCCCGGACATAAGCATAATCCTTGATGAACAAGTGAATTGTAATGAACATTTGTGTGGCATGCAAAGAGTACGTAACCTTTATTCGGCTCATGTACACACTCTCTTTGAAAGACTATCTCCCCCAACCAGCGAACCAGTACTAAGGATCGAACGATGGGGCACCGTCGTTCGATCAGTACCCAGGTTCAAGCCAATGAGAAGATCGTTTTGGAAATCGCAGAGGTGTTGTGGGTACCAACCGCCTGTCTGCCCTTGTCATTCTTATTCTATAGCTGGTTGAAGAACGGTCTGCTCTCTAGTGGCTTCTATTCTGCCTTGCTTACCATGGAGTGCACTAATACTTATTGTTGTACATAGTGTATATAGTGTACATACTTCTGTTCTTACATGGTGAAAGGATAATATAAGTCAAAAGTTTTTCTGCTGTTTATTTTGATCCCTTTACACCCAGGATAACAGGCCTTTGGGACTCCTGGGTTGTAATAATTTGTCAGTGACCAAAAATAGCCCACATGAAGACAGAAACATCTGCCGATAAGACCTCAGTTTCTCCGAAGTCAGTGAGATGGTAGTGTGGTGTCATAGGTGACATGTAAAGAGAGAGAAAAAAGTATGTAGAGATATTGGCAGCTACCAAGGAAAGACGGGGTTCCGAGAAGTGTTAGGGCGAAACTGAACTGTTGTCTGGGAAAGGCATGGCAAGGACGTAAGGGTGTATGCATTTTTCAACTGTTATGGATGAAGGAAAAGTCAAATTTTGAGGCAGTCAGTATATCTAAAAATTTTACACTGGAAAGAGTGAGAGAGTTGGAATGTCATAAGATGGGAGATTTTGTTAGCTCTTTGAGGTTGTGGCACAGGTGCTGGAGAGGACTACTGTATGTAGGGAGTAGTAAGGTAATGGTCATCGTGGAGTGCTCATGTCTCTGGGCGACTCTGTATAGCCCTTGTGGCTTAGCGCTTCTTTTTTTGATTATAATAATAATCTGGGCGACTCTAGAGTAGGAGTGACGTGTTTTGTTTTGTTTTTCTCTCCCTGTTGGCGTTGAGTGACAGTTTCATTAAAAATATAATAAAACCTCATTCTCCTTTAAACATTAGATCTTGCTTTTCTCAATGAAAGTGGGACAGTAGGGGCGCTTCAGACAAGCAGGGTGTCCATCACAAGTTAGATTATTATGATCTGAATCTCCAGAGATTGGACGTTCTTCTGACAATGCATTCAGAGAAAAACTCAGATGTATGTGTACAAATACATGCATGTTTGAATACATGTAGAGTATTTTGCTGCACAATAAGTAGGATTTGCAAGATTTACTTATCATAAATGTTTGCAAAACAAAAAAGCTCGAGCAGCAATCTTGCCACAGTGGAAAAAAAAAACATTTAGGTTTCCATTGTACTCTCATTTGATGAGATGGTAGCACCTCCCTGCGTGAGTGTTGTCTACCAACCTCCTATTTATAGTAAAATAATAATAATAATAATAATAATAATAATAATGAAATTATTATTATTATTATTATTATTATTATTATTGAGCCATAAAGAAAATTGTTAGTAAAAGTGAATCTTCAAAACAGTGAATATGAAGCCGATGATGATATTTATTATGGAACTTACGTAAGTTCTCTAGACTGCAATACTATTGTACACTAACAGCCTTTTTTAAAGTATGTGGCATACGCCGAGTACGTTTCAAAATATGCATCGTTCATCACATACCCATTGGCATACCCTCTCTGTGGAAAATTTTGGATTTTCCTAAATTCAGCATGAGTAAATTTGAATAATACAATAGTAATAAATTGTGATGTTGATTTGACTCTTTCGAGAAATTTTGAGTGACCAGGGGATGGGGGTGTAGAACAGCTGCTGAGTGACGCGGACGGGTAGACGCCATATTGAAATTGAATGTGTGAACACTGGACTGAATTGTGAAATGCAATCAGGCGTTCTCGAAGGTCACTTGGTGTATACTGGCCTCAATCCGTAATTTAGAAATTACTAACACGTTTCTGCTGAAGAACTGGGATAAATAGTGTGGAAAACCCTTACAATTCAGCAACAAGGACGGATAAATAGAGAACTCCAATCCTTCCCAGTAACACACCTTAGCTAAGTGACGCTTTTCATAATGAACAGTAGTTTTTGTGTTGGCCATCATAAATTCTAGATGTAGTGGTTACGTTAGGGTTTGTTCCCAAAAAATAATAATTTTGATCCAGTAATTAAATGGTAAATGGTAATACGAATTTCCTTTCTAATAACACTATTTTAATTTCTGTACAGTAATTATATTCTGTGTACCCAGCAAGCCTAATCAAATACAGTCCGCACAACTTTTAATATTGCAATTAATTCAATGTCAGGTCTAGTTTTTTGTTACTGGTAGGAAGTGGGCATCAAAGGAGTGACAGTTCGGCGACCTGCTGTGACTAAGTCTCGCTTATCTCACCCATATTGCTTGCATGTAATTATTATTATTATTATTATTATTATTATTATTATTATTATTATTATTATTATTATTATTATTATTATTAAAGAAAGTGCTAAGCCAACTTGCACGTAATAATTCAGGTAATACCTTGTAACCCCTGTGCAGGTAATTGCTCACATAATAATTGTGAGGGAAAAGTTCAATAGATAGAAGCGAGGGGGTGTATAGTAACAATAGTTTCATTGCCGGCTACTTGTTAGGGTAGGGTAAGTCCAGCTCCCGCTATCCCCCCCCTTTTTCCCCCTCCCCGAAAGTGATAGTTTGATTGCCGGCTGCTTGTTAAGGTAGGGTCAGTCTAGCTCCCGCTATCCCTTTCCCTCCCTCTTCCCCCCCTAAAGGTGACGTGTGGGGCTCCAGTCAAACAGTAAATCACTCGAATCACAGCTCCCAACACTTCTGTAAGTACACGCCTGATCATATTTTTGTGGACTTATTATTGAAAGCTTCACTTTTGACCAATAATTAACTTAGTCCTCTCAGTCTTGATCGGTTAAATGTTTTAATAATCACCACATCTTTTAGGTATTGTACTTATCATGGAGAGTGATTTCTTAAGCAGTGGGTAATCTGTCTCTCTTTACAGCTTGGAATGACAGAGAGGGTCACCTCCCAACCAACGAGAAGACTAGAAGGAGACGGACTAACGTCCTGAGACGTCCCATGTTTAATCTACTTACCTGTTCTGTAAGCCAATGCAGGACCTAACCCCTCATCATAGCAGTGATAACGAACCTGTTTTCCTGTCATCCGAAGGAATTATTCACGGCTATACTCTGTGAAGAACGAGCCGGTGGTGGTCACCAACACCTGCTGTCCCCCCCTACATCAGGAACGACTACGATTTCAACAACACGCAGTGTCACCAACACCTGACACCCCATTACCACGATATACCTGTATTAGCGTTGATTCAAATGTAATTTTTTTCATTTCATTTTTCATTTTTTTTTCAATTAGGATACCCATTCATGTTTTATTCTTTTACATTTTCCGTTTCTAAATAATAAAGTGTTTATCATTGTCTGTTATTATTTCTTTTTCTATTCATTAATTTTCCTGAGGAGGAGCCAGCCTTTTTAATACTGACTGAAGTTGTTACAGGGCTGAGTAAGCCTTCACAAGTGGCGACCTTGCCAGGATCAACTCTACTGAATCAAGATTCAATTCCATCTCGAATCTACCATTGGAACTTCAACGCCGCATACCACAGATGGTTACCACCAGCCATGAGTAATCATTCTCTATGGTAGGACTACGGTACAGGTATTTAAAAGATTTGGTGATTGTTATAGTCTCAATTTATTGTAAGTCAAGTCAGGCAGGATATAATATTTAATTCTGCCACCTTTTCGAGCTTGAAACACTTTGGAGGATTAGACTCTAGGGACCCGAGATTTTCCAGTGACAATTTGTTTCATTGAGCTCTTTATTATATCAAGGGAACTGTCGTAGGGCACTCTTGATTTGTTGGTGAGAAGATTGGATGGTCAAGTGACCCCATTCTACTTACTGTTTGCTCGGAGCCAGCATAGAACCCTTCGTTTTAATTAATACATATTGTTTAATTGAAGTAGGGATCGAGCCCTCTGGTTTATTTACAGATTGAGCAGAGCAGGAATTGAACCCTCCGTTTTCTTTAATACCCGTTTCATTTCTCCTGATAGTTTAAGTTATTCTTGCAAGCATGGAGGAATACCAGTTTTGGATGAACGCTGGAAGTAAGTTAGGATAACAGGGAAAAATTTAGAATCTTTCATTAGTGCTAAGATCCAGGAAAGACTTGAAAGAGAGAGAATTGAGAGAGAAGAAAGACAATTAGAAAGGGAAAGAGAAAAGAAAAAGTAGAGAGAGAGAATCAAAAGAGAAGAGAAAAAGGAGAGAAAGAGAATTGAGAGAGAAATCCAAGAAAGACAGTTAGAAAGAGAGCGAGAAGACCAAAAAGAGCGTGATAGACTTGATCGTGAGGAAAGAGCTAGAGAACGTGAGGAACAAGCTAAAATACGTGAGGGACAAGTTAAATTAAGAGAACTTGAGGAAAGAGCAAAGGATAGAGAACATGAGTTAATAGAGAGAGAAAAGGATCGCGAGCTCGAAAAATCTTGCCTTGAATTAGAGAATAAAAAGTTAACTTTTACACAACAACAATTAGAGGAAGGAGTAATGGAACAACGTGCAGTCAGTGCACATATTCCAACACCTAATTTACCTCCCTTCACAGAGGGGGACGACATAACTTCATACATTATCAGGTTCGAAAATACTGCTACCCTCTGTGAATGGTCTGCTGACACCTGGGCTACCAGGTTAGGAATGTTATTTTCTGGTACAGCCTTGAATATCTATGCAACTTTGTCGCAGGATATCATATGTGATTATAACCTAGTGAAGAAGGCAATCCTTAAAGCATATCAAAAAACTACTAATTCTTACAGGAAAGATTTCAGGTATGCCACCTTACAGCCTGGCCAGAACTTTCAGCAGTTACAGGTAACACTCTTTCGTTTGTTCGACTTTTGGATAGAGAGTTCAGGAATTGATCACAGTTATGAATCTCTTAGAGACTTCATGGTTGCTGACCAGTTCCTCACAGCTCTTCCCCACCAGATAAGAACATTCATTAGAGAACGTAACCTGATTAAAGCTGAGGAAGTTGCTGAGGCCGCTGACTTGTATGCTGAGGCTCACAATTCCTATAAAGACCTAAAGAGATCGAACCCTAAGGGCAAGGGTTCATCAGACCTTAAGAAATCAAAGCCTCTAGAGGAAAGTAAAGTGACTTCTTTTATTCCTGTTTGTCATTTGTGTGGTGTTAAGGGACATAAACGTCCAGATTGTCCTTCTAAGAAGGTCCAAAAAGTTGGAAGATGTTTTAAAGACTGTAATGACCAAGCACCCTTCTGTTCAGGAACAGTTAACGGACTTAATGTAGCTACCATTTTACGAGACACTGGATGCACATGTATAGTCATTTCTGATAAGCTGTTCCCTAATCTTAAAGAAACTCATTCCTCTGCTATACTTTCAGACTACTTGGGCCTTACAGACACTTTTCCTACCATCCGTTGTTACATTAGGTCTAAATGGTTAACAGGTTGGTCTGAAGCCGTACTAGCTCCCATCACTTCTTGCTCCTTACTAATAGGTAATGTAAAAGGTGCCATTCTTCCTTCTGAGGTTGACCTTTCATCACCAAAGATGAACATAAGTGTTTCAGATCCTCTTCCTGTAGAGTCAGAGAAGCCCCTCGAAAGTTCAGATGAGACAATGTCTCGTGAAATTCATGTGGGATTAAAAACCAGTGATGCTACTCTCGAAAGCGAGGTAGTAGGATCACCGGTTCACTTGTTAGATGAAAGTGAAGATATCACCTCCGATACCATAAATGTCTTGACTAGGGCTCAGACCAAAGCCCAGGCTTCTCCTACTGTCTATCCTTTGATTTTCCCTGACTTTAAGCCTTTAGATATATCGAAGGACTCCTTTGTCAATTTACAACGTAATTGCCCTTCTCTTCAGAATTGCCATAATGCCGCTAAACAAAATCAAGTTATCCAAAGGAAAAACTTTTCATATAAATTTGGATATATAAAAGGTATCTTGTACAAGTCAGTAATCAAATTAAATTCAGATGAGATAGACTATTCCATCTTAGTTGTTCCAAGTCAATGCAGAGAGACTGTTCTTAAAATGGCTCATGACCTACAAGTGGCCGGACATTTCTCGCATCGTAAAACCTTAAATAAAATTAGGGAAACCTATTTTTGGCCAAAAATGTCCTCATATGTCACTACCTATTGTAGATCGTGTAATGTTTGTCAACTGTCATCATTCCGAGGTACCAGGCGAGTACCTATGGTCAAAATGCCAGTCTTTACGGTACCCTTTGAAAGAGTAGCTATTGACATCGCTGGTCCTTTATCTCCACTTTCATCTGGGGGACATAGATATATATTAACATTAGTTGATTATACTTCGAGTTTCCCTGAAGCCGTACCCTAAAAGACCATAACTACTACAGAGGTGGCTGAAGCCCTTTTGTCCATCTTCTCCAGAGTGGGCATCCCTAGAGAAATTTTGTCTGACCGTGGGACACAATTCATATCTGACTTAATGCAACATCTCTGCCAATTTCTGAGAGTGAAGCCTCTCTTCACCACACCCTATCATCCCAGCTGTAATGGGAGGATTGAGCACCAGCATTCGATTCTCAAGTCCATTTTAAGGAAACTTTGCTCCCTTAAACCTAAGGAGTGGCATCGTTACCTACCCTGTGCTTTGTTTGCCATGAGGGAAGTTCCCAGTGACTCTTTGGGGTTTTCACCTTTTGAACTTCTCTATGGTAGACAGGCCAGAGGTCCATTGTCCATCCTTCATGACTTATGGACTAATGAGGAGGTAAATGCTGAGGTTCAGTCTTCTTACCAGTTTCTCCTTGACCTTAGATCCAAACTTGAGGAGACCTCTGACATAATTTCGAAAAACCTAAGCTTGTCAATGGACCAGTACAAAACCTATTTTGATTCCAAAAGTCAGAGGAGAAGTTTTAAAGTAGGGGATGAAGTTCTGGTACTTTTGCCTATCAAGTCAAATAAATTATTAGTAGCATGGAAAAGTCCATATAAGGTGTTAAGAAATTGTGGGAAGATTGATTACCTCATAGAAGTCAAGGGGAAACCTAAGCTTTATCATATCAACATCCTTAAGAAATATTACCGAAGAAATTCGGTTAACTGTTTGAATAACTTTGATTTAGTTTTTCCACACGAACTTGATAAGACAACTGAGGAGTGTAAGGTGTGCGTAATTGACGCCTCTAACGTAGACTATGGCAGAGAACTACATGACTTGGTGGCTCTTGACCACTCAGGTGCAACAAAGATTAATATCAATGAGTCTTTGGATCACCATAAGAAACATGAACTACTTCAATGTGTGAGTAACTTCTCAGACGTTTTTACTGATATTCCAGGTGTCACCTCCACGGTAGTCCATAAGATTGACTTAGTCGCGGACAATCCTATCAAACGGAAATTATACCCAGTTCCAGTTCACCTTAGGGATGCATTTGACCGAGAGGTAGACAAATTATTAAAACTAAAGATCACTGAACCTTCAGTATCTGCATATTGCTCACCAGTAGTCATGGTTAAGAAGGAGGATAATTCATATAGACTTGCTATTGACTTCAGAGGCCTTAATGCTATAACTCGGTGGGATGCTGAGCCTATGCCCTTAATAGATAGCGATCTACACAAATTTTATGACGCTTCCTTCTTTTCAGAAATTGATATTGCGCAGGCATATCATCAAGTAATGTTAGAGCCTTCTTCTAAGCAGTACACTGCTTTTCCTACCTACCAAGGACTGATGCAGTATAGAACCATGCCGTTCGGTTTGGTAACTGCCGGTGCTACCTACGTGAGACTGATGACAAAGGTCTTGGGTAATGTGCCAAGTGTTTCAGTTTATTTTGATAACATTTACGTAATGACATCCACGTGGGGCAAGCATATCCAAACATTAACATCAGTTTTACGTAGGTTACGCTCACATGGCCTCACTGCCAAACCGAGGAAATGCTTTCTTGGGTATAACAAGATTATATATCTCGGACTGATCCTTTCTAATAACTCTTTGCAAGAAGCTCATGCGTAGCTTTCTTGGTTCTGTAAATTTTTATGCACGGTTTATCCCAAACCTTACTGATCTTACAGACATCTTATCCGACTTCCTTAAAAAGTGTGAAGGAACCTCTTGAACATTCCGACGTAGCTGGGGAAAAGTTTAATGAGATTAAAAATATCTTCTCGAAAGACCCTAAACTTAAGATTCCAGATATTAATAAAACATTTTGTTTAAGAACTGATGCCTCCAATACTGGCTTAGGTGCGGTGTTACTACAATACCATGATGGTACTCCCTTCCCTGTATGCTTCCTAAGCCGGAAGCTCCTTCCCGCAGAAACGAGATACTCCACAATAGAAAAGGAATGTTTGGCCCTTGTGTGGGGTATCTCCAAGTTTAAATTTTATTTACTGGGAAAAGAATTCATTTTAGAGATGGATCACAAACCTTTGATATACCTAGAAAGTTTTAAGGGAACCAACAGTCGCCTCTTGAGGTGAACATTGGCTCTCCAAGCTTTTAAGTTCCATATTGTGTATATCAATGGTTCATCCAATTATTTCTCTGACTGGTTAAGTCATGACAGTCAGTAGAAGATTTGTTGCCTTACGCGACTTCCACATGTTAGAACTTTTTCCTTGCCTATTCTTCTTATACTCCTTGACTATAAGTCTTGGTATGAGGGAGTGTGAGGGAAAAGTTCAACAGATAGGAGTAGCGAGCGAGTATATGGTAACGATAGTTTGATTGCCAGCTGCTTGTTAAGGTAGGGTAAGTCTAGCTCCCACTATCCCCACCCATTCCCCCCCTCCCCCCCGAAAGGTGACGTGTGGGGCTCCGGCCAAACAGTAAACACTGGACTCACAGCTCCCAGCACAACTGCAAGTACAAGCCTGCTCCTATTCTAGTGGACTTATTGACCAATAATAAACTTAGTCCTTTCAGCCTTGATCTCTATGTTAGATGTTTTAATAATCACCACGTCTTTTAGGTATTGTACTTATCATGGAGAGTAATTTCTTATCGAATCGAATCGAGGACGACGAGAGCTGTCGTAAGATGGGAAGGAAGAAGGATAAGGAAGGATGGAAATAACTGGAAAAGGATGGGAAGGAGGGGAAGAGGAGGAATCAAGGCAAGTGGCCCAACCACTTTGGGACATGTGGTACCGAAGTACTGGAGGCGTAGATGGAGATGTATTTCAGGAATACTGACGAAGACGATGTAGAAGGCAACAGGAACTCAGCAGGTACTGGCTACATCTTGCTGGATGGATGATTACTGCAACTTGAATGATGATAGACGGCTGCAGGCGATATGGAAGGCGCTCATCGTTGATTGGTCAGTTCATAGAGGTTTGGTGTTTACCTGGAGTCATGGCGTTGTTTTACGATTCAGTTCCGTTTCCAAGACGTTTAAAACGTTGTAGAGGGAGCAAATTTATACGTGTCAGCAAGTGTTTTTGGTTGGAATCTTCTAGTTGGTCTACAATGGCCTTTAGAATAGTAGAAAGTTCAATTGTACGAAGAGTTCCAGGTGAGCAGGAAGAATCGATGGTAAACTTGACTGTCTTTTCGATGAGGTGAGAATAAAGCTCATGAAGCGGCATGTCTTGATAATATTTTTCTGTAGTGTAGAAGTTGATTCCAGTCCATGAAGTATATTTTTTTAATATCTTCATCTTTATCATGTCGAGAGTTGTGAGATGATGATTATTTTGCTGTTTTTTCTTTCTTGTTAGGTATTGTTGAAGGAGGAAGTGAATATTCGTTTTCATCTTCAGTAGACGAAAAGGAAGATGTTTCTGGTGACAAGGCTTCTGATTGGTCGGTTTCAATGAGGAGTGGTGGCGGTGAAGGCTTCTCATTGGACGTTGCTGGAGTGACGTCACTAGTTGATGGTGGTGTTGGATCTGCTACATCTGAGGTTGTGACTAAGTTTTTGGTGAATTTGAGAATTTCTTCAGAAGGTGGCGATGCTGGAAATGTGAATGATGGCATGTTATTTAATGCAAATAACTCGTTGATGGTAGAGTTAAAAGATCCAGGTACAGCCATGTTCTGCATGTGAGCGTATAGTAGACAATAGTGGATCTTCGTTACGTCACATGTTGGAGGAGTGATGGTGGTGGAGGCGGGTTGAGTAGATGCTTGAAGTAATTTTGTAGTGTCTGCTTGCAACTTTGCAGTTGCGGCATACGTTGGTGTGTTGTTGGTAGATTTTTTCTTTGTTGCATCTTGTTGTTTCTTCATAATATCCTTTCTTGTAGGACATATGTATGATGATCATTACTTTTGCAGTTTAAACATGCTGGTTGTGTTGGAGCAGCAGCGGTGCAGGAACTGAAGGTGTGTCCCTCACTACCACATGTAGTGCATTTCAAATGGCCTGTTATCCCAGGTGTAATGGGAGCAAATAAACACAGTAGAAAAAGTTTAGACTTATATTATCCTTCACCAATTATAACAGCAATATGTACACTATGTACAGTGATAAATATAGTGCACTCCACGGTAAGCAAGGCAGAAATAGAAGCCACAAGATAGCAGACCGTGCTTCAACCAGCTCTAGAATGGGAATGACAAGGGCAGACAGGAGAGCGGTATCCACATAACCTCTGCGATTGTCAATCCCACCTTCTTATTGGCTAGAACCTGGTCACTAGTTGAACGATGGGGCCCCATCATCAACTCTTAGCAACCTGGTTCGCTGGTTGGGGGAGATAGCCTGTAAATGAGGGTGTGTCCATGCGCCGAATAAAGGTTACGTACTCTTTGCATGCCACACCCCCACCCCCGAGAAGGCTCAGGATTAGGCTGCCACCTCCCAGTGGTAACCGTGCCGCCATGGCACCAAATAATGGGACCGCCTATCCTCTCCACCATCCAACTCTTAGATAGAGCTCAGCTTTCCTAGTGACCAAAAGCCAAACCCTAAACTCAGAGTGAGACAGCAGTCAGATAGGCCAACATAGGTCCAAGATACAAGCGGACGGTAGCCCGTATCCCCTCACTAAAAAAAAACCCCACATCAGGGGATAAAAAAAAGAGCTTGAAAGGGGGGTTACCACAAATACATCCTAACCTAAATAAAATATTAAACTAGACTCTTGACAAAGAGTCTGCCAACACATTTTCTTTGCCGGCAATATAATTTATTTTTAGGTTGTAGGGCTGCAGCCTGAGCGTCCAACGCATAAGCCTTGTGTTGTGATTCTTCATGGCTTGGAGATAGACTAACGGGTTGTGATCACTGTAGACTGTGACCACCTGCGATGTCTGGCCCACATAAACATCGAAATGTTCCAAAGCCATTACCAGCGCGAGGGCTTCTTTTTCAATGGTAGAGTAAGCTCTCTGATGTGGCTGGAACTTAGCTGAAAAGTATGCGATTGGCTGCAGCTCCTTGTTCCCGATTTGTAATAGTACCGCCCCAACCCCAGACTCACAAGCATCAACCTGTAATGAAAAAGGTTTGGAGAAGTCTGGAGACAGGAGAATGGGTGCAGAGCACAATAATCTTTTTGCTTTATTAAAAGCAGTGTTACAATCTGACGTCCAATTAAAGGGAACTTTATGACTGGTAAGAGAGGTAAGAGGGGCTACAATATCTGAGAAATTCTTACAGAATCTTCTGTAAAATCCTATCATGCCTAGGAAACGTTGAAGAGATTTCCTATCATGAGGAACTGGATAATCTTTAATCGAAAGAACTTTAGCAAGTTTAGGTGCAACATTACCACTACCTACTTCATGGCCTAGAAAAGTGATAGTGGCCTGGCCAAAGGAAGATTTAGATAAATTAACTGTTAATTGGGAATTCTTAAAGGTCTCAAACAGAGCTTTAAGTCTAAGTAGGTGTTGATCCCAAGTATCAGACACCACAACAATATCATCTAGGTATGCTGCCGTGCCTTCAAGTCCTTTAATAGCCTGATGGATGAGTTTCTGGAATGAAGAGGGGGAATTTTTCATTCCGAAGGGGGTAACTGTATACTGATAATGACCTCCTGGAATCACGAAGGCAGAGATTTCCTTCGCCTTATCTGTCAAAGGTACCTGATAGTAACCTTTAAGGAGATCTAATTTGGACACAAAAGTAGCCTTACCCACAAAGTCAATTACGTCATCCAGACGAGGAAGAGGGTAAGCATCTGTGATTGTGACCTCGTTCACTTTACGGTAGTCTGTGCACATACGAAACCCTCCATCAGCCTTTTTTACTAGGATGCACGGTGAAGCCCATGGACTAGATGACTCCTCCACTAAACCATGTTCTAACAAGAAGTCTACTTCCTGCTGAAGTAGCCTTTGCTTTTCAGGATTAGCTCTGTAGGGGGAGAGTTTAATTGGTTTAGATTTTCCCACATCTACATCATGGTAACCTAACGTACATTTTTTCGGCACATCCGAAAAAATATTAGGATATGACTGTAGAAGCTCAGTTAAATTGGTTGCTTGTATTTCAGATAATCCATCCATTAACGGGCTAGGATCCTTGAGGAGGACAGAATTTGAAAGTTTAGTATTAATTTCAGAGATAGAGTGCAAAGAGTCAGAGTCGTCCTCAGAGGTAGAGGACAGAGTCATTACTGGGACTTTATCTGGTGTATGAAAGGCCTTGATTTGATTAATGTGGTAAGTTTTTGTTTTTGAGGTCTTATCAATGGGAGCTACCACATAATTTAAATCAGATAATCTACTTACAATCTGCATAGGTCCCGTATATCTAGCTTTCAAGGTGTGGCCAGGTATAGGTTCCTGCACCAACACCTTGTCTCCTGGATGGAAGGAGCGGAATTGTGCACTTTTGTCATACCTCTGTTTCATCTTACTTTGAGCTATCTTTAGGTTAGCCGTGGCTAACTCACGTGCCACCTGCAACCTTGAAGACGGGTTGTAGAGTGCTGAGCTTACGTCTTCTCCCATCCATCCTTCTTTGAGCACCCGAAGAGGACCTCGTACATTGTGCCCAAAGATCAGCTCAAACGGACTATACCCTGTAGACTCTTGCACCGTCTCTCGTACTGAGAACAGCAACAAAGGTAGAGATTCATCCCAATCTGTCGGAAAGTGCATGCAAAAACTTCTCATCATTGTTTTTAATGTTTGGTGGAATCTTTCCAAGGCGCCTTGGGACTGAGGGTGATAGGCAGTGGATAAGTTGTGAATTATCCCTAACCTAGTTAATACTTCCCTAAATGCTTTGGCAGTGAAGTTAGTACCTTGATCACTTTGTATAGTTTTAGGAATGCCAAAACAAGAAATGAATTTTGTTAAAGCTTTGAGAATAGCTTTAGTATTGATACTACGCATTGGGATCGCTTCAGGATATCTGGTTACTTTATCCATAATTGTAAATAAATACTGATTTCCAGACTTTGACTTAGGTAGTGGACCTACACAATCTATAATTAAATCTGCAAAAGGTTCTCCATCAGCAGGTATGGGTTGGAGAGGTGCAGGTTTAATGGAATGTCCAGGTTTTCCAACTTGCTGACATTCTCGGCAACACCTAATATGATTCTTCACATCTTTCTTTAATTTTGGCCAATAAAATTCTTTTGTGATTCTATACAAGGTTTTTGTAATTCCTAAGTGACCTCCTGATGACGTATTATGAGCTATATTTAATATCTGAGGTCTATACTTGGTTGGAACCACTAACCTGTCGTATAATTGCCGGCCCTCTTTCTCCTTACCAGTCTCAGTGCAAACCAAATAATCATTTTTAACTTCATACTTGACTGGATGACCCCAAGAGGATTTACCCATGGCTGCCTGAAAAGCGAATTTTAAAGAAGGGTCCTTTCGTTGTTCCTCCCGGAAGGACAGTCCCTCGGGCATGGAAACAGAGACATCTGGCAATCCTGCAACCTGGGAATAGGAAGGCTTGATCGGGGTCTGTTCACTTGATTTACGAGACTCCGGCCGGTGTGTCTCATAAAACAACGTGGCTATTCCGAGATCGGAGTCGTCCAAGGATAGGTCAACATTCTCCCCAGACAACCCTTGGGATGTTGCCCGAGTTATGGCCAACACTGGAGAAGCATTAATCATTATAGGTTCAGGACACGAAGTAACAGTAGTAATGTTATTACCCAGTAATAACATGGCATTTTTCATGGGAAATCCTTTTGAGATACCTACAGTCAAGTACCCAGTGTAATATTTGCACTGTACATAAATTTTATGCAAAGGAACTGAATATATAGCTCCTCCATAGGCTTCCAATAAAACTGAGGAATTCAAGGAAGTATTCTCTGAAAGGGGTAATATTCCTTCTCTGACAAGTGAGCAATATGCTCCAGTATCTCTAAAGGTATTTACTTTAGTTGGTTCTGAGTTTTCCTGAAGGGAAATAAGACTTTCGCAATAATAAGGGGCCATACCTTTTTCTACTTCTCTAGGGGACATGTTACTAGGGATATTAGAGATTTTCCCGATGGGTTGAGGTTTTTGGGGGCAGTTGGAACTGATGTGACCTACTTTATTGCACCTGAAGCAGACGACAGGCTTGCCCTTTACTCCCTGATGACGTTGCAAGTGGTGTCGTTCTGGCTGGTGCCTCTCTGGATATTGTTGTCGAGATGCTCCATAAGTAGTTTGCCTCTCCGCAGGGGGACCATATGTTGAGAAGCGTGGCTCACCAGGTGACTTGGTTGGATGACGTAGACGCTCTCCCTCCGGCTGGCACTTCATTCTCCAATGTTGTCGATCTCTGCTCACGCCAGACTGTTGAAAAGAGAGACGGGACCGCTCGGACAAGGAGCGGTTCGTTTCGAAGGTATCAGCCAACCTGGCCGCCTCCAATGCAGTGGTTAAGTCACGATCCTGCAGAAAGACACGAACCTCTGGTCCCACAGACTCCAGCAGGTTATCAATCAGAATAAGCTGCACCAGCTCCTCAAAGTTAGAGACACCACTCGCTTTATACCAGCTGGTAAAAGCTTTGGTTTGCTGTCTCACAAAGTCCACCAGGGATTGACCAAGCTGCCGCCTGTTCAATTTGAAGGTCTTACGATATTTAGCTGGGATACATGTATATGCTCCCAACACTGTGGTCTTCACTACTTGATAATCAGAGAATTCAGCGTCAGTTAATACCGACGTAAATTCCTGTGCCTTACCCAATAATGCTGTATGAACCAACGCTGCCCAGTGCTGTTCCGGCCACCTCAAGGCTCGAGCCTGATTTTCGAAGCTTTCGAAAAATTGCTCTGGTTCGGCCTCATTGAAGCGGGGAACAAGCTGTACTGCTTTTTGTAAACTGAAATCGTTTACAGAATGCGAAAACTGCCTCCTTTCTCTTTCCCTATCAAATTCTTCCCTTGCGAATGCTCTCTGTTCCCTAGTTTGCTCCAGCGTGATTTTTGCCAGCTCAAGTGCCAACGACGCTGATTCACCTCGAGACAACCCAGCTGCACCATACTGACCATTTTGCTCCGTAGGTGTATCATCTTCCTCATGCGAGAACATAAGAGTTTTTTCCCTAGCTCCCGTAGAGGGAGGAGTTTGATGTGCCATCTCTTCTTCAATAAGTATGTCAGCAATAAGTGAACGCAGTTGCGCAGCTGTGAGAGTGCGTTTATAGGGAATGCCAATGGAACGAGCAATTTGCCAACAACGCTGTAGGGACAATTTAGGTAGGTTATGCAAAGTATATGCCGACACCAGGCGTCTGACTCGTCTAGGTGGCATAAGTTATTCGCTATGCACAGTACGAATACCCCAACGTAACACGTTAATTTGCAGAACACGCTTAGCTATGCACAGTACGATTGCAGAATACGCATACAAGCAAAGCCGACTGCACACAAGATTGACCGTAGCGAAGCGAGCACACTGAACAAGCTAGTAGCGAGCTGTTGAACGATCACCCAATAGCAAGGCTGATCATAAGCAACTGACACGCAAAATTTGTAAAGCGAAGCGAAACAGCAAGCTACACAATGTTCCTGCTACAAGCTTCACCCTAAGCTCAACCGTTTCTCTAAGTCCAGCTCTCGGACAGGCTACCCATATTACAACCTAGGATTTCAAATGGCCTGTTATCCCAGGTGTAATGGGAGCAAATAAACACAGTAGAAAAAGTTTAGACTTATATTATCCTTCACCAATTATAACAGCAATATGTACACTATGTACAGTGATAAATATAGTGCACTCCACGGTAAGCAAGGCAGAAATAGAAGCCACAAGATAGCAGACCGTGCTTCAACCAGCTCTAGAATGGGAATGACAAGGGCAGACAGGAGAGCGGTATCCACATAACCTCTGCGATTGTCAATCCCACCTTCTTATTGGCTAGAACCTGGTCACTAGTTGAACGATGGGGCCCCATCATCAACTCTTAGCAACCTGGTTCGCTGGTTGGGGGAGATAGCCTGTAAATGAGGGTGTGTCCATGCGCCGAATAAAGGTTACGTACTCTTTGCATGCCACAATGTATATTACCTTTTCTTATAATTTTATATTGCTTATATTTGCGATAATAGCTAAATCGTAAATATATTGCTTTATTTTATTATTTGACTTAGTTACTTTTGTTAGGTAGGATGTAACAGTCATATATTATTATTATGTGCTCATAGTTCGTCTTGATTGTTTAACTACTGTAATTATCGTTCGTGGCTCGTTACTCTGCCGGCTTCTCGTTGTTGCTGGGCAGCAACTGTCCATGGAGCTATCACGTGATCGAGGGGGGTGTACACACCTCGCCTGAAGTATTCAGTCTAGTCTAGACTCGCTTGGTGGTTGGACGTATTCCAGACAAGTCGTGCCTAAATCTCCCTTACTGGCCCTTGTTGGAAGATCGTCTCTGTCTCATTATTGTTGGAGGTTATGTGGGACTCTGTTCACAGAACACTGTCTAGACTTAGTGATTTTCGACGTTGTACTGAGGTTGTGTGTCGCATAGACACTCAGAGCAACTCAGGTCCTGAGCTGTAGCTTCTGACCTAACTTGTACTGGTATCTGTGTATTGTCACAGTCGGGGAGTTTCTTATGCTGAACTTAGATTCAGTAGTATGGGAGTTTTGTGACTTTTGTGGAGGATCTGCTGATGGTCCCTACTTAGTGTCGTTATATTGTCTCCTTGTTCCTGATTCTGTGCCGCAGTTGCTTGTTATATTGCTATTGGGCTTAGCATTCTTTTTATTGTTCAAGCAGACTGTTCTGACTGCCAGTTGGTCAAGAAGTTAGTTTATTTGAGGACTTTGTCAGTCACTTGTTTAAGTCTAGTCGAGTCGTGAGACATAGTGAACTACATAGAGCACTTACACACATACACACAAACTTACTTGTACATATTTGTAATATCTTATTAAATGTTAATGTACCAGACGGTACTTAAGACTTATAATTGTGATATATGCTTTCAGCACAATACTACTGTACACGAGAGAAGTGATTATTATTAATTTGTTTGAATTGATTAATTTAATTTAATTTGATAATATACCTCTAGACTATACTTAATAAGTTTATTAAATTTTAATTTCTCTAGTTAGTAGCCTACCAGTTGTAATCCTGAAGCACTAACAATTCTTATTGAATTCTAATGGATAATTGGACAAGGATACTGACTACTTGTTACGAAAACCCAGTAACAGGCTGAATGCTAGAAGGGCAGTCCTTTGTAGTATTCACTGGAGATCTCTAAGCATTTTAGAAATCGCGTTTTTTGTAACAGAAGATAAGAATAGCAGTTCCAGCAATGTTGGATGTAGTGGTATCTCTCTGCTTCTTTATAGGTGGGACTGATGTAGTACTAGTAAATAGCAAGACCTTCGTTCAGAGCAGTAGCAGCCATGTTCACGTCGGTGAAGGTGACCTTGAGCATAGACGATGCATTCGGGATTTTGGTAATGCTATCAACAGTAGCCTAAGTATTTTGCGTTTCAATGGATGACTTGAGTTCAGCAATTTATTGAGAAGTCAGAATCTTGTCCAGTTTTCTTAGGAATACTGATTTTCTTGCCCTGAGGGCAGGAGAGGATGTAACAGTAAATCCTTGAGCAGTAAGAGTAGTGGTGGCTTCTGTGGTGAGTAACTTCTCTGCTTCAGCATCATCGTGACATACAACAATGAATGCTTCTTTCAGTGACAAAATAGCATTGAATTTCACTTGCAATGCTTTCTGCACAACAGTTGCAAGAGCAAGCTTCGTTGAATCATCAACGGTACCACTTTTTGGCTTGATCTTTACACGATTTGCGTAGCTCATCGTGCAAGTCAAGGCGAAGACGACGCTGGTAAAGGTTCCCCTCCCCAATGGGGATCGTAGGGAGACAGAGTAAGTAAGGAGAGCTGCTATGACCTGCCAGGGCGAGAGTCAAAAGCAGAATCTCTGATTTCTTAAGCAGTGGGTAACCTGTCTCTCTTTCCAGCTTGGAATTACAGATTGGGTCACCTGCCAACCAACGAGAAGTATTGAAGGAGACGGACTAACGTCTCGAGACGTCACTCTTTATCTACCTGAGTAATTGTACGCCACCGCAGGACATAACCCCTCATCTTTGCAGTGATACAGAACCTGCGTTCCTGTCATCTAGACTGACTATTCAAGGCTAGAGACTCTGTGAAGAACTGGCCGTTGGGTTGTCACCAACACCTGTGACCCCCCACCCCCACACACCATCAACAACGGCTATAATCTCTACAAGACTGTGTCAACATCAACCAGACACCCAAGTTTAATTGTATATATTAGCGTTGAATTCAGATATAATTTATATTTTTCATTTTTCATTTTTCTTTAAAGTAGGATAAATATTTCATATTTAAGTATTTTATATTTTATATTTTCTAAATAATAAAGTGTTTGTTTGTCAGTTTTTATTCTTTTTCTATTCATTAATTTTCCTGAGGAGGAGCCAGCCTTGGTAATACTGACTGAAGTTGTTACAGGGCTGAGTAAGCCTTCACAGTGAGGGTGGTAGTAGTTGTGGTTATGGAGGTAGTAGTGGTGTTCGTAGTGGAGGTGATGGTGGTGGTAGTGGTTGTGATGGTGGTTGTAGTGGTGATGGTGTTTGTAGCAGTGGTGGGGATGGTGGTAGTAGTGGTGGGGATGGTATTTGTAATGGTGGTGAAGGTGGTGGTAGGGGTGGTAGTGCTGGTGATAGTGGCCGTCGGGGTGGTAGCGGTGGTGATGGTGGTCCTCGTGGTGGTAGTGTTGGTGATAGTGGCCGTCGTGTGGTGATGGTCGTCGTCGTGGTATTAGTGGTATTAATTGTGATGGTGGTGGTAGTAGTAGTAGAGATGGTGGTGGTAGTGGTAGAGGTGGTGATGGTAGTAGTTGTGGTGAGGGTGGTGGAAGTGGCAGTAGTGGTGGTGTTGTTAGTGGTAGTGGTGATATTGGTGGTAGTAGGGGTGAGGATGGTGGTAGTGGTGGCGATGCTGAGGGTAGTGGTGGTGGTGGTGGCAGTGGTTATGATAGTGGTTGTAGTGTTGGGTGTGGTGGTACTAGTGGTAGCAATGGTGATGGTAGTGGTAGTGATGGTAATGGTAGTGATAGTGGTGGTATTGGTAGTGATGATTGTGGTACTGGT
The DNA here is from genome assembly GCF_038502225.1 of Cherax quadricarinatus. Classification (NCBI taxonomy): domain Eukaryota; kingdom Metazoa; phylum Arthropoda; class Malacostraca; order Decapoda; family Parastacidae; genus Cherax; species Cherax quadricarinatus. The sequence continues at coordinate 18,533,513 of NC_091311.1, forward strand.
AGTGATGGTGGTAGAGATGGTGGTGGTAGCGGTAGTGATGGTAGTGGTAGTGGTGGTGATGGTGGTGGTGATGGTTGTAGTGATGTTCGCGATAGTATGGTGATGGTGGTGGTAGTGATGGTGATAGTTGTGGTTATGGAGGTAGTAGTGGTGTTCGTAGTGGAGGTGATGGTGGTGGTAGTGGTTGTGATGGTGGGTGTATTGGAGGTGATGGTGGTGGTAGTGTTGGTGATGGTGGTCGTCGTAGTGGTGGTGTTTGTAGCAGTGGTGGGGATGGTGGTAGTAGTGGTGGCGATGGTAGTTGTATTGGTGGTGAAGGTGGTGGTAGTGATGGTGGTGGTAGTGGTAATGATGGTGGTGGTAGTGGTGGTGATGGTGGTGGTAGTGGTAGTGATGGTGGTGGTAGTGGCGGTGATGGTGGTGGTAGTGGTAGTGATGGTGGTGGTAGTGGTGGTGATGGTAGTGATGGTGGTGGTAGTGGTAGTGATGGTGGTTGTAGTGGTAGTGATGGTGGTGGTAGTGGTGGTGATGGCGGTGGTAGTGGTAGTAATGGTAGTGATGGTGGTGGTAGTGGTAGTGATGGTGGTGGTAGTGATGGTGGTGGTAGTGGTAGTGATGGTGGTGGTAGTGGTGGTGATGGTGGTGGTAATGGTAGTGATGGTAGTGATGGTGGTGGTAGTGGTAGTGATGGTGGTGGTAGTGGTAGTGATGGTAGTGGTAGTGATGGTGGTGGCAGTGGTAGTGATGGTAGTGGTAGTGGTGGTGATGGTGGTGGTAGTGGTAGTGATGGTAGTGATGGTGGTGGTAGTGGTAGTGATGGTGGTGGTAGTGATGGTGGTGGTAGTGTTGGTGGTGGCAATGATGGTGGTGGTAGTGGTAGTGATGGTGGTGGTAGTGATGGTGGTGGTAGTGGTAGTGATGGTGGTGGTAGTGATGGTGATGGTAGTGATGGTGATGGTAGTGATGGTGGTGGTAGTGGTAGTGATGGTGGTGGTAGTGGTGGTGATGATGGTGGGAGTGGCAGTGATGGTAGTGATGGTGGTGGTAGTGGTAGCGATGGTGGTGGTAGTAATGGTGGGGGTAGTGGTAGTGATGGTGGTGGTAGTGGTGGTGATGGTGGTGGTAGTGGTAGTGATGGTAGTGATGGTGGTGGTAGTAGTGATGGTGGTGGTAGTGGTGGTGATGTTGGTGGTAGTGGTAGTGATGGTGGTGGTAGTAGTGATGGTGGTGGTAGTGGTGGTGATGTTGGTGGTAGTGGTAGTGATGGTGGTGGTAGTGGTAGTGATGGTGGTGGTAGTGATGGTGGTGGTAGTGATGGTGGTGGTAGTGGTAGTGATGGTGGTGGTAGTGGTGGTGATGGTGGTGGTAGTGGTAGTGATGGTGGTGGTAGTGGTGGTGATGATGGTGTTAGTGGTAGTGGTGGTAGTGATGGTAGTGATGGTGGTGGTAGTGGCAGTGATGGTAGTGATGGTGGTGGTAGTGGTAGTGATGGTGGTGGTAGTAATGGTGGGGGTAGTGGTAGTGATGGTGGTGGTAGTGGTGGTGATGGTGGTGGTAGTGGTAGTGATGGTGGTGGTAGTGATGGTGGTGGTAGTGATGGTGGTGGTAGTGGTAGTGATGGTGGTGGTAGTGGTGGTGATGGAGGTGTTAGTGGTAGTGGTGGTAGTGATGGTAGTGATGGTGGTGGTAGTGGCAGTGATGGTAGTGATGGTGGTGGTAGTGGCAGTGATGGTGGTGGTAGTAATGGTGGGGGTAGTGGTAATAGTGGTAGTGATGGCGGTGGTAGTGGTGGTGATGGTGGTGGTAGTGGTAGTGATGGTAGTGATGGTGGTGGTAGTGGTAGTGGTGGTAGTGATGGTGGTGGTAGTGGTAGTGATGGTGGTGGTGTTGGTGGTGGTAGTGGTAGTGATGGTGATGGTGGTGGTAGTGATGGTGGTGGTAGTGGTAGTGATGGTGGTGGTAGTGGTGGTGATGATGGTGTTAGTGGTAGTGGTGGTAGTGGTGGTGGTGATGGTGGTGGTGGTGGTGGTGATGGTGGTGATGGTGGTGGTAGTGGTAGTGGTGGTGGTGATAGTAGTGGTAGTGGTGGTGGTAGTGATGGTGGTGGTAGTGGTGGTGGTGGTGGTGGTAGTGGTAGTGATGGTGGTGGTAGTGATGGTGGTGGTAGTGATGGTGGTGGTAGTGGTAGTGATGGTGGTGGTAGTGGTGGTGATGGAGGTGTTAGTGGTAGTGGTGGTAGTGATGGTAGTGATGGTAGTGATGGTGGTGGTAGTGGCAGTGATGGTAGTGATGGTGGTGGTAGTGATGGTGGTGGTAGTAATGGTGGGGGTAGTGGTAGTGATGGTGGTGGTAGTGGTGGTGATGGTGGTGGTAGTGGTAGTGATGGTGGTGGTAGTGGTGGTGATGGAGGTGTTAGTGGTAGTGGTGGTAGTGATGGTAGTGATGGTGGTGGTAGTGGCAGTGATGGTAGTGATGGTGGTGGTAGTGGTAGTGATGGTGGTGGTAGTAATGGTGGGGGTAGTGGTAGTGATGGTGGTGGTAGTGGTGGTGGTGGTGGTGGTAGTGGTAGTGATGGTGGTGGTAGTGATGGTGGTGGTAGTGATGGTGGTGGTAGTGGTAGTGATGGTGGTGGTAGTGGTGGTGATGGAGGTGTTAGTGGTAGTGGTGGTAGTGATGGTAGTGATGGTGGTGGTAGTGGCAGTGATGGTAGTGATGGTGGTGGTAGTGATGGTGGTGGTAGTAATGGTGGGGGTAGTGGTAGTGATGGTGGTGGTAGTGGTGGTGATGGTGGTGGTAGTGGTAGTGATGGTGGTGGTAGTGATGGTGGTGGTAGTGATGGTGGTGGTAGTGGTAGTGATGGTGGTGGTAGTGGTGGTGATGGTGGTGTTAGTGGTAGTGGCGGTAGTGATGGTGGTGGTAGTGGTGGTGATGGTGGTGGTAGTGGTAGTGATGGTAGTGATGGTGGTGGTAGTGGTAGTGGTGGTAGTGATGGTGGTGGTAGTGGTGGTGATGGTGGTGGTAGTGATGGTGGTGGTAGTGGTAGTGGTGGTAGTGATGGTGGTGGTAGTGGTAGTGGTGGTTGTGATGGTGGTGGTAGTGGTGGTGATGGTGGTGGTAGTGATGGTGGTGGTAGTGGTGGTGATGGTGGTGTTAGTGGTAGTGATGGTAGTGATGGTGGTGGTAGTGATGGTGGTGGTAGTGGTAGTGGTGGTAGTGATGGTGGTGGTAGTGATGGTGGTGGTAGTGGTAGTGGTGGTGGTGATGGTGGTGGTAGTGATGGTGGTGGTAGTGGTAGTGGTGATAGTGGTGGTGATGGTAGTGGTGGTGGTGGTAGCAGTGGTGATGGTGGTAGTAGTGGTGATGGTAGTGGTAGTGATGGTGGTGGTAGTGGTGGTGATGGTGGTGTTAGTGGTAGTGATGGTAGTGATGGTGGTGGTAGTGGTGGTGATGGTGGTGGTAGTGGTAGTGATCGTACAGATGGCGGTGGTAGTGGTAATGGTGGTAGTGATGGCGGTGGTAGTGGTGGTGATGGTGGTGGTAGTGGTAGTGGTGGTGGTGATGGTGGTGGTAGTGATGGTGGTGGTAGTGGTAGTGGTGGTAGTGATGGTGGTGGTAGTGGTGGTGATGGTGGTGGTAGTGGTAGTGATGGTGGTGGTAGTGGTGGTGATGGTGGTGTTAGTGGTAGTGGTGGTAGTGATGGTGGTGGTAGTGGTGGTGATGGTGGTGGTAGTGGTAGTGATGGTGGTGGTAGTGGTGGTGATGGTGGTGGTTGTGGTAGTGGTGGTGATGGTGGTGGTAGTGATGGTGGTGGTGGTAGTGATGGTGGTCGTTTTAGTGGTGGTGATGGTGGTGGTAGTGGTGGTGATGGTGGTGGTAGTGATGGTGGTCGTCGGGGTGTGGCGAGAAGTTTGCACTTCTCAGCTTCTTTTCCATTTGACTTTGCTCTAAGTTTTCTGAACTTGTGGCAAGTTATGTTTGAGTTGTTTCTCTCTTCCCCATCCTGAGTGATGGTTTCCCATGTTACATTGTGTGTGTGTACTCACCTCTATGTACTCACCTACATGTGATTGTACGGGTCGATTCATAGCTCCTGACCTCACCTCTTCACTTGTCGATACTAAGTCGCTCTCTCCCTGCTCCATGAGCTTTATCATACCCCTTCTTAAAGCTATGTATGCAACTTGCTTCCACTACTTCACTCTCCAGATTATTCCACTTCCTGACAACCGCAAGGATAAAGAAATACTTTCTAACATCCCTATGATTCATCTGGGTTTTCAGCTTCCAATAATGACCCCTTGTTGCTGTGTCCCATCTCTGAAACGTCCTGTCCCTATCAACCTTGTCAATCTATCATCCAGTGTCGTCAGGTCGATTTCCGTTAACCTTTCCTCGTAGGACATGTCTGTTACGAAGTGTGTTGGTGAATATTGAATAAAAAAAAACAGTCCATATATAATGTCAGTTTCCGGGATTGTTCTGAAACCTTACACGTATTATTCCTGGTCAGAGTGGCCATGAAAGGAGAGTGAGGTAGGATTGCCAGATTGGCCATTTTATGGGCCATTTTTTAATTTGGTTGTTTTTGAACTCTGTGTCCATGAAAAAATATCAGTTTGGCCATTTATGCAAATGTGGCCACTAATTTGGCCATTTTAACAAATATTTCAAATCACATGCATTATTTACTTAGTTTAATAAATATTGTTATGGCATTGTAAGGCATTAAGCGGTGTTTGGTGGTGACGCCGCTTGATGCAACTTGACTCTTACTGAGAATGTTCGATGACGTTATAATGAGTCTTTGGTAGTTGGTTTATAGTTTGTTACTCAGTCTCCCTCAATAACACCAAGCATGCTTGAGCTTCCTTCTGTACTTGTATAAAATAAGTACACAAAGCTCCCGCTCGCTATTGTTGTTATAAACTAGATCCAGATCTGTTGATAAATACCACCAAACACGCTGCAGCTTCGTTTTGTACTTGTATAAAACACGTACGCAACAGTCATACCAGCTTGGGTCCATGTCTGTGTTGTTCGTCTCTAGTTAGTTACGCCGTAGACTTTGTGTTGCAAGTGTTGTTCCGTTGTGTGATATCAGACATCTGGTGATCTTTGCTGATAGTTCTGTCTCATAAGCTTTTATACTGGAATATTTTGCATCAACTTTACCCTCATTGTGACAAAATACAAGTAATATCTTCAGTTTCGTAAGAATGTTGATTAAGTGATTTTAGTATAATTATCGATATTTATCTTGCTTATATTTTTGTTATTTTCCCGTTACCAGGTTGGTGTTTGTTGTGCCACATTAGTATTTGTTTTTTGTTTATTTTCTGAATTGAGATATTTTGTTTTCTTCAAGCCCTTTAAAATACCCAAGAACAAAAGTGATAATAAAGGTGGAAGAAAATATAAAAAAAAAGTGGGAAGTGAAATATTTGTGGGTGAAATCTTCTGATGATGATCACGGACAGAATGCATATTGCAAGTATTGCAACACTAACTTGCTGCCAAACTTTGTAACATAACTATTCATGAAAAATCAAAGAAACACCAAGATAAATCTACCAGTACATCACAACTCTAGATAAAGTTATCAAATCGTTCATGAATGACCAGGAAAAACATGTAGAAATAGACCTTAGCCTTGCAATAGCATGTCATTCCTCACTGTGAGTGTTTTAAGTTTAATTAAATGTATTTTTGATGATATGTACTCGAATATATAGGCATAATTTATGCACACTTAATTGTTGGTATGTTAATTCACACAATTCAATCATTTTATATCTTTGGCCATATTTTTGGTCTAATACTTTTCCAAAGTGGCCATTTTTGGCAATATTTTCTTTAAATTTTGGCCATAAGATGTTGTATTCATCTGGCTACATACTCTGGAGGCTGGAGAGGAGGTGATGGTACTGGAGCCGGCTCCTGGGAAAGCTCTTGATTAATAATAGTTCATGGTACCTGCTGGTGGATGATGTCTGTGATGAAAATGAAACCCACATACCCGAGCAGAAAAACGCGTATGGTTACCTTTATCAGCAATCTGAAATGACCAACATTATGAATGGTGAAGTACAAGACTCTGAGAAGTGTTCTCTTGATGTTGATGTAGAAAAGCTTGCTGTGATGGCTCAGCGACCATGGAACTTTGCAAATAAGTTTTCTGACGTTAGAAAAGGGAGCATGAATCCCCATGAGGTAAATGTAGCCGAGCAAATTCAGCAGGTTTTGGGTAGAATAAACTTAATTGAAAAGTTGTGTATATGGCTGTTTTACAGAGAGATGTATATGGTGGAAGAGGTGAAATTTTTTTTTATATATTTCACTGTACTCAGCAAGAGTCAGTGGACATTGACTTTCAAGGGTCACACACTAGATGACACTCTCAGCATGTTCACTGACTGCAGCAAAGTAAATTTGATAACTAAGGCTAAATAATTTCACTGATGTACTAGATACAAAAGTTGTAAGTGGCAGGTTATTTAACTTCCATGACCCAGTGTGCCAGTTATATATCTGTATTTGAAATTGTACTCTACAAGTTCTTTAAATTTTTGTATAACTTTAAATATAATGTGAAATTGCTTTACACAGCTTGTTTGCAAATTGATAATGCTGTTATTGCTCCTGTAATGACTAGGTTCAATATTGCACTGCCATTTTCTCTGCAAGTAGACAACAGTTCTGCTGGTGTTAGTGTTGTGTTGATGAAAAAAGCATCAGGACAATTACTGTCAGTAAACTTAAAAGTCACCAAAGAATTTATGCCCCAACAAAAAAGGAGGATCTTGTTTTGTTTTAATAGTGCATTTTTTTCAGTATAATGATCACAGTTCTACATTTCCTTCACGTACCGAGGAACCACACAAATGCTCACTTTAGTGATTCGTTATGTGAAGGTGACAGAGAATGTGGTTGCTGATGCACTGTCTCGTGTGTACTGTACATAATGTAATGTTGATATTTATCTGTTCTCGTTTTGCAGTGGTTGCAGTAGGTGAGTAGATGGTTTTTTGACCACCTAGTGGACTGAAGCTCGGTGAGCTGGTGGACGGTGGGTGTCACATTTCCCAAGAGAGTGCGTGTGCGTTTTTGGTGGTAGTCACATCAGTACATGCCTAGGTAAGGTATGCTAACATAAGGTGTGGGCGGTGATGCCTCACCTGTGTGATGTTGGTGTATGGACTGTTGGACCAAAGGTAGAGGTACGGTATTGGCGGTGAAGCCTCACCATTTTTGGGTAATGCATAGTGATCCTGTGTGTTTTGTGTTTCTCCAGTACCCACCTTTTCTTTTTTTTTGGGGGGGGGGTAGGATCACCACGTGGGGTGACTCAGGGTTCCTTGGAATGAGATTATAGGTGAAGGCCTGGGAGGCCCACCTTGTGAGGGGTCAATGGTGGTGACTCCAGTGTTTCTCAAGGTCACAGTCCCACCGACAAAATTTATATGCTACTAACTACCCAGTTTCTAAGTCTGGTAATTTTCCCTCCCGTGCTCTCCAGTTTCTCCCAGTGGTGTGTTTTACACAGCCAGTTTTGCTTATTGTATATTACTGTGAGACTCAGGGTTGATAATTCAATTTTCTATTTGTATTAATATGTACACTAATTTTTTGCAATGTTTCTGGAAACTTTATTTATATATTTTTATTATGTTCTTATTTCATATGTGAAAGCGGAGATGTGCGATAATGGATGCTAATGCTGCTTACAGAATTTCTTTTTCTATTTTAAATAATATAAATGCCCCTAGACTAGGCAGGTCATTTACCCTTCAGGAGCCAGAACTTTTATTTTCATTACGTAGTCAAAAAGTGTAATAATGCCACTTAGGGACTAGTCTGTTTGCAAACCTTTGCATTTTCTTTAATTTCTTGATGCGCTTGACCAGGTGTGGGTTCCAAACTGGTGCTGCATATTCCAATATGGGCTTGGCGTAGACGGTGTACAGAGTCTTGAATAATTCCTTACTGAGGTGTCGATATGCTATTCTTAGGTTTGCCAGATGCCCGTGTGTTTCAGCAGTTATTTGGTTGATGTGCATCTCAGGTGATGTGCTCGGTATTATGCTCACCCCAGGATCCTTTTCTTTGAGTGTAGTTTGTAGTCTTTGGCCCCCTAGTCTGTATTCTGCGATCTTCTTTGCCCTTCCCAATCTTCATTACTTTTCGCTTGGTGGGGTTAAACTTCGGGAGCCAATTGTTGGACCAGGCTTGAAGCCTGTCCAGATCCCTTTGTAGTCTTGCCTGATGCTCATCCGACTGAATTCTTCTTATTATCTTCGCATCGTCTGCAAACAGGGACACTTCAGAGTCTACCCCTTCCGTCATGACGTTCACATATACCAGAAACAGCACTGGACCTAGGACTGATCCTGTGGAACCCCGTTGCCACAGGCGCCCACTCTGACACCTTATCACGTACCATGACTTGTTGTTGCCTTCTTGTCAGGTACTCTCTGGTCCATGTGTGTGTTTGTATGTGTACACTCACCTATTTGTACTCGCTTATATGTGGTTGCAGGGGTCGATTCACACCTGGCACGGCCACTTCGCTGTTCGCTATTAGGTCCGCTCTCTCCCGTCTCTAAGAGCCTTATTGTACCTCTTCTAGCCTCTACTATTTCACTCTCAAGGTTGTTCCACTTCCTGAATACTCTGAGGCTGAAGAAATACTTCCCAAAATCTCTATGACTCATCTGAGTTTTCAACTACCTCATGTTCCTGTATGCCGTGGCTGTGTCCTGTGGTTGTGTCCCGTGGCTTGGTAGGCACCGCACTCGCCTAGGTGGAAACGTTGGACATGTTTCCTTACACTTGCTGTCCCTGTTCACCTAACAGTAAGTAGGTACCTGGGTGTTAGCCGACTAATGTAGGTCGCATCCTGGGGGACAAGATTAAAGGACGCCAATGGAAATAAAACACAGTCCTCGACGACGTACTGACTTTCTTAGGTTATCCTGGGTGGTTAACTCTCCATGTTAAAAATCCGAACAAATCTTATCCAATCCCTGTTCACTTTGTCAATTCCTCTCATAATTTTATATGTCGTTATCATATCCCCCTATCCCTCTTGTCCTCCAGTGTCATCAGGTTCAGTTTCTTTAATCTCTTCGTAGGACATTCCCCTTAGCTCCGGGACTAGTCTTGGTGCAAACTTTACACTTTCTCTAATTTCCTGACGTGCTTGACCAGGTGTGGGTTCCATACTGGTAATGCATACTCCAATATGAGCCTGATGTACACGGTGTACAGTTTCGAAACGCTATTCGTAGGGTTAACAGGCACCTATATGCTGCAATAGTTATTTGGTTGATGTGCGCCTCGTGAGATGTGCTTGATATGAAGCTCACTCCAAGATCCTTTTTCTTGAGTGAGGTTTGCAACTTTTGACCTCTGAGTCTGTACTCCGTCTGCGGTTTCTTTGTCCTTCCCCAAGCTTCATAGCTTTGCATTTGGTGGGGTTAAACTCCAGGAACCATTTGTTGGGCCAGGATTGCAGCCTGTCAGATTATTTTGTAGTCTTACCTGATCCTCGTCTGCTTGTATTCTCCTCATTAGTTTCACATCATCTGCGAACAGGGATACCTCTGACTATTCCTTTTGTCATATCATTTACATATAAAAGAAACAACATAGGTCATAGGACAGACCATTGTGGAACGTCACTCAACACATGCGCCCACTCCGACACCTCGTCATGTACCATCACTCGATCTTTCCTTCCCGACGGGTATTCCCTGATTCACTGCAATGATTTTCCTGTTATTCCCGCCTGCTCCTCTATATTTTGTACCAGTCTTTCGTGCGGTACTGTGTCAAAAGTCTTCTTACAGTCCAAGAAAATGTACTCTGCCTATCCCTCTCTCTCCTGTCTTACTTCTGTTACCTTGTACCTTGTTACCAGTAGGTTTGTAACACAGGATTTTCCATCCCTAAAACCGTGCTGGTTGTCTTGTACGAGCCCGTTCCTTGCTAGGTGCTGCACATCTCTTCTCCTTCACTTAGGTGCCTTAACATCTGTGTGGCCTCAAGACCATTGTTAAAAATGTGTTATGTATATAAAGGCAACATGAAACTTAACTTACTTAAACGTCTTAATCTTTCCAACTTTTTAATGTTCTTCCTTGTCAGACTTGTCAATGGTCCGTGACGGACCGAAACGACGTCATAAGAGTGTCTCTCTATGCGTATTTTTTCAGCCATGTTATCGTGCTTTTTTTGTTCTTTAATTAACTTGATTATTGTACTTTCTTTAAAACTGATTTTGGCCGATGTAGATCCCAGTTGGTTATTATTGGAAGAAACTGGAGCACTAAAGTGCTGCTATCCCTCATGCGATGATTTCTGAGTGTTCCATCTGATTAATTTCAATCCTTTCATATTGTTAAGTTAATGATGTTAATTTAATGATATAATTTATGAGAGGCTTCACGCTCAAGACGCTTGTGTGTTTTAGGATGTTGGTCTCTTTGAAAGGCTTCAATTAGATTCTGCTGTGTATGCTCTAATATATCCTTATTTTTAATGAAATTTAAATATTAGTTTCATATGATAATTTGTGAAAGCCTCTTCTGATTCCTTTCAAATCTTCAATGCTAAAAATTTATCTGTATTATCAACTTTGCCTCACTCTGCACTATTCCAATCACGTTCATTGAGATACAGGGGGTTGAGGTTATGGAATGTGGGGATACATTCTTCGGATCGCAGAGCAACCGGAATACATCTAGTTTATATTTACATTCCTATTTATATCAGCTTCCGTCGCACAAGAGGTTGCCATGGTTACTCTCAAGTTTGGAAAATATCGGCATTCAAGTAATCTGATTTATTTCATCAGACTCAGGTTTTCCATTGTTTTAATCAAAGTTTAATTGCGCAACTTTTTCGTTTTATCTTTCGAATTTCAAGAGGTAATATTAATCAGTCGTTTTTTTTTTTACCCCTCCGTCTTGCACTGAGACGTTGATCCTGGAAGGTGAGACAAGATAAGAGTTTGTTTGGATTTTTAACCCTAGAGGGTTAGCCAACCAGGATAACCCAAGAAAGTCAGTTCGTCATCGAGGGACTGTCTTTCCAGTGTGGTCTTCAGTCTTGTCCTCCAGGATGCGACCCACACCAGTCCACTAACACCCAGGTACCTATTTGCCTGCTATGTGAACGGGACAACAGGTGTAAGGAAACACGCTCAATGTGTCTACCCTTGCCGGGGATCGAACCACGTATACCCAGCGTCTGAAGCAAAAGCGATGCCTACCAGGCCATGGGCCACCGTGGAAGAGCTTTCATTGTTCGCATTTAGTCAGGTACTCGTTCACTCAAAGTTTAGGTGCACTCGTTCACTCAGAGTTTATGGCCATAATTTTGAAGCTTTAGCGATCATTTAGAGGCTCTACTCGTCTCAGGAACACATTAACACAAATCTATGAATATCCACACATCACCAGAATGCAAGATTAGAACTCTGAGCCGTCAGTTGCAGTGTAGCACTCCCAGCCTACCCGTCCTCCCTGCCTACCCGTCCATCATGCCTACCCTTCCACCCTGCCTACCCTTCCACCCTGCCTACCCTTCCACCCTGCCTGCTCTTCCACCCTGCCAACTCCACCACTCTTCCTACTTCCCACCATTCCAGTCCTACCACCCAGATAGCCCTGCTTCCATTCATACCCTACCACCTTGCCTATCCTATCACACTGCCTACTCTGCAACCCTTCCCACCTCACAACGCTGCCCACCTCACAACGCTGCCCACCTCACAACGCTGCCCACCTCACCACCAGCGCACAGGATCAGAAGGTCTGGTGGGAAAGGAAGAGACCTTGGGTCAGGGGGTGGAGAGGGGAGATGGAGGAAGTAGGCGCTGCATATAAATGGAAATGTGTGGATATCTGAAAGTCGATGACGTCCTCCCCCCCCCCACCCACACACACACTCACACAGATTCAAAGACCAGGTAATTAGGTTGAAGGAGGGAGGGGAGATCACAAGAAATGACAAAGAAGTATATAAAAAGCGCAACACAAGATTTAAGGAAGTATTTTCAGTAGAGACAAAAAGGACTCCAGCAATCCGGGATGGAAAGGTACACCAACTAGTGTTGGACACGCTACGTACAACTAAGGGGTTGAAGAGGCTAGTTGCCTCAAACGAGGTGGGACCGGAAAACATCTCTCCTTGAGTCTTAAGAGAGGGAGCAGAAGCACTGTGCATGCCACTAACAACAATCTTTAACATATCTATCGAAAAAGGGTAACTACCTGAGGTTTGGAAGACAGCAAATGTAGTCCCAATCTTGAAGAAAGGAGATAGGTAGGAATCATTAAACTACAGACCAGTGTCACTGACACGTATATATATATACTGTGCAAAGTCATGGAGAAGCATATCAGGAAAAGACTGGTCAAGCAAGGTCTCATTGAGGGAATCGTGTGTCACAAACCTACTGGAGCTTTACTTGGTGACAGAAGTAAGGCAGGAGAGAGAGGGGTATGTAGAATGCATTGTCTTGGACTGTAAAAAGGCTTTCGACACAGTTCCACACAAGAGATTATTGCAAAAGCTTGAGGAGCAGGCAGGTAAAACAGGAAAGGCACTGCAGTGGACCAGAGAATACCTGACAGGAAGGAAACAACGAGTGGTGGTACATGATGAGATGTCAGAGTGGGTGCCTGTGACGAGCGGGGTTCCACAAAAGTCAGTCCTAGGGCCAGTGCTGCTTTTGGTATATGTGAATGACATGACGGAAGGGACAGATTTTGACGTGTCCCAGTTTGCACACTATGTGAAGCTAATGCGGAGAATTCGAGTGCATGAGGATGGGGTAGGACTACACAAAGGGATTCGGACAGGCTGCAATCCTGGTCCAGCAATTGGTTCCTGGAATTTTACCCTACCAAGTGCAAAGTCATGAAGATTGGGAAAGTTTGAAAAAGATCACAGACGGAGTACAGGCTAAGGGACCAACGACTGTAAACTTCGCTCAAGAAAAAAGATCGTGTAGTGAGTATAATACCGAACACATCTCTAGAGGGTCACATCAACCAAATAACTGCTGCAGCATATGGGAGCCTGGCAAACCCAAGAACAGCGTTTCAACACCTGAGAATGCAGCGCCAGTATGGAACCCCTCACCTGGTCAAGTGCATCAAGAATTTAGAGAAAGTGCAAAGATTTGTCAAAAGATTAGTCCTAGAGGTAAAGGGTATGTTCTACGAGAAGAGGTTAAGGGAGATTATCCTGACTACACTAAAGGACAGGAGGGATGGAGGAAGACACGATAGTGACGCATGAAATACTGAAGGGAATTCACAAGGTGGATAGGGACAGAATGTTTCAAAGGTGGGACACAGGAACAAGGGATCACAAATGGAAGTTGAAAACTCAGATGAGTCACATGGATGTTAGGAAGTATTCGACACTAGACTTGTCAGGAAGTGGAACAATCTGGAGACTGGTGTAGTGGAGGCAGGATCCCTGTATAGCTTTAAGGAGAGAGAGAGAGCTGACCAGTAGCGACCACCGAAGAGGCTGGGCCAGGAGCTGCGAATCAACGCCTGCAACCACAAATGAGTACACACACACACACACACACAAACACACACACACACACACACACACACACACACACACACACACACACACACACACACACACACACACACACACACACACACACACACACACACACACCCGCACACACACACACACACCTCTAAAGAATAAGCTATTTCTCATATTTAAATAATTTAAGAGCAGGGCTAGTAAAAAGGGTCGCCCTGGTGTCTGCTGATGACAAACTTGTAAGAAAATACTGTAGGAGAAAAAGATCTGGAGGGATATTAAGTGATAGGACGCGGCAGGCGTGAGAACCTGTGTGCAGGCCAGGCAGCTGCTGGCTTTGTCAACCTCGACGCATATCAGCAGTATAAAGGTTACTAAGACTCTGCTTACCACCGGTAAAGGTTACTGGCATCTGTGAAGTGGCATCTATAAACTGAGCGGTTAGCAGGGTATTTAACCTTGGTAAAAAAAAGCTTAATTAAGATTAAAGCCTGAAGACAGCATGAAGATCAGTAAAGCTTCCTGTCACCCTTATATCATCAGTCTAGAAGCATTGATCCTCACTGTAAAGCTTAAGGTAAACAATCTTATCTGGACGGGTAAGCCAGTAAAAGGCTTCGGTCAGATGACCAAAAGTTCCAGTGACGGGTCATTATATAACTAAATTTGCCTTGTTTCCTGACGAATCTCACTGTACCTACTCTTAAGTAAATTCTTTGTGCATATAAACTGAGATATACACCATCTGGTATATATGCTGCACACTACTGCTGCTGCTGCTGCTGCTGCTGCTGCTGCTGCTGCTGCTGCTGCTGCTGCTGCTGCTGCTGCTGCTGCTGCTGCTGCTGCTGCTGCTGCTGCTGCTGCTGCTGCTGCTGCTGCTCTCAGAGTAAACAAATCAAAGGCTCCATAATTTTCTCACAATATAAACAGTGCCAAGTAGTGTTTAATACAAACAGTGCCAAGCAGTGTTTAATATAAACAGTGCCAAGCAGTGTAATATAAACAGTGCCAAGCAGTGTAATATAAACAGTGCCAAGTAGTGTTTAATATAAACAGTGCCAAGCAGTGTTTAATATAAACAGTGCCAAGCAGTGTAATATAAACAGTGCCAAGCAGTGTAATATAAACAGTGCCAAGCAGTGTAATATAAACAGTGCCAAGCAGTGTAATATAAACAGTGCCAAGCAGTGTAATATAAACAGTGCCAAGCAGAGTAATATAAACAGTGCCAAGCAGTGTTTAATATAAACAGTGCCAAGCAGTGTAATATAAACAGTGCCAAGCAGTGTAATATAAACAGTGCCAAGCAGTGTAATATAAACAGTGCCAAGTAGTGTTTAATATAAACAGTGCCAAGCAGTGTTTAATATAAACAGTGCCAAGCAGTGTAATATAAACAGTGCCAAGCAGTGTAATATAAACAGTGCCAAGCAGTGTAATATAAACAGTGCCAAGCAGTGTAATATAAACAGTGCCAAGCAGTGTAATATAAACAGTGCCAAGCAGTGTAATATAAACAGTGCCAAGCAGTGTAATATAAACAGTGCCAAGCAGTGTAATATAAACAGTGCCAAGCAGTGTAATATAAACAGTGCCAAGCAGTGTAATATAAACAGTGCCAAGCAGTGTAATATAAACAGTGCCAAGCAGTGTTTACGAAAAAGTCAGAGGAATTCAACAAAATTGTTAACCAAAGGATGAACAGCGAACTGATTTTTCCCACACTTCTGAAATGAAAATTATAACAGAAAGTTCACTGAGTGTTCAACTGGACTGTGTTGTGTGAGAGGCAGCAGACTGGGTTGTGTGAGAGGCAGCAGACTGGGTTGTGTGAGAGGCAGCAGACTGGGTTGTGTGAGAGGCAGCAGACTGTGTTGTGTGAGAGGCAGCAGACTGGGTTGTGTGAGAGGCAGCAGACTGGGTTGTGTGAGAGGCAGCAGACTGGGTTGTGTGAGAGGCAGCAGACTGGGTTGTGTGAGAGGCAGCAGACTGGGTTGTGTGAGACGCAGCAGACTGGGTTGTGTGAGACGCAGCAGACTGGGTTGTGTGAGAGGCAGCAGACTGGGTTGTGTGAGAGGCAGCAGACTGGGTTGTGTGAGAGGCAGCAGACAGGGTTGTGTGAGAGGCAGCAGACTGGGTTGTGTGAGAGGCAGCAAGACTGGGTTGTGTGAGAGAGCAAGCAGCAAGACTGGGTTGTGTGAGAGGCAGCAGACTGGGTTGTGTGAGAGGCAGCAAGACTGGGTTGTGTGAGAGGCAGCAGACTGGGTTGTGTGAGAGGCAGCAAGACTGGGTTGTGTGAGAAGCAGCAGACTGGGTTGTGTGAGAGGCAGCAAGACTGGGTTGTGTGAGAGGCAGCAAGACTGAGTTTTGTGAGAGGCAGCAGACTGGGTTTTGTGAGAGGCATCAGACTGGGTTGTGTGACAGGCAGAAAGACTGGGTTGTGTGAGAGGCAGCAGACTGGGTTGTGTGAGAGGCAGCAAGACTGGGTTGTGTGAGAAGCAGCAGCACTGGCTTTTGTAAGAGGCAGCAAGACTGGGTTGTGTGAGAGGCAGCAAGACTGGGTTGTGTGAGAGGCAGCAGGACTGGGTTGTGTGAGAGGCAGCAAGACTGGGTTGTGTGAGAGGCAGCAGACTGGGTTGTGTGAGAGGCAGCAGACTGCGTTGTGTGAGAGGCAGCAAGACTGGGTTGTGTGAGAGGCAGCAGACTGGGTTGTGTGAGAGGCAGCAAGACTGGGTTGTGTGAGAAGCAGCAGACTGGGTTGTGTGAGAGGCAGCAAGACTGGGTTGTGTGAGAGGCAGCAAGACTGAGTTTTGTGAGAGGCAGCAGACTGGGTTTTGTGAGAGGCATCAGACTGGGTTGTGTGACAGGCAGAAAGACTGGGTTGTGTGAGAGGCAGCAGACTGGGTTGTGTGAGAGGCAGCAAGACTGGGTTGTGTGAGATGCAGCAGCACTGGCTTTTGTAAGAGGCAGCAAGACTGGGTTGTGTGAGAGGCAACAATACTGGGTTGTGTGAGAGGCAGCAAGACGGGGTTGTGTGAGAGGCAGCAAGACTGGGTTGTGTGAGAGGCAGCAGACTGGGTTGTGTGAGGGGTAGCAGACTGGGTAGTGTGAGAGGCAGCAAGACTGGGTTGTGTGAGAGGCAGCAGACTAGGTTGTGTGAGAGGCATCAGGACTAGGTTGTGTGAGAAAGACTGGGTTGTGTGAGAGGCAGTAGCACTGGGCTGTGTGAGAGGCAGCAGACTTGTTTGTGTGAGATCCAGCAGGACTGTGTTGTGTGAGACTCAGCAGACTGGTTTGTGTGAGAAGCAGCAGGACTTGTTTGTGTGAGAGGCAGCAGGACTGTGTTGTATAAGAGGCAGCAGACTGGGTTGTGTGAGAAGCAGCAGGACTGGGTTGTGTGAGAGGCGGTAGGACTGGGTTGTGTGAGAGGCAGCAAGACTGGGTTGTGTGAAAGGCAGCAAGACTGGGTTGTGTGAGAGGCAGGAAGACTGGGTTGTGTGAGAGGCAGCAGGACTGGGTTGTGTGAGAGGCAGCAAGACTGGGTTGTGTGAGAGGCAGCAAGACTGGGTTGTGTGAGAGGCAGCAGGACTGGGTTGTGTGAGAGGCAGCAAGACTGGGTTGTGTGAGAGGCAGCAAGACTGGGTTGTGTGAGAGGCAGCAGGACTGGGTTGTGTGAGAGGCAGCAAGACTAGGTTGTGTGAGAGGCAGCAAACTGGGATGTGTGAGAGGCAGCAGACTGGGTTGTGTGAGAGGCAGCAAGACTGGGTTGTGTGAGAGGCAGCAGCACTGGGCTGTGTGAGAGGCAGCAGACTGGGTTGTGTGAGATCCAGCAGGACTGTGTTGTGTGAGAGTCAGCAGACTGGTTTGTGTGAGAAGCAGCAGGACTGGGTTGTGTGAGAGGCAGCAGACTGGGTTGTGTGAGAGGCAGCAAGACTGGGTTGTGTGAGAGGCAGCAAGACTGGGTTGTGTGAGAGGCAGCAGACTGGGTTGTGTGAGAGGCAGCAGGACTGGGTTGTGTGAGAGGCAGCAGACTGGGTTGTGTGAGAGGCAGCAGACTGGATTGTGTGAGAGGCAGCAGACTGGGTTGTGTGAGAGGCAGCAGACTGGGTTGTGTGAGAGGCAGCAGACTGGGTTGTGTGAGAGGCAGCAGACTGGGTTGTGCGAGAGGCAGTAGGGGAGTCATGTACTTACCTGGCCAGGGTCTGAACAATACACAAATAACCCGCACATAGGAGAGAGGAGCTTACCACGACGTTTCGGTCAGACTTGGACCATTTACAAAGTCACGGTATTGTGACTTTTTATTGTTTATTCCGTGTCTGAACCTAACACCGCCTCTTCTTCCCAAAGAAGATGTAAGTAAACACGATAAATAGATTGAAGCAAAACGAAGAATGACAGAACCTAACAGAGGAAAAGAAGGAATTTAAAAAAAAAAAATATTTAGTTTGGATTATTAACCCGATGGGTTAGTAAGCCAGGATAACTGTTACGCAGAAAAGTGGGATTACATGAGCGCTAAAGCCTTGTCTAAGGGCAATGATAAAAGTTACACACATATCAGGCAGAAACAGACTACCCAGGGCTATGCCAGTCAAAACAGAAATCGCTAAACCAGCATCTGTTACCTCAATGGGTTGGTTAACAGAGGGGGTAGGCAATATTCCTAGCTAGGAAAATCAAATTTATTAGTTAAAACACTATATACACCTTCGTATAAACCACCTTCGTATTTCTCTTCTCCTAAGCTACCAAATAACGGTACACAAGAAGCAGGCGGCTGGAGAGTCCAGCAAAACATAAACACTATATACACACTATATAAACCACCTTCGTATTTCTCTTCTCCTAAGCTACCAAATAACGGTACACAAGAAGCAGGCGGCTGGAGAGTCCAGCAAAACATAAACACTTAACCCAGCAATGTCAGGTCTTCCATACTCCACTAACTCCCATTACCTCTTATATCCTCAGTGTCATGCAGAATATTACATAACAATAACCCAAAAGAATAGGACACCATTAGACTGCCTGGCTTATTTTCCTGAGAAACTGTTAATCCTCTCCCCCAGGATGCGACTCACATCAGCTGACTAAAACCCAGGTACCTACTTACCGCTAGGTGAACAGCAACAGCAGGTTTAAGCAAACATGAATTAAAAAACGTACACTCTCTCTCTCTCTTTTCTTTTTTTTTTTTTTTTACACAGGGTTTGACAAGGTTAAGGATCCCTAGATTTATTGGCAAGCTATTTACAGGTAAAGGATTCCTAACTTTATTGGCAAGCTAAGAGCTGTTACCTACATCAGCTCATTTGAAAGCATTTTTATTGTTATGGGACATACAAGTAGGGAACAGGATGAAGTTGGATCCATCTGTGGGCCAGCATTTTCATTTGATCAACTGACTTTATCTCGTTGACATCATTATGCTGTACGAATGTGTTCCATACTCGAGTCATCCTGCGTATATATGATCTCAGATGGAGTGATGTTCTGGAGAAGGGTACAGCCAGAGTGAAGTTGCTGCTTTCTGCCCGATTTGTGGCATAAAATCTTGTTTCACGCTGTCCTCGAAGTGGTTCCAAGTGTGGTATTTTGGCAATATAGGTCTTGTACATAACAGTAAGACCACCCACATCCCTCCTGTGTTGAAGTCTCTGCTGAAATGACAGATCTATCCAGGATGGGTCCAGGCGAGAGATGAGACGTCTTGCTCTGTTCTCTACTCTGTCAAGCAGTCGCAGATGAGAGGGAGGGGGGGGAGCAGGCAAACCAAGAAAGTGGAGCATACTCAAGGTGTGAGCGTACTTGTGCCTCGTACAGAATCTTGCAACCCCTAATGTCAAGCAGATGCGAGATACGGCGAAGTCCTGTAAGCTTCCTGGCTGCCTTGTTTGCAAGATTTACAACATGGTTCTTCATGGTTAGTTTGGAGTCAAATTTCACCCCAAGGATATCAACTTCTTCTCCAGGTGCCAACACCCTCCCATTCATCCTTACTACTGCACCAGCATTCCCATCATGGTGCCTATAGATCATCATCATTTGCGTTTTCTCAGGTGCAAATGTTACTTGCCATCTATTTCCCCAAGCTGATATAGCTCTTAGCTGGTGTTTGATTTAGCTTAGAGCAGCTGACATTTCTTCTCTTGGATAAGTGAATGTCAGTGTATAGTCGTCTGCATATGCATGGGATTCTAGGATGAGATGAAGGTCATTAAAGTAGACATTCCATAACAATGGTCCCAGCACGCTTCGAACACTTGCCCCAATAGGATGTCTTGCTGATTCCGTTCCATTGAGAACTACCCTTAGAGATCTACCATGAAGGTAATCACTGAGGAGACATAGCGTAGATCCTGCAATTCCCAGAGCTTGAAGTTTTGCTAAGAGGCTCTGGTGCCACACCCGGTCGAAAGCACCAGCAGTGTTCAGTAATACCACACAGCTGACTTTGGATTCATCCAGTGACTGGTGCCACTTAGTGGAGAGGTTTAACAACAGATCAGCAACAGAGTAACCTTTCCTGAAGCCATATTGACGATCACAAAGTAGTGAGTGGTAGTCAAAAAACTCTGTCATTTGTCTTGAGATTATTGTCTCAAGGATCTTACCAGTGATTGACAGGAGTGACACTGGTCTGTAGTTGCTGATTTCTGCTCTGCTCTTCTTTTTGTGAACTGGGACTACATTTGCCTCTTTCCACAGAGAGGGCCATTTACACTGTACTAGGCAGTGCTGAAAGATACGAGTTAGAGGTGCTGCTAAATGGTCTCCACATCTGCTCAGCAATCTTGGGCTTAACTTGTCTGGGACCACAGCCTTTTCTTAGTCAAATGATTTAAGAAGGAAATGCACCTCCTCTTGCCTTATTGTCACCAATGACAGTTTTGACACAGTTCTTGCAGCTAGACAAGGAGGGTACCTTGCTGGATCAGGAGAAGAGCATTCCAATCGGTGGTGGCGAGCTCAGAGCAAAGGGCTGGCCAATTACGTCTTTCCCATAGCCAGGTTGTGCGTGTGGACTCCTCACCTCGTTCTGTTGGGATCTTAAGTGTCGTAAAAACAGCCTTGTGGTCAGATGATCCAACGTAGCCAAGGGGTTGACAAGTGACTATACCTTCTGCCAGATCACTCACTACTGGGTCAAGGGAGGAGCCAGAGATGTGAGTAGGGAAATCAACAAAGTTTCTCATGTCAAATACTGCAAGAAGGTCATCAAAGTCCCTCTGTATAAGGTGTTGGTTGAGGTCACCAACAATTATGATATGTTGACAGTTGTGTTGTAGCAGAAGGGAGTCAATAATTTCCATTAGGAAGTTGATGGGGTCTGCATGTTGTCACTGAGGTCTGTACATTGCACATGCTAGTACAGAGGTACTAGTGTTTATGCAGAGCTTGAGGAACATCATTTCAAGATGAGTAGGGGTGGCAACATCAATGTGCTGGGCATGAACACTTTTAGAGAAGCACACAGCAACACCTCCTCCTTGCCCTTGCCTGTCCCTTCTCATCCATGAGGTGTAGCCAGCAATTCTTGCAAAATTTTCTGGAGTCCTGTCGTCCAAAAATGTTTCTACAACAGCTATCATGTCGGGACGTCGAGTGTTCACAAAACTATTTGTGAGCTCTCCAACATTAGTAATGAAACCTCTAATGTTGGCCGACAGGATGCTGATTGACTGGCTCCTCATGATGATGTGGTCAGCTTGAGGTGGTGGGTGTGTAGGGCATGTTCGGTGCCTGCCCTTGAGAGAGGTAGGGTACTGAGGCAGCTGCAGGGATGTAGGTCTGTGGACTTGTATAAGGCACAATACCACCTGCTGGGCTGAGCTAGGAGTAGCTGAGTAGCCCTCTCTCTCTCTCTCTCTCTCTCTCTCTCTCTCTCTCTCTCTCTCTCTCTCTCTCTCTCTCTCTCTCTCTCTCTCTTTTTTTTTTTTTTTTTTTTTTACACAGGGTTTGACAAGGTTAAGGATCCCTAGCTTTATTGACAGCTATTTACAGGTTAAGGATTCCTAACTTTATTGGCAAGCTAAAAGATGTTACCTACATCAGCTCATTTGAAAGCATTTTTATTGTTATGAGACATACAAGTAGGAAACACGATGAAGTTGGAGCCATCTGTGGGCCAGCATTTTCATTTGATCAACTGACTTTATCTCGTTGACATCATTATGCTGTATGAATGTGTTCCATACTCGAGTCATCCTGGGTATGTATGATCTCAGATGGAGTGATGTTCTGAGAAGGGTACAGCCAGAGTGAAGTTGCTGCTTTCTGCCGTCTTGTGGCATAAAAGCTTGTTTCACGCTGTCCTCGAAGTGGATCCAAGTGTGGTATTTTGACAATATTGGCCTTGTACATAACAGTAAGGCCACCCACATCCCTCCTATGTTGAAGGCTCTGCTGAAATGACAGATCTATCCAGTATGGGTCCAGGCGAGAGATGAGACGTCTTGCTATGTTCTCTACTCTGTCAAGCAGTCGCAGATGAGAGGGGGGGGGCAGGCAAACCAAGAAAGTGGAGCATACTCAAGGTGCGAGCGTACTTGTGCCTCGTACAGGATCTTGCAACCCCTACTGTCAAGCAGATGGGAGATAGGGCGAAGTGCTGTAAGCTCCCTGGCTGCCTTGTTTGCAAGATTTACAACATGGTTCTTCATGGTTAGTTTGGAGTCAAATTTCACCCCAAGGATATCAACTTCTCCAGGTGCCAACATCCTCCCATTCATCCTTACTACTCTCTCTCTCTCTCTTTTTTTTTTTTTTTTTTTACACAGGGTTTGACAGGTTAAGGATCCCTAGCTTTATTGACAGCTATTTACAGGTTAAGGATTCCTAACTTTATTGGCAAGCTAAGAGCTGTTACCTACATCAGCTCATTTGAAAGCATTTTTATTGTTATGAGACATACAAGTAGGAAACAGGATGAAGTTGGAGCCATCTGTGGGCGAGCATTTTCATTTGATCAACTGACTTTATCTCGTTGACATCATTATGCTGTACGAATGTGTTCCATACTGAGTCATCCTGGGTATGTATGATCTCAGATGGAGTGATGTTCTGAGAAGGGTACAGCCAGAGTGAAGTTGCTGCTTTCTGCCCGTCTTGTGGCATAAAAGCTTGTTTCACGCTGTCCTCGAATTGGGTCCAAGTGTGGTATTTGACAATATTGGCCTTGTACATAACAGTAAGGCCACCCACATCCCTCCTATGTTGAAGGCTCTGCTGAAATGACAGATCTATCCAGGATGGGTCCAGGCGAGAGATGAGACGTCTTGCTCTGTTCTCTACTCTGTCAAGCAGTCGCAGATGAGAGGGGGGGCAGGATATCAACTTCTTCTCCAGGTGCCAACATCCTCCCATTCATCCTTACTACTGCACCAGCATTACCATCATTGTGCCTAGAGACGATCATCATTTGCGTTTTCTCAGGTGCAAATGTTACTTGCCATCTATTTCCCCAAGCTGATATAGCTCTCAGCTGGTGATTGATGTAGCTTAGAGCAGCTGGCATTTCTTTTCTTGGATAAGTGAATGTCAGTGTACAGTCGTCTGCATATGCATGTGATTCTGGGATGAGATGAAGAAGGTCGTTGAAGTAGACATTCCATAACAATGGACCCAGCACGCTTCCTTGTGGACCACTTGCCCCAATAGGATGTCTTGCTGATTCCGTTCCATTGAGAACTACACTGAGAGATCTACCATGAAGGTAATCACTGAGGAGACATAGCGTAGAGCCTGCAATTCCCAGTGCTTGAAGTTTTGCTAAAAGGCCCTGGTGCCACACCCGGTCGAAAGCGCCAGCAATGTCCAGTGCTACCACACAGCTGACTTTGGATTCATCCAGTGATTGGTGCCACTTAGTGGAGAGGTTTAACAACAGTTCAGCAGCAGAGTAACCTTTCCTGAAGCCGTATTGACGATCATAAAGTAGTGAGTTGTAGTCAAAAAACTCTGTCATTTGTCTTGAGATTATTGTCTCAAGGATCTTACCAGCGATTGACAGGAGTGACACTGGTCTGTAGTTGCTGATTTCTGCTCTGCTCTTCTTTTTGTGAACTGGGACTACATTTGCCTCTTTCCATAGAGAGGGCCATTTACACTGTACTAGGCAGTGCTGAAAGATGCGAGTTAGAGGTGCTGCTAGCTGGTCTGCACATCTTCTCAACAATCTTGGGCTCAACTTGTCTGGGCCCACAGCCTTTTCTTGGTCAAGCGATTTAAGTAGGAAATGCACCTCCTCCTGCCTTATTGTCACCACTGACAGTTTTGACACAGTTCTTGCAGCTAGCCAAGGAGGGTCCCTTGCTGGATCAGAAACTTGCATTTTGGTAGCAAAGTGTTCAGCAAAGAGGTCTGCCTTCTCTTGACTACTAGTAGAGGTGGTCCCATCCTGTCGATTTAGAGGTGGAATAAGTTCATCAGGCAGATAACCTTGTCTGTCCTTGACCAGGACCACCAGGTTTGGAGCCACCTACCTGATGCTAACTTCCTCCTCTTCTCTTTCTTCTCTCTCTCTCTCTCTCTCTCTCTCTCTCTCTCTCTCTCTCTCTCTCTCTCTCTCTCTCTCTCTCTTCTCTCTCTCTCTCTCTCTCTCTCTCTCTCTCTCTCTTCCTAAACACGTTTTCACATGATCCCCCACCCTCTCTCTCTCTCTTTCTCTCTCTCTCTCTCTCTCTCCCTCTCTCTTTCTCTCTCTCTCTCCTTAGCCATTATGCATAGAGGCGTACTTACATTGACTTTACTGGGAGTATCGACCCTGGTCAAGGGTGAGTATAGCAGTGTGAATGAGCGAGGCTGGAGAGCTTGCTCACCGTGCCTTGTGCCATGAACTGCACTTATGAGATAAGCTGTTTTGCTGACGTTTGTTTGTCTGCGTTTGTGGGAAGAAGATACTGGTGTAACTGTCTGTCTGTCAACAATCCTGAAACGATGAATTCAGCAGAGCCAGCAGTGTTAAACATCACCAAACATCTAAGTCCAACTAATAACATTACAACTTGCATAGCAACGACCACAATAACCCTCTGTTAGTGGCATACATTCCTCACGAGCACAAGATTTCATTTCAAGAAATTAATTAGTCTTCTAGCAGTCTTCAGTGCTGGGTTCTGCTACTCCACTACAAGTGTCAGGCAATAGTAATCAAACAGTACAATAAAGCAGACACAGTAATAACTAGAGATTTAACTATTTTCCTTCAGCAGACAATATGTACATATATCTACACTATGTATATATAAATTTAAAATAATGTAACATATTAATATGCGAGTCGACTGCAACCGTGAATGTTGAGTCATAAGGCACCGAGATGTGAACCTCCTGATAGTCACAGTCTGACTGCTTAGGAAAAATATGTAGACGAGGTAAATAAACTCTTCCACTCGACCTTCCTTATGTGACCAGTGTCACAACACAGTTACTAGATCACTTACAGTTGTATGCTAGCACTAGGCGGCTCTGGGCGCCTATGCTTACACCTGACTAATATGACCACAGCAATGTGGTTTTTGGCCTTGCAAGTGCCCAGGGTTAGGTTATGTTGTTATCTGCCCATAAAAATAACTAATTATAACATCCCATAACGGAAAAAATATATGGAGGCGATAACAAGTTGTGCATTACGGGGGCATCTTAAACAGTAAAAATCTGACTGTGTCAGATTTTCACTGTTTAGATGCTTCCATCAGTCTTCCATCTGACTGTATTCACAAGAGTGAAATAATTACTGTGATTAAAAGGACGAGCTGACTGAAGAACCAAGATAGTCAGCAACATGGCATACACCACTAATGTTCTTGGTGCACATAACAGTGCCAGGCTGTGATACCTGTGTGGGCAAACGCGCTGCTATCAGCAACAGCCTGGTTGCCCAAGTAATCAACAACGAAGCCAGGCCTCAGGTCGGGCTGCAAGGGTAGAAAAACAGTTATGTTACAGATTAAGAAGAATTTCAATCTTGTAACACCAGAGCAGTACACAAGGTGTTGTTATGGCCACCTCCCCTTTTTTTCCTCAGTGAATAGCTTCCCTTTTTCCTCTATGGCCAGCTCGCGTTTTTCCTCTATGGCCAGCTCCCTTTTTCCTCTATGGCCAGCTCGCGTTTTTCCTCTATGGCCAGCTCCCTAGCTCCCTTTTTTCCTCTATGGCCAGCTTCCCTTTTTCCTCAATGGTCAGCTCCCCTTTTTTCTATGACCAGCTCCCCTTTTTCCTCTGTGGTCAGCTCCCCTTTTTCTTTTATGGCCAGCTCCTCTTTTTCTTCTATGGCCAGCTCCCTTTTTTTCCTCTATGGCCAGCTTCCCTTTTTCCTCAATGGCCAGCTCCCTTTTTTCCCTCTATGGCCACCTCACCTTTTACCACTATGGCCAGCTTCCATTTTTCCACTGGCCAGCTCCCCTTTTTCCTCAGTGGTCAGCTCCCCTTTTTCTTTTATGGCCATCTCCCTTTCTTCCACTATGGCCAACTCCTGGGATCAATTTTTTTTTTTAATTTACAATTTTTAGGTATGAAACTTCAACCTTTCTCGCTATGGCTCGCTCCCTCAGTAATATGCAGCTCCATTTCCTCAGATCAAGATTTGTCTGTTGTATATTTGTCAATGTAGAAATGCATTTTCATACAAAGTTAATTAAATGAGATCATTGATTTCCTTCGAGTTTCAGACTCTCTGTCTCATCTATATATCTGTATTCTATTTTAGACCTTATCTCCCGTTACCCATAAGACTCATTATTCCAAGGCAGTATAACATATATTTATTCTGCCAATAGTCAAAGATGACTCTGTGCTATAGCTCTTGGGCTCCCAAAGCAAATGTGACACATCTCTTGGTCTACCATTCTTAGAGGTAAACACCTGGAGTTTACCTGGAGAGGTTTCCTGGGGTCAACGCCCCCGCGCTTGGTCTGAGACCAGGCCTCATGGTGGATCAGGTCTGATCAACCAGGCTGTTACTGCTGGCCGCAGGGGAGATCAGGACAGATTAATAATATCAGTATCCCAAAGGAGTTCCATCCCATTTTATACCATTGTTAACCTCATGCTCGCTATAGCAAACTTTATCTTATCGAGATAATGATATATCTGAGTTTAACTCGATAAGTAACATGTAAGGATAAATGTGAACTGTATCAGAAACAGAGACAATTGTCTGTCTTTGATAATAAAGGTATAACTTAGATACGAGTCAATCACTGTATGGTCGTCGAAAATAAACTAGACTGAAGAAGCTTAATCATCTAATGATTTAAATATATATGTGTGTTCACCTCTTGAAAAACTGACACTGTAAAATTTGTACGTGTCTAAAAATGTATAAAATTGTATTCTTGTAATTGTAGATGTTGTATGTTGTATGTTTTATTGTTGTATAAAATGTAACTTTCTATATTTAATAAAATTGTAAAATGATGAGTGTATTATTTCACTGATATATACCAGTGTTTACTCTCTAAGAATGGTGGACCAAGAGATGTGTCACACCTGTTTTGGGAGCCCAGGAGCTATAGCACAGACTCATCTTTGATTATTGGTAGAATATATGTTTTACTGACTTGGAATAATGAGTCTTATGTGTAACGGGAGATAAGGTCTAAAATAGTGTCAAATATAGAGTTGAGACCAAGAGAGTCTGAAACTCTAAGGAAATCAATGATCCCATTTCATTAACTTTCTATGAAAATTGATAATATATATGAAAATGAATTTCTGCATTTACAAATATAAAACAGACAAATCTTGATCTGAGAGATGGAGCGCATATTACTGAGGGAGAGAACCAGGGGAAGGTCGAAATTTCTGTCCATATAATTCATAAATTAAAAAAAATTGACACTAGGAGCTGACCATAGCAGAATAAGGGAACCTGGTTATAGCAGAAGAGGGGAGCTGGCCATAGTGGAAAAGGAGGAGCTGGCCACAGGATAAAAACAGGAGCTGGACATAGCACAAACAGGGGAGCTGGCCATAGCATAAAAAGGTAAGATGGCCATAGAGGAAAAAGAGGAGCTGGCCCTAGTGTAAAATGGGCACCTGGCCATAGTGGAAAAGGAGCTGGTCATAGTGCAAAAGGAGCTGGCACAGCAGAAAAATTGGAGATGGTATAGCAGAAAAGGGAGTTGGCCATACCTGGAATATACCAGAGAGGGTTTCGGGATCAACGCTCCGGCCTGGTCAGTGACCAGGTCTCATGGTGGATCAGAGCCTGATCAACTAGGCTTTTTGTTGGCCGAACGCAAACCGACGTACGAACTCACAGTCCGGCTGGTCATGCACTGACTTTAGGTGCCTGTCCAGCGACTTTCATGAAGACAGCCAGGGGTCTGCTTGTAATCTCCCTTATGTATGCTGGGAGGCAGTTGAACAGTCTTGGGCCCTGACACTTATTGTGTTGTCTCTTAGTGTACACGTGGCGCCCTGCTATTCATTGGGAGGATGTTGCATCTCCTATCCAGTCTTTTTGCTTTCGTGGGGAGTGGTTTTCGTGTGTGAATTTGGGACTAGTCCCTCTAGGATTTTCCAAGTGTGTATTATAATGTATCTTTCTCGCCTACGTTCCAGGGAATACAAATCAAGGAACTTCAACCATTCCCAGTAATTTTGGTGCTTTATCGTACTTATGTGTGCCGTGAAAGTTCGCTGTACATTCTCCAGGTATGCAATTTTGCCTGCTTTGAAAGGGGCCAATAATGTGCAGCATTATTCCTGCCTAGAGAGATCAAGCGATATCAAGAGAATCATCAGAGCCTTGGCATCCTAGTTGTGAAGGTTCTCATTATCCATCCTATCATTTTCCTAGCAGATGGTAGATACTTTTTGTGATCTTTGAAAGTGAGATCCTCTGACATTATCACTCCCAGGACCTTCACATTAGTTTCTCACTCTATTGTGTGATTGGAATTTGTTTTATAATCCGATACATTTAACCCTTAAACTGTCCAAACGTAGATCTACGTTTTTCAACATTTGAAATTATGTAAAAACGTAGACCTTTTTTTTACATATGAAAATGTGTAAAATACTTTGTTCTACATTATTTTTTTATATTTGAAAATATGTAAAAAACGTAGATCTACTTTTGGAGCACTACGCATGTGAACATAGATCTGTTTGGACAGTTTAAGGGTTAATTTCTCAGTTTTCACGTTGCAGTAGTTGAAATTTCTCTTATTGAACTTCATATTGTTTTCCACGGACCATGTAAAGATTTATGTCCGCTTGGAGTCTTTTAGTTGTCATTGATGGATGACAGTCATGCAAATACGGGTGTCATCTGCAAAGGAAGACAGGTCTGAGGCTTACATCTCTGTCTATGTCAGATATAATGATAAGGAACAAGATGGGGGCTTTGCTGTGGCTTGTGGAACAGAGCTTTCACTGTGGCTGCCTCTGACTTTACTCTGTTTATTATTACCCTTTGTGTTCTGTTTGTTAGGAAGTTATAGATCCATGTACCAACTTTTCCTGTTATTCTTTTATCATGCATTTTGTGAGCTATTACACAATGGTCACACTTGTCGAAGGCTTTCACAAAGTCTGTATACTACACCTGCCTATTGTTTGTCCTCCAGCTCATCTAAGACCTTGTCATTGTGGTCCAGCAGCTGGGACAGGCAGGAGCAGCATGCTCTAAACCCAAGTTGCCCTGGGTTGTGTAACTGTTGGTATCGCTTCTAGATGGGTGTAACTGACGGGTATCGCTTCTTAGAACCCTTTCAAATATTTTATTATATGGAACGTTAGTGCTATAAGTCTGTAACTGTTTGTAATTGCTTTACTGCCCCCTTTGTGTAGTGGGACTATGTCTGTTGTTTTGAGTGAGGATGACCCTGTGTCCATGCTCCTCTATAGAATGCTGAAGACATGTGAAAGGGTTTTTAGCTGTTCTTGATCAACACGGAATTCCATGACTTGCCCTTTCTGACACTCGCCGGGCATACCAGGAGGTGCAGAAATGATAATACTATTGTGTTGATACCAATCTGCTGATACCAGCTTCCTGACACTATCCCGTTGATATCAACCTGCTAATACCAACGTATTTGATATGAACGTGTTGATACCAATATACTGAAACCTACTGATACCAGGTTATTGATACCAACGTAATTGATAACCAGTGGGATACCAACATGGTGATACTTACGTGTTGATACCATCGTGGGGATACCAATATGCTTATACCAGATTACACTAATATGTTGATACAAACAATGGATACCAGTGTCCTGATACCAACCTGAGAATACCACATGCAACATAAACTGGTTTTCTTATTTCCCACCATTTAACCCACCCACCAGCCCATCATTCTACCTACCTACCTACCTATTCACTTACCTACTTATGTACCTTCCTGCCTACCTCCTTACCTACCTTTCTGTCTGCCTACTTACCTACCTTCCTGCCTACCTACTTACCTACCATCCTGCCTACCTACTTACTGCCTTCCTGTCTACCTACCTACCTACCATCCTCCCTCCTTAGAATTTGAGGGAAGCAGAGAGTTACTTTTCCCAGGAGGGTTTAGAGACCACTTGGCTCTGCTGGAGTAATGTACTCATCAGCATTCTCGCCCAACCTTCGCTTTTCACAGGACAGAAAGGAAACCTCCCCGTCCTTCACAGAACAGACAACGTACTCAGCACAGCATGTTAGTATGCTTTTGTATTCGATATGCTTCACATGCAACCACGATCCTGTATATGGTAGCTTGTTGTTTGTGTATATTCCCCCAAGGGGTAATTGTCAGCGATGGGAAATTCTTTTACTGATTGTCCCGGTACTGTACCCTGTTTTGGTCTGCCTTCCCGCCTGCCTGCCCCGCCTGCCTGGCTGGTTCTGGCCTTCGCCCCCCCCGCCCGCCCCCCCGCCCGTCTGCCTCCCCGCCTGCCGGGCCTGCCCCCCCCTGGCCTGCCGGCCCCCCCTTGCCCCCCTTTGCCTGCCCCCCCGCCTGCCCCCCCGGGCCCCCCCGCCCGCCCGCCCCCCCCGCCCGCCCGCCCCGCCCGCCCCCCTTTGGCCTGCCCCCCCCGGGCCCGCCCCCCTTTGCCTGCCCGGCCTGCCCGCCCCGCCCCCCCGCCCCGCCCCGCCCGGGTCCCCGCCTCCCCCGCCCGCCGGGGCCCCCCTGCCCGCCCCCCCCGCCCGCCCTGGGCCCCCCCGCCCCCCCCCGCCCCGCCCCCCCGCCCCGCCCCCCCCCCGGGGCCCCTTCCCCCCCCTGCCCCCGCCTGCCCCGCCCCCCCTTTCCCCCCTGCCTCCCCCGCCCCCCCCTGGGTTCCCGCCCTGGGCCTGCCCCCCCCTGCCCCCTGCCGGGGCCCTGCCCCCTGCCTGCCCTGCCTGCCCGGGGCCCCCCCCGCCTGCCCTGCTTGCCCCCCCTGCCCTGCCTGCCCGGGGCCTGGTGCCTTTTCCCTTTAAGAATTTGGGGGAGGCAGGGGCCCTTTTCCCCCGGGAGGGTGTAACACAAAGGCTCGCCCCATTACGCATTCTGTTCAACCACTTTTTCACAGGACAGACAAGACACCCCCCACTTTTTCACAAGACAGAAAAGGGAAAACCCCTCTTTTTCGGGAAAAGGGACAAAGAACCCCTCTTTTTTTCACAGGATTGACAAGAAAAATTTTAGCTTTTTCCCAAGACAAAAAAGGGGAACCCTCTTTTTTTTAAAGGACAGACAAGGAACCCCTTTCCTTTACAGGATACAAAGGCATGCATTTTTTTCAGGTTTGGGGAAAAGAGAATGTTATGGGGATGCACTCCTCCAGAGATCTTTTTTTAAAAGGACAGAAGCTGAGGAATTGTTCTTTAAAATGAGAGAGGAGAGAGAATGTTCACTTTTTCAAGTGAGAAGGGATGATCTGAGGGGGACGTGCTCTCTCTTTTCTTTCTCTCTCTCGATGTTTACTCTTTCTTCATAGTGGACGGCCCCTTTTCACCAAGACAGTATATAAGTCAAATACTGTTTTTTCCCAATTTTTACATTGTTGCAGACTATGTAAAAAAACTCTTCCCCAAAGGTTGAGGGATACAACCCAAAAACCATGTTTAAAGGGGGAAGGACCGATTTAAAACATCTCACATCCTACGGGTTCCAACCCCTTTTTTGTACTGGGGATAAAACCCTTACTGGAGGCAAACGTTTCAAAAAAAGAAAACCAACAGTTGCATAGGGCCCATAAACCCCGTGTGTGTTGTATACTGTTATGTTGTTGGATGCCCCTTTTACTTTGATAGTAAGGTTCCCCTCCTGAAATGTTTATGTGGGGATTTTTACTAATGGCCCTTTTCTGCTAGGGGAAAATTTTCATCATGGCCATCATCCTCAGTGTCTCTGATTTTCCTTTTTTACCAGCCCTCTTCCCGGTTATTTAAAACACTACTATAAAAATATAAAATGTATTCTTAAAAAAGATATAAAAAAATTTTACAATTACAGCATCCCCATATTCAAAACATAAGTCTAAAACTTTAGCTTTCCCCCCATGGTGCATCTCAGCAACTTTGCCCCTTTTCCCCCTCATGACTAATCTTTGGCCAACCAGGTTTTGAAAACACCCCAGTCACCCTGGGGTGGGGGACAACTTAGTTTTAAAACTCACCCTGGAGTACCCTAAGCCCAAAAAAAATAGAAGAAGGAAACCCCCAGGTCCTGCCAGCTTTGGGGGTCCACCAACAGAGAGAGAGAGAGAGAGAGAGAGAGAGAGGAGAGGGGAGGGGGGGAAGCCCCCGCTAAGCCCTCCCACACCAAAAAAAAAGACTGCTGCCAAAATTTCCAAAATTACCACAATTTTTACCCCACCTTTTAAATTTTTCTTTTTCAAAAGAATTAAAATTTATAAAAATACTTATTTAAATTGTGTGTTTGTGTGTCTATATTTTAACCAAATTTTAGAAAAAAGGCTTGACCCAGCTGCCCCGTCATAAGGGTGATCTTCCCTATGACATTTTTGAGCTGAGTCCCCCAAAAAACCCAATCAATAAAAAATTTTTTAAGGGTATTCCCAAAAGTTTAAAATTGTTACTTTTTTTAAAAACAAATTGGGGTTGGGGTTTCCTAAGGGGGCCCCCCAATTAACCATATTTACCCTTTCATTTTCTTAATATTCTGCCCCTTTTTTATTTTTTTCCCTTTTTAAACCTTCCTTTTTTAACCCCAACTTTTTCCCCCTTCCCCTTTTTCCTGTCTCATCTGTGATTTTTGACAGAATAAAGAACAGAGAAGATGGCTCATCTCCCCGTCTGGGCCCCGCCTGACAGATATGTGATTTCAGCAGAGCTTTCAGCAGGGGGGACCATTGTTATTAAAAAAGGTCATACACTAACAGAAAGGGGGAGAAGGAGGAGGTAATAGGTCAATTGGGCAGGGGGTTGGGGCAAGAGAGGAGTAGGAAAGGAATTAGAGAGGTAGTGGGAGTAGCAGTGGGGTGGGGCAAAAAACCAAGAAAGAGGAGCCCCCTGTAGGAGAGCACAAGGGGGGGGGCGAAAGTCGTCGTAGGCGCCTCCCATGTGCAAGATTTGTGATTGTTCCAGTCACTATATTGTGCCTTTTTGATCTTAACGAACAAGGTCAATGTATATTTGTAGATTACCTAGTATAACCCGAGAAATTCAAAGCGATCTATTTTCATTAGACCTCATTCTAGAGAAGCGAAAATTCTTAAGATAATTACCAGATCTATCTATATATTCCTAAAGGTGCGACAATTCCTATGACAATTATGCAGCGTCTGTCTCCCCTTGTATAACTTACAGGTGTCTCCCATTAAATGCCAGTAATATCTATATGATCTGTAATATCTATATCATGGCAATATAATTAGTATGTAAAGTTATTTATTATCATAGCCCTGACCGATTTTTTGGTAATTGACATGTTAGGTGCGTCAAGCTACTATTACAATATCAATACCTGTGTTCTGGCTGTCTTTCTATTGGTATAATATTCAACCTTTCTGACTAAGGGTTTTGGTATACCTGGGACACCTCCTGCCTGCTACCCTACTGCCTTCCTTCCCTGTCTCACTCCAGCAAGGACGTTCCCTGTCACTTTATTTGCTTGAACCTCCTTTTTCGGTATCATTGCAAGCTTCTGATGATGTATTGATTGCAGCACGAAAGGCCTACAGCTATCACTCAACTCCCCTATGCAATAATTATGCAAAACTCATTCTGAACCTAACCAAAAAATTATATTTCGTTGTGTTTGTTTATTATTATTAAGTTACTGTATACTTACCTAAAATGTATTTAGTTGGATTAGGCTAAATTTCATTGCACTTCTTATAATGAGTTTAGGTAAGTTTTCTAAAGTTCTTTTCGTACAAAATCATAAATAAAAAATATGTATCTTTAAACGGTTAAGAGAAAATTTTAGAAAGGGCTTAATTTTCAATGAGTTCTTGTTAATTGACCACACTCACTCATGCACGCACACACACACACACACACACACACACACACACACACACACACACACACACACACACACACACATGGTGGGTGCAGACGAGAACCCTAGTGTTTTTAAGGTGTGCAGTAACTGCTAGCAGTAATCAGTGGTAGTGACAACGTCAGTGAACAATACTACGAGTGATAACTAAAGTTATTAGTTAAAAAAAGTCGATAGGAAGCCTGAAATCATTAATTTTTCAAAGTGCTAAACCGTTGTGGGTCTACTAGGCTCTGTTGCCATACAGATTCAAACATACAAAGATCAAATTGAGTGTGGAAGCAGGTGTTCAAGAATTACCAGTGTTTGGTTAACAAGTGAAATGTGGGACACCATACAATGAGAGGTGGCAGTAGTACGCCTGCTGAAGCAGTGACGTCACAACAGTTGTATGCCATTATACATATGAAGTATAACACCGAATGTGAAGTGTATTCTGTCATAAGTGAAAAGTGAAATCACGTGAGGAACGTGGGATGCATGAGCATATATGGTTATAAACATCACGGGTGAAGGATTTACAAAATAGCGATAGAAGGCCTATGTACGACAACTACGTCATCAGCATCTGGCAACTTGTCATCACACTGCTGCCAGTGCAAGTATTGCTCACCTGTTGAGGTTGTATGTTGCATGGTTCTGAGTTCTGGTCCTGCATCACTGTTAGATACTGGTCACTCACTCCTGCAAGCTATTACCAGAATTAGAGTAGAAATAGCATAGAGGAGAGTGCAAGGAGTAAAGCGGTAGCGAGGGATAATGTCAGACACTTAAGCTGAGACAAGCTAAATTTTACAACTTAGCTACTTTCTGTATTTTATAAGTAGAATCGATAAGTGTTAGAAGTATTGGTAAGCTTAAGAATTACTGGTATTTACCGGTATTTATTAGCAGCACGAATACTTAAAAGTAGGGGCACACACACACACACACACACACACACACACACACACACACACACACACACACACACACACACACACACACACACACACACACACACACACACACAAACACACACACACATACACACACACAGAAACAAGCACATGTAAAAGCTGTAGTACACAAGCACACACACACACACACATACACACACACACATACACACACACACACACACACACACACATACACACATACACACACACATACACACACACACACACACACACACACACACACACACACACACACACACATACACACACACACACACACACACACACACACACACACACACACACACACACACACACACACACACACACACACACACACACACACACACACACACACACACACAGGAACAAGCACTTGTAAAAGCTGTAGTAAACACACACACACACACATACACAGGATTTCACACCTTCCTGTGAACTGACCATCTAAACCTCACTCCTCTCTCTCTCCCTCTCTCACTACCTGTCTCCCTCTCTACCTATCTCTCTACCTATCTCTACCTATCTCACTCTTTACCTATCTCTCTCTCTCTACTTATCACTTTCTACCTATCTCTCTCTACCTATCTCTCTGTCTCTTCCCTCTCTCATCTCTCCCCTCTCCCATCTCTCCCCTCTAACATCTCTTCCCTCTAACACCTCCCCCCTCTAACATCTCTCCCCCTCTAACATCTCTCCCCTCCCATTATCTCTCCTCTCTCCCTTTTCCCATCTCTCTCCCCTCCCTTCTCTCTCCCCCTATCCTCTCTCTCCCCTCTCTCTCTTCCATCTCCCCCCTCTTTCCCCCTTCTCCCCCTCTCTCCCTCTCTCTCTCTCCCTCTCTCTCTCTCTCTCTCCCTCCCTCTCTTTGCCCTAAATAACTGGTGGAATTCTGTCATTCCTAAGGTCCCACAGACTGACAGAGTTCAAAACACTACCTTTGGGAATTCTAACACAATTCCTCTGACCACCACAGAGGGAACAAATCCTCTTCCAAGCAACGAAGGAAGCCTTGGATCTGTTAATTCTCCTACACCTGACAACTCTGCTTCAGCCATTGCCAGTCCACATGACAGTGCACATACCATCTCTGATCCTACACCTGTCAGCACACCTGCCGACACTATTGCAGAATCTGGCAGCGATGCTTTATCAGCAAGTTCTGAGTCAGGAGTTTCTCCACCAGAGATTGGTGCAGTTAATAATCAGGGAACTATCGCTTCACCTGATCACCTACTGCACCAAAGTACGAACAGCAGGAACACATCTGTAAGAACTGGTAGAGGAC
This sequence comes from Cherax quadricarinatus, assembly GCF_038502225.1. NCBI lineage: Eukaryota > Metazoa > Arthropoda > Malacostraca > Decapoda > Parastacidae > Cherax > Cherax quadricarinatus. Next base: position 18,569,775 of record NC_091311.1, read on the forward strand.
CGGGCAGAGGACGTGGAAGAGGACGTGGAGGAGGAAGACATCTACAGTCGTCTCACCCTCCACTAACACAGTTCCAGCGGCAGAACCTGAGGACAAATCTGCAAAACGCAGGAGATGCAACAAATCATAGTCCACCCTCCCAGGCACCTAGACTGTGCTCTCGCTGTCACCGGAAGGGGCACACTGCCAACAACTGCCTGCGAGATACCAGGTGCAATTACTGCTACAAGAAAGAACATCAGGAGGACCAGTGTCGGAAGAAAAAGGAACTTGACAGACAGGACCACCTGTTTAGAGACCTGTTCTCAGAACAAACCAGCAGGATCTCTGAATTGGTGAACACTCTCACACGTCACCCACTCAGCTACTCCTATCCCAGCCCAGCAGGTGGTATTGTGCCTTATACAAGACCACAGACCTACATTCCTGCAGCTGCCTCAGTACCCTACCTCTCTCAAGGGCAGGCACCGAACATGCCCTACACACCCACCACCTCAAGCTAACCATATCATCATGAGAAGCCAGTCTATCAGCATCCTGTCGGCCAACATTAGAGGTTTCATTACTAATGTTGGAGAGCTCACACATAGTTTTGTGAACACTCGACGTCCCGACATGACAGCTGTTGTTGAAATATTTTTGGATGACAGGACTCCAGAAAATTTTGCAAGAATTGCTGGCTACACCTCATGGATGAGAAGAGACAGGCAAGGGCAAGGAGGAAGTGTTGCTGTGTGCTTCTCTAAAAGTGTTCATGCCCAGCACATTGATGTTGCCACTCCTACACATCTTGAAATGATGTTCTTCAAGTTCTGCATAAACACTAGTACCTCTGTACTAGCATGTGCAATGTACAGACCTCAGTGGCAACATGCAGACAACATCAACTTCCTAATGGAAAATACTGACTCCCTTCTGCTACAACACAACTGTCAACATATCATAATTGTTGGTGACCTCAACCAGCACCTTATACAGAGAGACTTTGATGACCTTGCAGTGTTTGACATGAGAAACTTTGTTGATTTCCCTACTCACATCTCTGCCTCCTCCATTGACCCAGTAGTGAGTGATTTTGCAGAAGGTATAGTGACTTGTCAAATCTTCGGCTATAATCCTCAGGGTTTAGCGCTTCCCCCTTGATTATAATAATAATAATTCGGCTATGTTGGATCGTCTGACCACAAGGCTGTTTTTACGACACTTAAGATCCCAACAGAATGAGGTGAAGAGTCCACACGCACAACTTAGCTATGGGAAAGAGGTAATTGGCCAGCCCTTTGCCCCGAGCTCGCCACCATCAATTGGAATGCTCTTCTCCAAGGGGATGTTGACAATCAAGTGAAAGCCTTCACTGAACAAATCCTTAATCTACAACAAGAACACATTCCTCACTGGCAATATGTGACGAAGCCTACTGATCAGCCTTGGTTTGGCTTTTGTTGTAGAGAGGCTGCTGCTGCTAAGTACAAAGCATGGCGAAGGTATAATAGACATCCTACCACCTATAACAGGAACTTGCACAGGCAAGCCTGTAGGCATATGGGTGATGTTCAAAAGTGGGCCATTGCTAAATGGGAGGTGGACACTAAAAGAAAGCTAGCATCAGGTAGGGTAGGCTCCAAAACCTGGTGGTCCCTGGTAAAGGACAGACAAGGTTATCTGCCTGATGAACTTATTCCACCTCTAAATCGACAGGATGGGACCACCTCTACTAGTAGTCAAGAGAAGGCGGACCTCTTTGCCGAACACTTTGCTACCAAAATGGAAGTTCCTGATCCAGTGAGGGACCCTCCCTGGCTAGCTGCAAGAACTGTGTCAAAACTGTCAGTGGTGACAATAAGGCAGGAGGAGGTGCATTTCCTTCTCAAATCGCTTGACCAAGAAAAGGCTGTGGGCCCAGACAAGTTGAGCCCAAGATTGCTGAGAAGATGTGCAGACCAGCTAGCAGCACCTCTAACTCGCATCTTTCAGCACTGCCTAGTACAGTGTAAATGGCCCTCTCTATGGAAAGAGGCAAATGTAGTCCCTGTTCACAAAAAGAAGAGCAGAGCAGAAATCAGCAACTACAGACCAGTGTCATTCCTGTCAATCACTGGTAAGATCCTTGAGACAATAATCTCAAGACAAATGACAAAGGTTTTTTGACTATCACTCACTACTTTGTGATCGTCAATATGGCTTCAGGAAAGGTTACTCTGCTGCTGATCTGTTGTTAAACCTCTCCACTAAGTGGCACCAGTCACGGGATGAATCCAAAGTCAGCTGTGTGGTAGCACTGGACATTGCTGGCGCTTTCTACCGGGTGTGGCACCAGGGCCTCTTAGCAAAACTTCAAGCACTAGGAATTGCAGGGTCTATGCTATGTCTCCTCAGTGATTACCTTCATGGTAGATCTCTAAGTGTAATTATCAATGGAACGGAATCAGCAAGACATCCTATTGGGGCAAGTGTTTCACAAGGAAGCGTGCTGGGACCATTGTTATGGAATGTCTACTTCAACGACCTTCTTCATCTCATCCCAGAATCCCATGCATATGCAGATGACTGTACACTGACATTCACTTATCCAAGAGAAGAAATGCCAGCTGCTCTAAGCTACATCAATCACCAGCTGAGAGCTATATCATCTTGGGGAAATAGATGGCAAGTAACATTGGCACCTGAGAAAACCCAAATTATGATCGTCTCTAGGCACCATAATGGTAATGCTGGTGCAGTAGTAAGGATGAATGGGAGGGTATTGGCACCTGGAGAAGAAGTTGATATCCTTGGGGTGAAATTTGACTCCAAACTAACCATGAAGAACCACGTTGTAAATCTTGCAAACAAGGCAGCCAGGAAGCTTACAACACTTAACCATATCTCGCATCTGCTTGACAGTAGGGGTTGCAAGATTCTGTACGAGGCACAAGTATGCTCACACCTTGAGTATGCTCCACTTTCTTGGTTTGCCTGCCCCCCCTCTCATCTGCGACTTCTTGACAGAGTAGAGAACAGAGCAAGACGTCTCATCTCTTGCCTGGACCTATCCTGGATAGATCTGTCATTTCAGCAGAGCCTTCAACATAGGAGGGATATGGGTGGCCTTACTGTTATGTACAAGGCCAATATTGTCAAAGTATCACAGTTGGATCCACTTCGAGGACAGCGTGAAACAAGCTTTTATGCCACAAGACGGGCAGAAAGCAGCAACTTCACTCTGGCTGTACCCTTCTCCAGAACATCACTCCATCTGAGATCATATATACCCAGGATGACTCGAGTATGGAACACATTCGTACAGCATAATGATGTCAACGAGATAAAGTCAGTTGATCAAATGAAAATGCTGGCCCACATATGTCTCCAATTTCATCCTGTTCCCTACTTGCATGTCTCATAACAATAAAAATGCTTTCAAATGAGCTGATGTAGGTAACAGCTCTTAGCTTGCCAATAAAGTTAGGAATCCTTAACCTGTAAATAGTTTGTCAATAAAGCTAGGGATCCTTAACCTTGTCAAACCTTGTCAAAATCTCTCTCGCTCTCTCTCTTCCCCCTTTTCCCTTCTCACTCTCCCCCTCTCTCCTTCTACCTTTCCCTTCTCTCTCACCCTCTCTCTCTCACTCTCTCTCTCTCCCTTTTTCCCTCTCTCCTTTTACCTTTCCCTTCTCTCTATCTACCTCTCTCTCTTCCCCATTTTCCCTTCTCACTCTCCCCCTCTCCTACCCTTCCCTTCTCTCTCTCTCCCCCTCTCTCTCTCACTCTCTCTCTCTCCCCCTTTTTCCTTCTCACTCTCCTGCTCTCTCTCTCCTTCTACCTTCCCTTCTCTCTCTCTCTCTCTCTCTCTCTCTCTCTCTCTCTCTCTTTTTTTTTTTTTTTTTTTTTTTTTTTTTTTTTTTTTTTTTTTTTTTTTTTTTTACATAGGGTTTGACAAGGTTAAGGATCCCTAGCTTTATTGACAGCTATTTACAGGTTAAGGATTCCTAACTTTATTGGCAAGCTAAGAGCTGTTACCTACATCAGCTCATTTGAAAGCATTTTTATTGTTATGAGACATACAAGTAGGGAACAGGATGAAGTTGGAGCCATCTGTGGTCCAGCATTTTCATTTGATCAACTGACTTTATCTCGTTGACATCATTATGCTGTACGAATGTGTTCCATACTCGAGTCATCCTGGGTATGTATGATCTCAGATGGAGTGATGTTCTGGAGAAGGGTACAGCCAGAGTGAAGTTGCTGCTTTCTGCCCATCTTGTGGCATAAAAGCTTGTTTCACGCTGTCCTCGAAGTGGATCCAAGTGTGGTATTATGACAATATTGGCCTTGTACATAACAGTAAGGCCACCCACATCCCTCCTATGTTGAAGGCTCTGCTGAAATGACAGATATATCCAGGATGGGTCCAGGCGAGAGATGAGACGTCTTGCTCTGTTCTCTACTCTGTCAAGCAGTCGCAGATGAGAGGAGGGGCAGGCAAACCAAGAAAGCGGAGCATACTCAAGGTGTGAGCATACTTGTGCCTCGTACAGGATCTTGCAACCCCTACTGTCAAGCAGATGGGAGATAGGGCGAAGTGCTGTAAGCTTCCTGGCTGCCTTGTTTGCAAGATTTACAACGTTGTTCTTCATGGTTAGTTTGGAGTCAAATTTCACCCCAAGGATATCAACTTCTTCTCCAGGTGCCAACATCCTCCCATTCATCCTTACTACTGCACCAGCATTACCATCATGGTGCCTAGAGACGATCATGATTTGCGTTTTCTCAGGTGCAAATGTTACTTGCCATCTATTTCCCCAAGCTGATATAGCTCTCAGCTGGTGATTGATATAGCTTAGAGCAGCTGGCATTTCTTCTCTTGGATAAGTGAATGTCAGTGTACAGTCGTCTGCATATGCATGTGATTCTGGGATGAGATGAAGAAGGTCGTTGAAGTAGACATTCCATAACAATGGACCCAGCACGCTTCCTTGTGGAACACTTGCCCCAATAGGATGTCTTCCTGATTCCATTCCATTGAGAACTACACTTATAGATCTACCATGAAGGTAATCACTGAGGAGACATAGCGTAGAGCCTGCAATTCCCAGTGCTTGAAGTTTTGCTAAGAGGCCCTGGTGCCACACCCGGTCGAAAGCGCCAGCAATGTCCAGTGCTACCACACAGCTGACTTTGGATTCATCCCGTGACTGGTGCCACTTAGTGGAGAGGTTTAACAACAGATCAGCAGCAGAGTAACCTTTCCTGAAGCCATATTGACGATCACAAAGTAGTGAGTTGTAGTCAAAAAACTCTGTCATTTGTCTTGAGATTATTGTCTCAAGGATCTTACCAGTGATTGACAGGAGTGACACTGGTCTGTAGTTGCTGATTTCTGCTCTGCTCTTCTTTTTGTGAACAGGGACTACATTTGCCTCTTTCCATAGAGAGGGCCATTTACACTGTACTAGGCAGTGCTGAAAGATGCGAGTTAGAGGTGCTGCTAGCTGGTCTGCACATCTTCTCAACAATCTTGGGCTCAACTTGTCTGGGCCCACAGCCTTTTCTTGGTCAAGCGATTTAAGTAGGAAATGCACCTCCTCCTGCCTTATTGTCACCACTGACAGTTTTGACACAGTTCTTGCAGCTAGCCAAGGAGGGTCCCTTGCTGGATCAGGAACTTCCCCATTTTCCCTTCTCACTCTCCCCTTCCCCTACCCTTCCCTTCTCTCTCTTTCCCCCTCTCTCTCACTCTCTCTCTCCTCCTTTCCCTTCTCACTCTACCCTTCTCTCTCTCCTTCTACCTTTCCTTTCTCTCTCTCCTACCTTTCCTTTCTCTCTCTCTCTCTCTCTCTCTCTCTCTCTCTCTCTCTCTCTCTCTCTCTCTCTCTCTCTCTCTCTCTCTCTCTCTCTCTCTCTCTCTCTCTCACTTAAAAAAAAATGGTGGGGACTCGCAGGAATCAGGGATCAGATGAGAATGGTTCTGGTAGGGAGGAGTGGATGGAGTAGCAGTGGAAAAGGATGGAACAAGAGTGGGAGAGAAAATTAGGAGAGCTTTCTAAAAAAATGGAGAAAGAGCTCTCTGTGAAATTGGAAAAGATGTTAGAGGAGACAAAGAATTGGGAGGCACAAGTCGAAACTGCAGTGGCCAGGATAAGGGTCCTAGAAGTTGTGAAAAATAGGCTGAAGCGAATTACAGGGGCAGTGACCAGAGAAGACAGCATATGAAGCTGAGTGGCTGAACAGGAAGGAAGGAGATATGAATTATGCTAAGGTCATATCAGCCTGTCAAGAAGGGCCAAGGAGAGAAAGGGAAGAACAGCTGGGTGCAGATGGAGAGGGTGTTAGGTCGAATGCTAAGGCACAACCATGCTACCAAGAGCCACTGGAAAAATCAAGGGAAAAAATAACCACATACAGACAGGATCCAGAGTCACAGAGGGTGAGGCAATGGGAGGAGGAAAGGGCAAAATCAGTGTTTATCCATGGGCTTTAGTAGAAAGAGGAAAGGACACACAGTGAAAGGCGGCAGGAAGAAAGAAAGGGGATTGAGAAAATCATCACGGAAATAGGTAAAGAAGAGATCGACGAGATTGTAAATTTTCAGAGAATAGGGGGGCACTCGAAGGGGAGAAACTGACCGATCAAGCAGGATGGAAACAGTGTGGAACAGGATCCTCCAAGAGAAACCATGGTTGAAATACTTGGAAGAATACAAGAGGGTGTTCCTAGACAGAGACAGAACACAAACAGAACGACAGCAGCTGAGGGAGAGGACAAAAAAGTGAAAGGAGCTAGGAAAGGAGACAAGGATGGAACCAGCAGATGTCAGTCAGAGCAGAACAGAGCAGCAAGGGCAAGCACACACACAACTATCCTCAGAACCCCACAACCTACCACACCATCCCAACACACACTACAATCCATACCCACAGCTTCCACCAAACTCCGAGCTATAGAATCCCACAGTATGCTACCAGATCTCCCACCCTCACAGGCCCCCCAAACCATGGTGTTGGAAAGGAAACTGAAGGTATGGTACACAAACGCTGATGGAATAACAATTAAGTGGGAGGAGTGGCACGAAAGAGTCAAAGAGGCATCACCGGACATCATAGCTCTCACAGAAACCAAGCTTACAGGTATGATAACAGATGCCATCTTTCCAATGGGATACCAGATCCTGAGGAAAGACAGAGGGAACAGGGGAGGTGGAGGAGTGGCATTGCTGATCAAAAAACAATGGAATTTTGATGAGCTGGAGAGAGGAGACAGTGGAGAAGAAAGTGATTACACAGCTGGAACGCTTCACTCTGGAGGTCCCAAGTTGGTAATAGAAGTGATGTATAACCCACCACAGAACACCAGGAGGCCAAGGCAAGAGTACAATGAGAGCAATAGAGCGATGGTTGACACACTGGCTGCAGTGGCCAGAAGAGCTCATGCATGCAGGGCAAAGCTCCTGATCATGGGTGACTTTAACCACAAGGAGATTGATTGGGAGAACTTGGAGCCACACGGGGGCCAAGATACATGGAGGGCTAAGATGATGGAGGTGGTACTGGAAAACTTCATATACCAACACATAAGGGACACTACAAGAGAGAGAGAAGAGGATGAACCAGCAAGACTGGACTTAGTATTCACCTTGAGTAGTGCAGATATCGAGGACATCATATATGAAAGACCCCTTGGGGCCAGCGATCATGTGGTTTTAAGCTTCGAATACACAGTAGAGCTACAAGTGGAGGGAGAAGCAGGAAGGCCAGGACGAATGAAGCCAAACTACAAGAATGAGGATTACACGGGAATGAGGAACTTCCTGAATGAGGTTCAGTGGGACAGAGAACTGGTAGGGAAGCCAGTTAACGAGATGTTGGAATATGTAGCAACAATATGCAAGGAGGCTGAGGAGAGGTTTATACCCAAGGGTAACAGGAATAATGAAAAAGCCAGGATGAGCCCATGGTTCACCCAAAGGTGCAGGGAGGCAAAAACCAAGTGTGCTAGGGAATGGAAGAAATATAGAAGGCAAAGGACCCAGGAGAATAAGGAGAGCAGTCGTAGAGCCAGAAACGAATATGCACAGATAAGAAGGGAGGCCCAACGACAATATGAAAATGACATAGCAGCAAAAGCCAAATCTGACCCGAAACTATCATACAGCCACATCAGGAGGAAAACAACAGTCAAGGACCAGGTAATCAGGCTAAGGAAGGAAAGAGGAGAGACAACAAGAAATAACCGTGAAGTATGTGAGGAACTCATAGTGATTCAAAGAAGTGTTCACAGAGGAGACAGAAGGGGCTCCAGAAAGACGGAGAGGTGGGGCACACCACCAAGTGCTGGACACAGTGCACACAACCGAGGAAGAAGTGAAGAGGCTTCTGAGTGAGCTAGATACCTCAAAGGCAATGGGGCCAGATAACATCTCTCCATGGGTCCTGAGAGAGGGAGCAGAGGCACTATATGCACCCCTAACAACAATATTCAATACATCTATCAAAACAGGGAGATTGCTTTAGGCATGGAAGACAGCAAATGTAGTCCCAATCTTTAAAAAAGGAGACAGACATGAAGCACTAAACTACAGACCAGTGTCACTGACATATATAGTATGCAAAGTCATGGAGAAGACTATCAGGAGAAGAGTGGTGGAACACCTAGAAAGGAATGATCTCATCAACAGCAGCCAACATGGTTTCAGGGACGGGAAATCCTGTGTCACAAACCTACTGGAGTTCTATGACATAGTGACAGCAGTAAGACAAGAGAGACAGGTCTGGGTGGGTTGCATATTCTTGGACTGCAAGAAGGCATTTGACACAGTTCCACACAAGAGATTAGTGCAAAAACTGGAGGACCAAGCAGGGATAACAGGGAAGGGACTACAATGGATCAGGGAATACTTGTCAGGAAGATAGCAGCGAGTCATGGTACGTGGCGAGGTGTCAGAGTGGACACCTGTGACCAGGGGGGTCCCACAGGGGTCAGTCCTAGGACCAGTGCTGTTTCTGGTATTTGTGAACGATATGACGGAAGGAATAGACTCTGAGGCGTCCCTGTTTGCAAATGACGTGAAGTTGATGAGAAGAATTCACTCGATCGATGACCAGGCAGAACTGCAAAGAGATCTAGACAGGCTGCAGACCTGGTCCAGCAATTGGCTCCTGGAGTTCAATCCCACCAAGTGCAAAGTCATGAAGATTGGGGAAGGGCAAAGAAGACCGCAGACGGAGTACAGTCTAGGGGACCAGAGACTACAAACCTCACTCAAGGTAAAAGATCTTGGGGTGAGTATAACACCAGGCACATCTCCTGAAGTGCACATCAACCAAATAATGGTTGCAGCATATGGGCGCCTAGCAAACCTCAAAACAGCATTCCGACACCTTATTAAGGAATCTTTCAGGACCCTGTACACCGTGTACGTTAGGCCCATATTGGAGTATGCGGCACCAGTTTGGAACCCACACCTAGCCCAGCACATAAAGAAACTAGAGAAAGTGCAAAGGTTTGCAACAAGACTAGTCCCAGAGCTAAGAGGTATGTCCTACGAGGAGAGGTTAAGGTAAATCAACCTGACGACACTGGAGGACAGGAGAGATAGGGGGACATGATAGCGACATACAAAATACTGAGAGGAATTGACAAGGTGGACAAAGACAGGATGTTCCAGAGATTGGACACAGTAACAAGGAGACACAGTTGGAAGTTGAAGACACAGATGAATCACAGGGATGTTAGAAAGTATTTCTTCAGCCACAGAGTAGTCAGTAAGTGGAAAAGTTTGGGAAGCGATGTAGTGGAGGCAGGATCCGTACATAGCTTTAAGCAGAGGTATGATAAAGCTCACGGTTCAAGGAGAGTGATCTAGTAGTGACCAGTGAAGAGGCAGGGCCAGGAGCTAGGACTCGACCCCTGCAACCTCAACTAGGTGAGTACAACTAGGTGAGTACACACACACACACACACACACACACACACACACACGTGGTCCAGTAACTGGCTTCTCGATTTCAATCCTGCCAAATGCAAAGTCATGAAGATTGGGGAAGAGCAAAGAAGACCTCTGACAGAGTATAGGCTAGGTGGACAAAGGCTGCAAACCTCACTCAAGGAGAAAGATCTTGTGGCGACCATAACACCGAGCACATCTCCGGAGGCAAACATTAATCAGATAACTGCTGCAGCATATGGGTGCCTGGCAAACCTGAGAATAGCATTCCCATACCTTGGTAAGGAACCGTTCAAGACATTGTACACTGTGTATGCCAGGCCCATACTGGAGTATGCAGCACCAGTTTGGAACCCACACCTGGTCAAGCACGTCAAGAAATTAGAGAAAGTACATAGGTTTGCAACAAGGTTAGTTCCGGAGCTTACGGGAATGTCCTATGAAGAAAGGTTGAGGGAAATCGAACTGACGACACTGGAGGACAGGAGGGTCAGGGGAGACATGATAATGACATGTAAAATACTGCATCATGGGATTGGCATCCCTAGTTTTGAAGGTTCTCATTATCCATCCTGTCATTTTCCTAGTGGATAAGGTAGATACATTGTTGTGGTCTTTGAAAGCGAGATCCTTTGACATTATCACTCCCAGGTTCTTCACATTAATTTTCTGCTCTATTGTATGGATAGAATTTGTGGTATACTCTTACACATTTTTAATTTGTTCAAGTTTTCCATATCTGAGAAGTTGAAATTTCTCCTCGTTGAACTTCATATTGTTTTGAGTAGCCCATTCGAAGATTTGGTTGATGTCCGGTTGGAGTCTCGCAGTGTCTTCAATGGAGGTCCCTGATCTGGGTGTCATCCGCAAAGGAAGACATGGAGCTATGGCTTACATCTCTCTCCATGTCAGAAATGAGGATGAGGAATAGAATGGGAGCGAGTACTGTGCCTTGTGAAACAGAGCTTTTTACCATGGCTGCCTGGAACTTTACTCTGTTTACTATTAATCTTTGTGTTCTATTTGTCAGGCAGTTGTAGATCCATCTACCAACTTTTCCCGTTATTCCTTTATCCTGCATTTTGTGTTCTATTACACCATGGACACACTTGTCGACAGGTTTTTGCATAGTCTGTGTATACTACATCTGTATTTTGTTTATCCTGTACAGCATCCAGGACCTTGCCATAGTGGTCCAGTAGCTGGGATAGGCAAGAGCGACCTGCTCTAAACCCGTGTTGCTCTGGGTTGTGTAACTGATGGGTATCTAGGTGGTTAGAACCCTCTCAAAGATTTTTATGATATGGGATGTTAGTGCTATCGGTCCATAGTTCTTTGCAATTGCTTTACTGCCACTTTTGTGGAGTGGGGCTATGTCTGTTGTTTTTAGTGTGTGTGGGATGACCCTTGTGTCCATGCTCCCTCTCCATAAAATGCTGAAGGCACGCAATAAGGGCTTCATGCAATTCTTGATGAACACGGAGTTCCACGAGTCTGAGCCTGGGGCAGAGTGCATGGGCATGTCATTTGTTTCCTCTTCAAAGTCTTGTGGAGTTAGAATAATATCCGAGATTTTTGGGCTGACCAGATTTTGGGTTTCGTTCATAAAGAATTCATTTGGATTGGCGACCCTTAGTCTGGGCAGTGACTCGCTGAGCACTTAGTCATAATGGGATTTTAGTATCTCACTCACTTCTTGGCTATCATCTGTGTATGTCCCATCCCGCCTAAGCATTGGCCCAATACTGGATGTTGTTTTTCCCTTAGATTTGGCATAATAGAAGAAGTATTTTGTTATTTTTTTTCAATTTCCTTTATGCCATCTAGTTCTTCCTGTGATTCTTGTCTCCTGCAAGATTCCTTCAGTTCCTTAAGTTCGATATTTGCAATTTCATTGACTAGTGCCTCCCTTCGTATTTCAGATATATTGACCCCACTCAGCAGTTCCGTGACTCTTCACCTTCGTCTGTATAGGGAACGGTGGTGCAGATGGTAACAGGAGCGGCTTGTTTTGTGCCACGGTATATTATGAAGTCTGCCACAGTATATTATGAAGTCTGCCACAGTATATTATGAAGTCTGCCACAGTATATTATGAAGTCTGCCACTGTATATTATGAAGTCTGCCACAGTATATTATGAAGTCTGCCACAGTATATTATGAAGTCTGCCACAGTATATTATGAAGTCTGCCACGGTATATTATGAAGTCTGTCACGGTATATTATGAAATCTTCCATGGTATATTATGAAGTCTGTCACAGAATATTATGAAGTCTGCCACGGTATATTAAGAAGTCTTCCACGGTATATTATGAAGTCTGCCACGGTATATTATGAAGTCTACCATGGTATATTATGAAGTCTGCCACGGTATATTAAGAAGTCTTCCACGGTATATTATGAAGTCTACCACGGTATATTATGAAGTCTACCATGGTATATTATGAAGTCTGCCACGGTATATTAAGAAGTCTTCCACGGTATATTATGAAGTCTGTCACGGTATATTATGAAGTCTGCCACGGTATATTATGAAGTCTACCACGGTATATTATGAAGTCTGCCACGGTATATTATGAAGTCTACCACGGTATATTATGAAGTCTACCACGGTATATTATGAAGTCTGCCACGGTATATTATGTAGTCTACCACGGTATATTATGAAGTCTGCCACGGTATATTATGAAGTCTACCACGGTATATTATGAAGTCTACCACGGTATATTATGAAGTCTGCCACGGTATATTATGAAGTCTACCACGGTATATTATGAAGTCTACCACGGTATATTATGAAGTCTGCCACGGTATATTATGAAGTCTACCACGGTATATTATGAAGTCTACCACGGTATATTATGAAGTCTGCCACGGTATATTAAGAAGTCTTCCACGGTATATTATGAAGTCTGCCACGGTATATTATGAAGTCTACCATGGTATATTATGAAGTCTGCCACGGTATATTAAGAAGTCTTCCACGGTATATTATGAAGTCTGTCACGGAATATTATGAAGTCTGCCACGGTATATTATGAAGTCTACCACGGTATATTATGAAGTCTACCACGGTATATAATGAAGTCTGCCACGGTATATTATGAAGTCTACCACGGTATATTATGAAGTCTACCACGGTATATTATGAAGTCTTCCACGGTATATTATGAAGTCTACCACGGTATATTATGAAGTCTACCAGGGTATATTATGAAGTCTACCACGGTATATTATGAAGTCTGCCACGGTATATTATGAAGTCTACCACGGTATATTATGAAGTCTACCACGGTATATTATGAAGTCTGCCACGGTATATTATGAAGTCTGCCACGGTATATTATGAAGTCTGCCACGGTATATTATGAAGTCTGCCACGGTATATTATGAAGTCTGCCACGGTATATTATGAAGTATACCAAGGTATATTATGAAGTCTACCACGGTATATTATGAAGTCTACCACGGTATATTATGAAGTCTACCACGGTATATTATGAAGTCTACCAGGGTATATTATGAAGTCTACCACGGTATATTATGAAGTCTGCCACGGTATATTATGAAGTCTGCCACGGTATATTATGAAGTCTGCCACGGTATATTATGAAGTCTGCCACGGTATATTATGAAGTATACCAAGGTATATTATGAAGTCTACCACGGTATATTATGAAGTCTACCACGGTATATTATGAAGTCTACCACGGTATATTATGAAGTCTACCAGGGTATATTATGAAGTCTACCACGGTATATTATGAAGTCTGCCACGGTATATTATGAAGTCTACAACGGTATATTATGAAGTCTACCACGGTATATTATGAAGTCTGCCACGGTATATTATGAAGTCTACAACGGTACATTATGAAGTCTACCACGGTATATTGTGAAGTCTGCCACGGTATATTATGAAGTCTGCTACGGTATATTATGAAGTCTATCACGGTATATTATGAAGTCTGCCACGGTATATTATGAAGTCTGCTTTTCAAATCACTTGTTCTCTCTAGGCTGCAATACTGCTGTACGTTAACATCGTTCAAAGCAGGTGAAACTGCAGATCTAGAGAGTGTACAGAGATCCTTTACTGCACATATAAGTTCTGTCAAGCACCTTAACTACTGGGAACGCTTGGAAGCACTTGACTTGTACTCGTTGGAACGCAGGAGAGAGAGATATATTATAATCTACACTTGAAAAATCCTGGAAGGAATGGTCCCAAATCTGCGCACAGAAATCACTCCCTACGAAAGTAAAAGACTGGGCAGGCGATGCAAAATACCCCCAATTAAAAGTAGGGCGCCATTGGTACACTAAGAGAAAACACCATAAGTGTCCGGGGCCCAAGACTGTTCAAAAGCCTCCCACCAAGCATAAGGGGAATTATCAAAAGGCCTCTGGCTGCCTTCAAGAGGGAGCTGGACATATACCTAAAGTCAGTGCAGGACCAGCCGGGCTGTGGCTAGTAAGTTGGACTACGTGCGGCCAGCAGTAACAGCTTGGTTAATCAGGCCCTGATCCACCGGGTGGCCTAGTCGTGGACCGGGCCGTGGGGGCGTTGATCCCCGGAATAACCGCCAGGTAGACTCCAGGTAGACGGTAAATTATGAAGTATGTCACGGTATATTATGAAGTCTGCCACGGTATATTGTGAAGTCTGCCACGGTATATTGTGAAGTCTGCCACGGTATATTGTGAAGTCTGCCACGGTATATTGTGAAGTCTGCCACGGTATATTGTGAAGTCTGCCACGGTATATTATGAAGTCTGCCACGGTATATTGTGAAGTCTGCCACGGTATATTGTGAAGTCTGCCACGGTATATTATGAAGTCTGCCACGGTATATTATGAAGTTTGCCACGGTATATTGTGAAGTCTGCCACGGTATATTGTGAAGTCTGCCGCGGTATATTGTGAAGTCTGCCACGGTATATTATGAAGTCTGCCACGGTATATTGTGAAGTCTGCCACGGTATATTGTGAAGTCTGCCACGGTATATTGTGAAGTCTGCCACGGTATATTGTGAAGTCTGCCACGGTATATTGTGAAGTCTGCCACGGTATATTATGAAGTCTGCCACGGTATATTATGAAGTCTGCCACGGTATATTGTGAAGTCTGCCACGGTATATTATGAAGTCTGCCACGGTATATTGTGAAGTCTGTCACGGAATATTATGAAGTCTGCCACGGTATATTATGAAGTCTACCACGGTATATTATGAAGTCTGCCACGGTATATTGTGAAGTCTGCCACGGTATATTGTGAAGTCTGCCACGGTATATTGTGAAGTCTGCCACGGTATATTATGAAGTCTGCCACGGTATATTGTGAAGTCTGCCACGGTATATTATGAAGTCTGCCACGGTATATTATGAAGTATGCCACGGTATATTATGAAGTCTACCACGGTATATTGTGAAGTCTGTCACGGAATATTATGAAGTCTGCCACGGTATATTATGAAGTCTACCACGGTATATTATGAAGTCTACCACGGTATATTATGAAGTCTACCACGGTATATTATGAAGTCTACCACGGTATATTATGAAGTCTACCACGGTATATTATGAAGTCTGCCACGGTATATTATGAAGTCTACCACGGTATATTATGAAGTCTACCACGGTATATTATGAAGTCTACCACGGTATATTATGAAGTCTGCCACGGTATATTATGAAGTCTGCCACGGTATATTATGAAGTCTACCACGGTATATTATGAAGTCTACCACGGTATATTATGAAGTCTACCACGGTATATTATGAAGTCTGCCACGGTATATTATGAAGTCTGCCACGGTATATTATGAAGTCTGCCACGGTATATTATGAAGTCTACCACGGTATATTATGAAGTCTACCACGGTATATTATGAAGTCTGCCACGGTATATTATGAAGTCTGCCACGGTATATTATGAAGTCTGCCACGGTATATTATGAAGTCTACCACGGTATATTATGAAGTCTACCACGGTATATTATGAAGTCTACCACGGTATATTATGAAGTCTACCACGGTATATTATGAAGTCTGCCACGGTATATTATGAAGTCTGCCACGGTATATTATGAAGTCTGCCACGGTATATTATGAAGTCTACCACGGTATATTATGAAGTCTACCACGGTATATTATGAAGTCTACCACGGTATATTATGAAGTCTGCCACGGTATATTATGAAGTCTGCCACGGTATATTATGAAGTCTGCCACGGTATATTATGAAGTCTACCACGGTATATTATGAAGTCTACCACGGTATATTATGAAGTCTGCCACGGTATATTATGAAGTCTGCCACGGTATATTATGAAGTCTGCCACGGTATATTATGAAGTCTACCACGGTATATTATGAAGTCTGCCACGGTATATTATGAAGTCTGCCACGGTATATTATGAAGTCTGCCACGGTATATTATGAAGTCTACCACGGTATATTATGAAGTCTGCCACGGTATATTATGAAGTCTGCCACGGTATATTATGAAGTCTGCCACGGTATATTATGAAGTCTGCCACGGTATATTATGAAGTCTGCCACGGTATATTATGAAGTCTGCCACGGTATATTATGAAGTCTGCCACGGTATATTATGAAGTCTGCCACGGTATATTATGAAGTCTACCACGGTATATTATGAAGTCTGCCACGGTATATTATGAAGTCTGCCACGGTATATTATGAAGTCTGCCACGGTATATTATGAAGTCTGCCACGGTATATTATGAAATCTGCCACGGTATATTGTGAAGTCTACCACGGTATATTATGAAGTCTACCACGGTATATTATGAAGTCTGCCACGGTATATTATGAAGTCTACCACGGTATATTATGAAATCTACCACGGTATATTATGAAGTCTGCCACGGTATATTATGAAGTCTGCCACGGTATATTATGAAGTCTGCCACGGTATATTATTAAGTCTACCACGGTATATTATGAAGTCTACCACGGTATATAATGAAGTCTACCACGGTATATTGTGAAGTCTGCCACGGTATATTATGAAGTCTACCACGGTATATTGTGAAGTCTGCCACGGTATATTATGAAGTCTACCACGGTATATTATGAAGTCTGCCACGGTATATTATGAAGTCTGCCACGGTATATTATGAAGTCTGCCACGGTATATTATGAAGTCTACCACGGTATATTATGAAGTCTACCACGGTATATTATGAAGTCTACCACGGTATATTATGAAGTCTACCACGGTATAGTATGAAGTCTGCCACGGTATATTATGAAGTCTGCCACGGTATATTATGTAGTCTACCACGGTATATTATGAAGAATACCACTGTATATTATGAAGTCTGCCACGGTATATTATGAAGTCTACCACGGTATATTGTGAAGTCTGCCACGGTATATTATGAAGTCTGCCACGGTATATTATGAAGTCTGCCACGGTATATTATGAAGTCTGCCACGGTATATTATGAAGTCTGCCACGGTATATTATGAAGTCTGCCACGGTATATTATGAAGTCTACCACGGTATATTGTGAAGTATTCCACGGTATATTATGAAGTCTGCCACGGTATATTATGAAGTCTGCCACGGTATATTATGAAGTCTACCACGGTATATTATGAAGTCTACCACGGTATATTATGAAGTCTACCACGGTATATTATGAAGTCTGCCACTGTATATTATGCTGAATATAGATTTGTGATTCTGATATCAATATAACTTGCTTAATTTTTACCTATATACAATTGTATCTCCTTGTTCTTCCTGACACAAATCACACTTAGTAAGTTTGAGGTGTACATTATCCAGTATATAGGAGAAATATCGGAGCTGGAACAAATACAGAGATCGTTTACGGCTCACATTGAGCCAGTAAAGCACCTAAACTACTGGGAACGCCTGCAAGTCTTGAACATGTACTCATTGGAGCGGAGGAGAGAGAGGTACATGATAATATATACCTGGAAGGTACTCGAGGGCTTGGTCCCAAATCTGCACACTGGAGTGAGAGATATGGGAGGAAGTGTAAAATAAACCCAGTGAGGAGTAGGGGTGCGGTGTGGACAATAAAGGAACACTGTATCAACATCCTGGATCCAAGATTTTTCAATATCTTACCAGAAGATATCAGAAACACTGCTGGAACAAGTGCTGAAGCCTTCAAGAAGAAACTAGACAAGTATCTTCACCAGGTGCCCGATCAACCAGGCTATGATGAATATGTGGGGCAGCGGGCCTCCAGCAGCAACAGCCTGGTTGACCAGGCGAGCACCAGACGAGCCTGGCCCATGGCCGGGCTCAGAGAGTAGATATATTCTCGAAATTCTTCAAAGGTATATCAAAGGTAAGGTATATGTATATCTAGGAATGCATGTATGTATGTACGCATGCGTGAATGTATCCATCAGTCCAGGAGAGAAAAAAAAGGACACACAAGAGTGTGGAAAGAAAGGCATTAAAAAGTAAGTTTGAGGTGAGCAATATACAGTAAATATTGAGGACGCGACACTGGGGAGCGAGCCACGTCAAACCAGCGACTCTCCAATTGGAAGTGTTCTTCAATGGTCTTAAGGAATCGCTGAGATATCCACTACTGTCTTTGATATCCTCCTCTTCCCGTTCTCCAATCAGCGGCGTATATGTGGATGTATATTATGCAGGAGTCGAATTGCACCTCGTGGCCCCGCCTCTTCACTAGTCGTTACTGGATCTACTTTATCCATATTCCATGAGCTTATTTGTACCTCTTCTTAAAGGTATGTATGGATCCTGCCTCCAGTATATTATTCTCCAGATTGTTCCACATCCTGTCAACTCTATTACTGAAGAAATACTTCCTAAAATCCCTGTGACTCATATGAGCTTTCAACTTCCAGGTGTGACTCCTTGTTCCTGTTTCCCATCTCTACAATATTCTGTCACTATTTACCTTGTCATTTCCTCTCTGCATTTTGTATGCTGTTATGCCCTCCCTATTCCTCCTATTCTCCAGTGTCGTCGGTCTGGTTTCCCTTAACCTCACCTCCGGGACTAGTCCTGTTGCAAACCTTTGCACTTTTTCTAATTTCTTAACGTGCTTGACTAGGTATTGGTTCCATACTGCTCCTGAATATTCCCATATAGATGTGACGTGCACGGTGTGCAATGTCTTCAATGACTACTTACTCAGGTGTCAAAATGCTATTCTTAAGGCTGCTAGGTGCCCATATGCTGCAGCAGTTATTTGGCTGATGTGTGTCTCAGATGTGCTCGTTATAATACTCACCCCAAAATCCTTTTCTTTGAGTGAATACTGCGTCTACGGTCTACTTTCACCTTCCGTAATCTGCATGATTTTGCACTTGGTGGGGTTAAACTCCAGGAGTCACTTGCTAGACCATGCTTGCAGCCTGTCCAAATCCCTCTGTAGTCTTACTCGATCCTTGTCCACTTGAATTCTCCGCACTATCGGAGAAACAGCACTGGCCTGACCCTCGTAGGAGCCCCACTTGTCACAGGCGCCCACTCTGACACCTCGTCACATACCATCACTCGTCGTCTCCTTTCTGTTTGATATTTCCTGAGTCATTGCAGTGCCTTTCCTGTTATTCCTGCATGCTCCTCCAGCTTTTACTCGATGAACTGTGTCGAAAGCCTTTTTACAGTCTAAGAAAATGCAGACTATCCACCCCTCCCTCTCCTGTCTTACTTCTGTTATCTTGTCATAAAACTCCAGTAGGTATGTGACACAGGATTTTCCCTCCGTGAAACCATGATGGTTATCATATATATGCTCATTACTTTCTAGATGTTCCACATAGCGCTTCTGCTCCCTGTCTCAGTACTCATGGGGAAACGTTGGCCGATCTAACTGCCTTGGAGACATCTGGTTCGCGTACTAGTCTCTTTACCTCCTCAGATGTGTGCAGTGTGTCCAGTACTTACTGGTTTACCCCACCATCCCGATTTTCTGGAATCCATTCTGTCTCCACTGGAAATACCAGCCTAATTTCGTGTTCAGCTCCTCACATACTTTTTGATCATTTTTTGTGATATTCCCTACTTCCATCCTTCCTTAGCCTGATTACCTGGTCCTTTACGGTTGTTTTCCTTCTGATGTGGCTGTGCAACAGCGTTGGGTCGGATTTGGCTTTTGATACTATGTCATTCTTGTATTGCCTCCTTGTCCATGCATATTCACTTCTGGCTTTTGCGCTCATCTCCTTATTTTTTTTTTTTCATGACTCACAGACAGAAAGCAGAGAGTGTGCATAAATGAGGTTAAATCCGAGTGGGGATCTGTAACAAGTGGCGTTACACAGGGATCAGTCTTGGGGCTGTTGTTGCTTATAATATATATCAATGATCTTGATGAAGGAATTACTAGTGAAATGAGCAAATTCGCCGATGACGCAAAGATAGGTAGGATAATTGATTCAAACGTAGATATCATGGAACTTCAGGAGGATTTACACAAACTCAGTACCTGGTCAGAAAAGTGGCAGATGCAGTTCAATGTAGGTAAATGCAAGGTTCTGAAGCTCGGGAGTGTCCATAACCCTAGCACTAATAAGTTAAGTAATGTAGAACTTAGCCATACAGAGTGCGAAGAGGACTTGGGGTTATAATAAACAGTAACCTTAAACCAAGACAACAATGCCTAAGTGTAAGTAATAAGGCAAACAGATTACTGGGATTTATATCAAGAAGTGTAAGCAGTAGAAGTTCAGCGGTGATATTACAGCTTTATACATCATTAGTAAGTCCTCACCTATTTTACACAGCTCAGTTCTGGTCTCCATATTACAGAATGGATATAAATTCGTTAGAAAACATTCTGCGTAGAATGAAATTGAGACACATGTGCAACATCTGGGTATCTTTATTGTAGACGTTTCGCCATCCAGTGGCTTTATCAATACAAATTCCAGGACATAACTTGAAGACAGGAGAACTATGTACCTCATCTTCTGTACATAGTTCTCCTGTCTTCAAGTTATGTCCTGGAATTTGTATTGATAAAGCCACTGGATGGCGAAACGTCTACAATAAAGATACCCAGATGTTGCACATGTGTCTCAATTTCATCTTGTCGGTATTGTATACCATTCTTGTACAGCGTAGAACGATTAAATTAATATCTAGCATTAGAAATCTTCCGTATGAAGAAAGATTGAAAACCCTTAAATTACATTCACTTGTTAGACGAAGAATGAGGGGAGACATGATCGAAGAGTATAAGTGGAAGATGGGTATTAAGACCTTATTTATATCCCCTTTATTAATACTCCAAGAGAGAACCGCAGTAATGGATTTAGAAAGGATATAGGAAAGTATTGGCTTGGAAATAGGGTAGCTGATGAGTGGAACAGTCTACCTAGTTGGGTTATTGAAGCTTAAACCTTGGGTAGTTTCGAATTTAGGATGGATAAATACAGAGTGGGAGGGTGTGATGAATGGTTTTGAAAACCGAAAAGTTGAAGTGAGTCGGGTTGGATTTGAGTGGGACTTGCATGTGAGTGGATAGTTATCAGAGCTTATTTCTTAGGTGGCATTGAAAATTGGGTTGGGCAAATATTTTGTTAGTAGGATGGATTCTAAAGGACCTACCTAGTATGGGCCAAGAGGCCTGCTGCAGTGTTCCTGCTTTCTTATGTTTTCCTTTATCTTCTACACATTTTTCATGCTCTAGCGCACCTAGCATGAGCCACTCTACTGCTTAGGGTGAACCAGGGGCTCATTCTGGTCTTCCCTTTGTTTCTGTTGCTCTTAGGTACGTACCTCTCCTCTTGTTCCTTGCACTTTATGGACACGTTATCCATCATCTCATTTTCTATCTTTCCCTCCAGTTCTCTTCCCCACTGCACCTCGTTCAGGAATTGCCTTATGCTTGTGCAGTCCCCTCCTTTGTAGTTTGGCTTCTCCTGTTCTTCTCATACTGCTTCCCTTTCCACTGTTTACTCTACAATGTAGTCGAAGCTCAGGATCACATGATCACTGGCTCCGAGAGGTCTTTCGTGTGTGATATCCCCAGTATCTGAACTGCTGAAGGTGAATAAGAAACCCAGCCTTGCTGATTCATCCCCTCCTCTCTTTCTGGTAGTGTCCCTGATATGTTGGTGCATGAGATTTTTCAGTACCGAATCCATCATCTTAGCCCTCCACGTTTCTGGCCCACCATGTGCTCAAGGTTTCCCCAGTCAATCTCTTTGTGACTGAAATCATCCACAACTAGTAACTTTGCTAGTGTGTTCACCGATGCTCTATTACCCTCACGATGCTTTTTTGTCTTGGCCTCCTGCTATTCTGTAGTGGATTGTACATTACTGCAATCACTACCTTGAGACCCCCGGTCTGAAGTGTTCCTACTACGAATGTGGTACTTTGCTTCGCTTCTGTTGATTTCTTCCATCTTAAAACTCCACTGGTTTTTGATGAGCAGGGGAACTCCTTCCCCCCTCTGTTTCCTCTATCTTTCCTCAGGATCTGATATCTGGACGGAAAGATCACATCTGTTATTATCCTCATGAGCTTTGTATGGGGATGCCTCCATGATTCCTTCGTCCAACTCCTCACACTTATTTGTTATTCCATCTGCATCTTCAGCTTCTATTCAAATACACTGCTCTGGGGGGTGAGGGCTGGGGGAGTGGGAGACCTGGCAGGAGACTATGAGAGGCTGCTGTGAAGGTGGAGTTTGTGATGGGAAGGGAGGAGCTGTAGGTGTGAATTGTGGGTTGTTTTGTGTTCATTGGTTTGGTTGTGGCAGGGTTGTCAGGGCTGAGGATATTTTGTGGGTGGTTCTATGGGAGATTGTGTTTGCTGGTCCTCCTGACTTTGGGCTTACCTGCCCATCTCTACCATGACTCTTTTTCCTGCTTCTTGTATCTTTGTATCCTCTCAGTTGTTGTCAGTCTTATATTTTATCATTGTTGAGGTGCACACGCCGGTAATTTGATGAGCACCTTAGTCATGGTTTCTGCTGCAAGATCCTGTTTTACACCATTCTGACTTAAAATCAGTGTGACTGGAAGACTTTTTTTCCATTGTGTATCCCCTTATTTTCTGAAAATTTGTCACCTGGGTCATCTCTTCTTCTTCTGCCTATTTCATATTATTTTCCATCTCTTTTTCGTGCCACTCCTCCCACTTACTCGTGTGTGTGTGCGTGTGTGTGTGTGTGTGTGTGTGTGTGTGTGTGTGTGTGTGTGTGTGTGTTGTGTGTGTGTGTGTGTGTGTGTGTGTGTGTGTGTGTGTGTGTGTGTGTGTGTGAGTGTATGTGTGTGTGTCAAGGGTCAAGCTCAAACTCCTAATCCCTGACTCTTGATGTTGGTTCGACCGCAGTAGTTCATTCCCAGACTCTGGTGCTCGTTCATACTTACGCTTGAGTCTATATTCTCATTCCTCTTATTCACAACATAGTCGTCCTAGCGGCTCATCTGAATGTACAGCTTTCTTCTGTTTACAGATGGAGGAACAAGCGTTCACTGTTCCTTTCACTGAATGATTAACACAGGTTTAGGCTCGGCAACAAGATAATAATTCCCATAATCAAGTGAAACGTGAGAGTCTTGATCCTCTTTCCGTTAACTGCAAGACAAACGCGCTACCTACCTAAATTTGCTATACCTGGGAATTGACTCCCGCACTCTAGTGAGAGCTGCTGGTATAACTACCCAACTACGTTGGATTCGAGTGCTGCAAATAACTACAAATATTCCAGTCAAAGAAACTCATTTTGTCCATCATTTCAGCGTTACATGATCACGACATATCTTGGATGTCGTGATCATGTCTCCTGTCGTCCTTCAGTATTTAAAGGATGCATGTTACTGTCTCTTTACCTCTGTTCGTTGTTGCTGTGCCTTGCCTCCGGGACCAGTCTGCTGGGAAATCTCTGGATTTCCTCAAACTTCTACACTCGTGTAATCCATTTGCTGGCTCTCCCTCACACTCACAGCGTTCTTTCATAAACCTCTTTTTTTTCATTTATTTAATTTTTTAGATTGTATCCACGTTGCCTCATCTTGGTCCCTCTCATGTTCGTCTTGGTACCACTATTTGTGTATCATTGTACCAGTTTCACTCTGTTCGGATACTTTTAATTTTTGTTTCATTTAATTCATCTCTGAGTAGCAGGAACGCTGTTAACATGTTTTGTGTGTTCTTCCTTTTGGAGTTCAACGTTGAAGAATTTAACTCTTTAAACCAACACTCTTAAGCTAAGCTGTGTTATATTTGAAATAGTGACCCCCTTGGGTGACACATGTTGTACTGGAGCACTTTAGGTTCCTAAAGGCTAATACAGTACTCCGATATTGATCTTCTGTATGTGTCACACATCCTGAAGGAGTCCTTGTTGATGTTCCTGAAGAGTGTCGTCGTCGTCGTTGCAGAGGACGCATATTAACTGACATTATCTAGCGCATTTGATCCTCCAGGCTTAGCTTCTTATCTATTCCCTTCTCAAGTTCTTATATAGGCAGTTGTTTCCTTACGAAACAGAAATTATGGAGAAATTCCTCTCCCAGGCCTGGCGTTAATACATCCCAAGAACATCACGTGGCCCAGAGCTGTACCATGGAGAAGTCTGTAAGTTGTTTCTCTTCAACCCACGCTCAGGTGATGTGAGCTCAGGAGTTGCGAGTTCAGGTGTTGTGAGCTCTATTATTGTGGGCTCAGGTGTTGTGGGCTCAGGTGTTGTCCAGTGTAGCAACTCCTAAGACAGACCATCGAATTTGTATTATAGTAAATTATAAGACATTGTATTTAAAGGTCTTCTGAAGTCCAGAAATGTAGACTCCGCCTGGAGACAGAGACGGACGGAAAGATGGAGAAAAATACAGACAGAAACTGTTAGGAGAGAGAAAAAACAGAGATAAGAGACAGAAGTAGACCGAGGGAAAGATGGACATAGAGATGTAAATGAAGACACAGAATACTGGAAAAAGAGAGGAAGAGAAATAGAGAGATACAGACAGACAGACAAACAAACAGAGACTGATAAAGAGACAGAGAGAGTGTGGCATGCTAAGAGTATGTTATATTTTATTCGGCCTATGTCAAACACCCATATAAGTATGACTTCTCGACCAGTAAACCAGGTGCTAAGAGTATAAATAAGTAGGGGCCCTCTTATTATGCTAAGAACCTTGGTTCAACCAGCTAATGACAAGGAAGCCTCCCAAAGTTGTGAAGCGATGTGGTACACTCGCGAATCAAGATTGGCAGACTTAACCTCCAAGTCTGGTCGCTACGGTTCTCACCGTGTCTGTTGCTTGCATTTGCCTTATTGTACATAGTCTCTGTACATATTGTACATACCTGCTTGCTGTTTGGTAAAGGAAATGTAAGTATTTACTCTGCTGCTTTTTTTCTCGTTCCCACCTTGGTTATTGTGCTACAGCCAGGTGTGCAGGCCACTAGACTACACATGTGTCTGTAATAGGGAGAGAGAGAAAGAATGTATCACAAACCACTCCTGATCATCCACCTCACCCACTCCTGACCACCCACCTCACACACTCATGACCACCCGCCTCACCCACTCATGACCACCCACCTCACCCACTCTGACCACCCGCCTCACCCACTCATGACCACCCACCTCACCCACTCCTGACCACCCGCCTCACCCACTCCTGACCACCCGCCTCACCCACTCATGACCACCCACCTCAACCACTCCTGACCACCCACCTCACCCACTCATGACCACCCGCCTCACCCACTCCTGACCACCCACCTCACCCACTCATGACCACCAACTTTACCTGCTTGTGGGCCACCCACCTCACCACCTCATGGCCATCCACTACTGGCCACCCACCCCACCTACTCATGGCCATCCATTCATGGCCACACACCTCACCTACCCCTGGCCACCCACCTCACCCACTCATGGTCACCTGTCTCACCTACTCAGCTTTCCATTCATGGCCATCCACTTCACCCTCTTCTTAAACACACTCAGAAAGCCTCTCTTCATCCATGTGACCTCCCTCACTCTCACTCACTCTCCTTCATTCTACCTTTCCTTCACTCACACGTGGTTTCTCACTCAATCTTTCTTTTCTTTTACATCTCTACCAATTAACTTCAATTAAATAATTATTTTTTTTTCAACAAGTCGGCCGTCTCCCACCGAGGCAGGGTGACCCAAAAAAGAAAGAAAATCCCCAAAAAGAAAATACTTTCATCATCATTCAACACTTTCACCACACTCGCACATTATCACTGTTTTTGCAGAGGTGCTCAGAATACAACAGTTTAGAAGCATATACGTATAAAGATACACAACATATCCCTCCGAACTGCCAATATCCCAAACCCCTCCTTTAAAGTGCAGGCATTGTACTTCCCATTTCCAGGACTCAAGTCCGACTATATGAAAATAACCGGTTTCCCTGAATCCCTTCACTAAATATTACCCTGCTCACACTCCAACAGATCGTCAGGTCCCAAGTACCATTCGTCTCCATTCACTCCTATCTAACACGCTCACGCACGCTTGCTGGAAGTCCAAGCCCCTTGCCCACAAAACCTCTTTTACCCCCTCTCTCCAACCCTTTTGAGAACGACCCCTACCCCGCCTTCCTTCCCCTATAGATTTATATGCTTTCCATGTCATTCTACTTTGATCCATTCTCTCTAAATGACCAAACCACCTCAACAACCCCTCTTCTGCCCTCTGACTAATACTTTTATTAACTCCACACCTTTTCCTAATTTCCACACTCCGAATTTTCTGCATAATATTTACACCACACATTGCCCTTAAACAGGACATCTCCACTGCCTCCAACCGTCTCCTCGCTGCTGCATTTACCACCCAAGCTTCACACCCATATAAGAGTGTTGGTACTACTATACTTTCATACATTTCCTTCTTTGCCTCCATAGAAAACGTTTTTTGACTCCACATATACCTCAACGAACCACTCACCTTTTTTCCCTCATCAGTTCTATGATTAACCTCATCCTTCATAAATCCATCCGCCGACACGTCAACTCCCAAGTATCTGAAAACATTCACTTCTTCCATACTCCTCCTCCCCAATTTGATATCCAATTTTTCTTTATATAAATCATTTGACACCCTCATCACCTTACTCTTTTCTATTTTCACTTTCAACTTTCTACCTTTACACACATTCCCAAACTCATCCACTAACCTTTGCAATTTTTCTTCAGACTCTCCCACAAGCACAGTATCATCAGCAAAAAGTAACTGTGTCAATTCACATTTAGAATTTGATTCCCCAAAATTTAAACCCACCCGTCTCCCGAACACCCTAGCATTTACTTCCTTTACAACCCCATCTATAAATATATTAAACAACCATGGTGACATTACACATCCCTGTCTAAGACCTACTTTTACCGGGAACTAGTCTCCCTCTCTTCTACACACCCTAACCTGAGCCTAGTGCCCCGAGTGGAGGGTTTACGAGGGGAGGAGGGTGCCCCGGGGCGTGATGTCCCACTGGGGGCAGTGATGATGGCCCCGAGTCCCAGTGATGAGGCACTGGGGGCGTGATAGGCACGGTGGCATGATGATGTGCATGGGACAGTGATTTTGGGGGGGCGTGATGATGGCACGGGTTTAGATGTGCAGGGGCGGTGATGATGTCCCGCTCGTGATGTGGCACTGGGGAGTGATGTGCAGAGTGCCAGTGATGATGACCGGGCCGTGATGAGGGCCCCGGGGCAGTGATGTTCACTGGTGGCGTGATGACCCGGTGGCGTGATGAGGGCCCTGGGTGATGATGTCCCTGGTGGCGTGATGATGGCCCGAGTGGCGGTGATGTCCCCGAGTGGGGGGAGATGTGCCCGAGGGCAGTGATGATGTGCCCCGGGGCGTGATGAGGCCGGGGCAGTGATAGTGCCCGAGTGGTAGTGATGATGGCATGAGTGGCAGTGATGTGCATTGAGGGTAGGATGAGTGCACTGAGGGGAAAGTGAGATGTGCACGAGTGCCGTGAAGGGCACGGTGGTAGTGATGAAGCACGGTGGCAGTGAGATGTCCCCGGTGGGGGTGATGTGCACTGAGTGGCAGGATGATGTCCCCAATGGTAGTGATGATGTGCACTGAGGCCAGTGAGATGTGCACGAGGGCAGTGATGATGTCCCCGGTGGCGTGAGATGGCCCCGGGGCAGGAGATGTGCCCCGAGGGTAGTGTGATGGGGCACGGTGGCAGGATGAGGGCACGGTGGCTGTAATGATGCAAAAAGGCGGATGGCACTGGGAGGTGATGTGCCCCGAGTGGCGGATGTGGGGTGGGGCGTGATGATGGCACGGGGCGTGAGATGTACTGGGTGCAGTGATGAGGGCACTGGGGCGTGATGTGCACTGGGGAGTGTTTTTGGCCCTGGGGGGATGATGTGCCTGGTGGCAGTGATGAGTCTGGGGGTAGTGATGATGTGCATTGGGGGCGTGATGATGCTTGGTGGCAGTGATGGGGGCACTGGTGGCAGTGATGATGGGGGCCTGAGTGGCAGTGATGATGTGCACTGAGTGCCAGTGAGATGGCACTGAGTGCCAGGGGATATGTGCATGGGGGGTGATGATGTGCACGAGGGCAGTGATGATGGCACTGACTGGCGGGAGATGTGCACTGAGTGCAGTGATGATGTGCACTGGGGGGTGATGAGGGCACGGGGCAGTGATGGGGCACTAGGGTGGAGATGGCACGGGGCAGTGATGAGGGCACGAGTGGCAGTGATGGGGCACGGGGAGTGATGATGCACTGGGGTAGGTGATGTGCCCCGAGGGCGGGTGATGTGCTTGAGTGGAGGATAGGGCCCTGAGTGGAAGTGATGATGGCACTGGGGGCGTGATGATGTGCCTGAGTGGTAGTGATGATATGCACGAGTGGCGTGATGAGGGCACGAGTGGTAGTGATGATGTGCACGGGGCGGGATGTGCACAAAGGGTAGTGATGATGTGCACTGAGTGCCAGTGATGATTGCCTGGTGGCGGATGAGGCCCCGGGCAGTGATGTGGGGCACATCGTGATGATGTGCTGAGTGGTATGATGTGCCTGAGTGGCGTGATGATGGCACTGGTGGGAATGATGTGACTAAAAGGGGATGTGCCTGGTGGGTGATGTTTTGGACGAGGGCGGGGAAGGGCGCGAGGGGCGTGATGAGGGCACGAGTGGCGTGATGATGTCCCGGGGGCGGGATGATTACTAGTGGCGTGATGTGCACTGAGTGGCGTGATTATGTGCCCTGGTGGCAGGAGTGCATGGCAGGGATGTGAATGGTAGTGATGAGGCTTTGGTGGCGTGATGATGTGCATTGGGGGTGAGATGTGCACGGTGGCAGGATGATGTGCCGGGGCAGTGATGATGTGCACTGGTGGCGTGATGATGTACTGCGGCAGTGATGAGGGCCCCGGTGGCGTGAGATGTGCACTGGGGGGGTGAGTACGGGGAGGATGGGAAAGGGGCGGTGATGTGCACTGGTGGCGTGATGATGCGATAACGTGATGATGTGCACGAGTCCCAGTGATGAGTGCACGAGTGCCGGATGAGGGACTGGTGCCGGTGATGTCCCTGGGGCAGGAGGAGGGCAGGGGTGTGATGTGCCTGAGGCGTGATGATGTGCACGGTGGAAGTGAGATTGCACTGGTGGAAGTGATGATTTTACGGGGCGGTGATGTCCCGAGTGGTAGAGATGATGTGCACGGGGCAGTGATGTCTGAGTGGCGTGGATGTGCCCGGGGCGTGATGAGGGCCCCGGGGCCCGGGGTGAGATGTGCACGAGGGGGTGATGATGGCAGAGTGGCGTGATGATGGCACGAGGACAGGATGTTGGCCCGAGTGGCGTGATAATGGCACGGTGGCGTATGAGGGCACGAGTGGCGTGGATTGCATGACTGGCGGTGAGGGGCACGGTGCGGGGATGATGTGCACGGGGTCCAGTGATGTGCACGAGTGCCGTGATGATGTGACGGGGCAGTGATGATGTCCCCGAGTGGCATGTGATGGCCCCGACGGGGTTGTGAGGGCACTGGGGCGTGGATGTGCCGGGGGGGATGATGTGCATGGGGGCGTGATGTGTGCACTGGTGTAGTGATGATGTGCATGGGGCGTGATGATGGGGCAAGGGCAGTGATGATGCCCCTGATGGGGGAATGCACTGAGTGGTAGTGATGTGCACGGTGGCAGTGATGATGTGCATTGAGGGTAGGTGATGTGCGAGGGGAAATGATGATGTGCACTGAGGCCGGGGAGATTGCTGGTGGTAGTGATTTTGCACGAGGGCGGGAATGTACGGGGTGGGGGAGAGGGACTGAGTGGCAGTGATGATGGCACTGGGGGTGATGATGGCACTGAGTGCCAGTGATGATGTGACTAGGGGCAGTGATGATGGCACTGAGTGGCGTGATGTGTGACTGAGGGCAGGATGTCCATGGGGTGGATGATGGCACTGAGGGCAGTATGAGGGCACTGGTGGCTGTAATGATGTCCGGGGAGTGTCCCTGGGGAGTGATGGGGACGAGGCAGTGATGATGTGCGCTGATGGCAGTGATGGTGCATGAGTGGCGTGGATGTGCAGGTGCGTGATGATGTGCACGGTGGTGTTTGGCCTGAGGGGGATTATGTGCCCGAGGGGGGTGATGATGTCCCCGGGGGCAGGATGATGTGACGGGTGGGTGATGATGTGCTTTGAGGGCAGGATGGCATTGGTGGGTGATGAGGGCCCGAGTGGCGTGGAGGGCACGAGGGCGGTGAGGGCACAGAGTGGCGGTGATGTGCCCCGGTGGGGAGGGCACTGAGTGGCAGTGATGAGTGCCCCGAGGGGGGGAGATGGCCCCGGTGGCAGGATGACTTTCACAGGGCGGATGAGGGCCCCCGAGGGGGTGTAGTGCACTGAGTGGCGTGATGAGGGGGCACTAGTGGCGTGATGATGCCGGGGCAGTGAGATGTGCCCCGGTGGGTGATGAGGGCATGGGGGATGAGGGCCTGGGGATGATGTGAAAGGGGGAGTGATGTGGCGTGGCAGTGATGATGTCCCTGGGGCGGGATGAGGGCACAAGGGCAGGGGATGATGGGGCTTGGGGCGGGAGATGTGCACTGGGGGGGATGAGGGCGCGAGGGGTGATGATGCACTGAGTGACGGATGAGGGCCCGAGGGAAGTGATGATCCTAGGGGCCCGGGATGGGGCATTGAATGGCGGGGATGATGTGCACTGGGGGGGATGATGTGAAGGAGATGATTTGCCCCGAGGGGATGATGTGCGCTGGTGGCAGTGATGAGTGCACGGGGGCGGATGATGTGCACGGGGGTATGAGTGCATTGAGGGGATGAGGGGCACGGGGTGGCAGTGATGTGGTTGGTGGCAGTGATGATGCACTGAGTGGCAGTGATGATGTGAAGGGGGTGGAGGAGATGTGCACTGGTAAATGATGAGCATTGTGTGGCGTGTTTGGGGGCACTGAGGACGGATGATGTGCAATGGTGGCAGTGATGATGTGCACTGGTGGCAGGAATGGTTAAGGGCGGTGAGGGCCCCGGGGGCGGTGATGGCACTGGGGGCAGGGATGATGGCCTGGTGGAAAGATGTGTGCACTGTGTGGCGGATGATGTGCACTGGGGGTGCGGATGATGACATTGGTGGAGTGATGATGTGCACGAGGGATGATGTGCACGGTGGCAGGAGGTACTGGGGGCGGGAATTGTCGGTGGCGTGATGATGTGCCTGGAGTGGCGGGATGAGTGCACTGAGGACAGTGATGATG
This sequence comes from Cherax quadricarinatus, assembly GCF_038502225.1. Classification (NCBI taxonomy): domain Eukaryota; kingdom Metazoa; phylum Arthropoda; class Malacostraca; order Decapoda; family Parastacidae; genus Cherax; species Cherax quadricarinatus. The sequence goes on from NC_091311.1 coordinate 18,601,442, forward strand.
TATTGAGTGTCGTGATGATGTGCACTGAGTGGTAGTGATGATGCAGATGGCAGTGATGGCCAGTGGGGGCAGTGATGAGGCACTAAGTGCCAGAGATGATGTGCCCCGAGTGGCGGGAGGGACTGAGTGTCAGTGATGATGGAACTATGGCGGGGATATTTGCCCCGGTGGTAGTGATGGCACGAGTCGTGATGATGGCACGGTGCCAGTGATGAGGCACTGGGGGGGTGATGTGCAGGTAATGATGGGGCACTGAGTGGCAGTGATGATGTACTGGTGGCGTGATGAGGGCACGGGAAAGAAAGATGGCATGCGTTGCAGTGATAATTTTCACTGGTGACAGTGATGAGTGCACGGTGGGTGATGATGGCACGAGTGGCAGTGATGACCCCGGTCCCGGAGATGATGGCACTGGTGGCAGTAAATATCCCCGAGTGGCAGAGATGGCACGGTGGCAGTGATGATGTGACTGGGGGTATGATGTCCCTGGTGGATGATGATGCACGGTGGCGGGGAAGGGCCCCGGTGGCGTGATGGTGTGCCGGTGGCGTGAGAGGGGACGGTTGCGTGATGATGTGACTGAGTGGCGGGATGTGCACGGTGGGATGTGGTCCCTGGGTGGCGGTGATGTGCAGGTGGCGTGATGAGGGCACTAAGGGGAAGTAGATGCCTGCGTTCAGGATAATGTTCACTGAGTGACGTATGATGTCCCCCGGTGGCAGTGATGATGTGCGATGGCGTGATGATGTGCCCGAGTCCCGGGAGATAGGGGACGAGGGCAGTGAGTATGCACTGAGTTTCGTGATGATGCCTGGTGGCGTGATGATGTACTAGGGCAATGATGTGCATGAGGGGTAGTAGATGTGCCCCGCGCCGTGATAATGTTCACTGGTGGCAGTGATGATGCACGGTGGCAGCGATGAGTAGAGGGCAGTGATGGGGCATGGTGGCGTGATGTGCACGGGGGCAGTGATGAGGGCCCCGGTGGCGTGATGAGGGGCCCGGTGGCGGATGATGGGGGCCCCGAGGGCATGTGGTGGCACTGAGGGCGTGAGGGCACGGTGGCGGGATGATGCCCGGTGGCGGTGAGGGCCCCCCGGGGGGTGATGATGGACTGGGGGAAAGTGATGGGGAGGATGATGAGCGCCGGTGGCAGTTATGAGGGCGCTGAGTGGCGGGAGATAGAGTGGAAGTGATGATGGGTGAGTGGAGTGAGAGGGCCCCCGGGGCGGACGGTGCGCTTAGGGCAGTGATGATGTGCGTGGGGCGTGGCGGCACGAGTGGCAAATGATGGTGGGGGTGATGGTGTACAAGGGGCAGATGTGTGCGAGTGGCGGGATGGGGGCAGTGAGAGCGTGATGATGTTAATGGTGGCGTGATGGTGGCACTGGGGCAGTGATGGGTACTGGGGGCAGTGATGTTTTGGGAGTTGCGTGATATGGACGAGTGGCGTGATGATTCAGGGTGGAAATGGGGTGCACGGGGCGGATGATGTCCGGGGGCAGTGATGATGTGCACTAATGGAATGATGGACTGGTTGCGTGATAATGTTCACTGAGTGACAGTGATGATGTCCCCTGGGGGGGATGATGTGCACTGGTGGCGGTGATGATGGCCGGTGCCAGGATGATGGGCATGAGTGGCGTGATGATATGCCCAGGGCGTGATGGTCCCCGGGGGGTGATGTCCAGGGGCGTGAGAGGGGCCCGAGTGGTAGTAATGATGGCCGCTTTTTCGTGAAAAGTTCACGAGGGCAGGATGATGCGCCTGAGTGGCAGCGATGATTTCAATTTGGCAGTGATGAGGGCCGGGGGCGTGATGGGGGCCCGAGGGGGGGGATGATGCGCACGGTGGGGGATGATGTGACTGAGGGCAGTGATGTTTTTGAGTAGCAGTGATGTTTGCACTGAGTGGAAGTGATGTGGCTGAGTGGCAGTGATGATGGCCGAGTGGCGTGATGAGGGCCCGGTGGCGGATGATGGCATTGAGTGGCAGGAGGGAAAAATTTGGGTGGCGGGATGTTTGGCATTGAGGGCAGTGATGATGTGCACGAGTGGCGTGATGATGGCATTGGGGCGGATGAGGGCACGAGGGGGTGAGGGCATTGTGTGGCAGTGATGAGGCCTGGGACGGGATGTAAATGAGTGGGGGATGATGTGCCTGGTGGCAGTGATGATGGCTTTAATGGCGGTGATGTGACGGGTGGCGTGATGATGGCCTGAGTGGCGTGAGATGTGCACGGTGGCAATGATGAGCACTGTGGGGATGAGGCACGGGACGTGATGATGGCTTGGGGCAGTGATGAGGGCCCGGTGGCGGAGATGGCACGAGTGGCGTGATGTGCAAATGGCGGGATGATGTGCCTGGGTGGCAGTGATGATGTCCCCGGTGGCGTGATGATGTGCACTGGGACAGTGATGGGGGCATTGAGTGTCGGATGATGTGACTGGTGGGGGATGAGGCCGGAGTGGCAGTGAGTGCGGGGGGAGTGATGATGTGCACAAGGCGGGAGATGTGCACTAGGGTGGATGATGTGCCGGTGTCGTGATGAGGGAACTGGGGCGTGATGATTTGCACGAGTGGTGGATGAGGGCACGGTGGCGTGATGAGGGACGAGTGCCGTGAGATGTGCACGGGGCAGTGATGAGGGGCCCGGTGGAATGAGGGTGACGGTGGCAGTGATGTTGGGAGGGGCTGATGTGCCAAGGGGAAAGAGATGGCACTGCGTTGCAGTGATAATGTTCACTGAGGACAGGATGAGGGAAAAGGGGGGTGATGTCCCCGAGTGGCAGTGAGAGAACGGGTGCCAGGATGATGGCACGGGGGCGTGAGATATGCCCCGAGGGCATTTTGAGGGCCTGGTGGCAGGATGTGCCGGTGGCGGTGATGATGTGAACTGAGTGGGTGATGATGGCACGAGGGCGTGAGTGCCGAGTGGCGTGATGGGGCAGGGAGCGGATGAGGCAGAGTTGCAGTGATGAGTCCGGGGCGGGATGATGTGCACGGGGAAGATGTGGTCCCTGGTGGCGGTGATGTGCACTGGTGGCGTGATGAGGCAAAAGGGAAAGTATGATGTCCCGGGTTTGCAGGATAATTTTCAGGGAGTGACGTGGATGTCCCCGAGTGGCAGTGAGGCACTGGGGCGTGATGAGGGCCCAAGTCCCAAAATGATGTACTGGGTGGCGTGATGATATGCCTGAGTGGGGGGTGATGGCCCAGGGGGTGATGATGGCACTGGTGGCAGTGATGGGGCACGAGTGGAGAATGTGCCGCGTTTCAGGGAAAATTTCACGAGTGGCAGATGATGCCCCGGTGGCCATGTCCCTTGGGGGATGATGATGTGCACTGGTGGCGTGATGACCCTGGGGCGTGATGATGTGCACGAGGGCAGTGATGGGGCACGGTGGCGGTGATGTGCCCGGTGGCGTGATGATGTCCCGGGGGCTGATGGCCCCCGGGGCGTGTTTCCCCGGTGGAGTGATGATGTGCCGGTGGGGGATGAGGGCATTGGGGAAGTGATGATGTGCAGGGTGGCGTGATGATGCGCCCCGGTTTTAGTTTGATGCGCTGAGTGGCGTGATGATGTGCACGGGGGAAAATGATGAGTGCGGGGGGTAGGGAAGTGCACGGGGCAGGACGGGCTTTTTGGGAATGATGTGCGGGGGGCCGGGGGCCCGGGGCGTGATGGCGGGGGGGGTGAGGTCATGAGGGCGCGATGATGGGTGGTGGCGTGATGGGGGCGTATGCGGGAGTTTTTTTAATGGTGGGGATGGGGGCCCGGTGGGGGGGATGTGACGGGGGGGGGATAGGCACGAGTGGAAGGGGATGGTGACACCGAGGGCGGGATGATGCCCGGGGGATGATGGGGCCCGAGTCCCAGTGATGGGGCACTGGGGGAGTGATGAGTCCCCGAGTGGCACACCGGGGGGGGGGATAAAAACCCCGGGCGTGATGTGCGGGGGCGTGATGGTTGCAGGAGGGCGTGATGGGGGCCCGAGTGGGGGATGATGTGAGGAGGGGAGGATATGCACGGGGGGCGGATGGGCACACGGTGGAATGATGGTGCGGGGTGTTGTGATGAGGGCGAGGGCGGGAGATGTGCACGAAGGAGGTCCACGGAGGGGGAAGTGATGGTGTGCAGGGGTTGTGATGATGCAGGGAGTGGGCGTGATGTGCAGGAGGGCAGTGGGGTACACGAGTGGTAGTGATGATGTGCACGAGTGGTAGTGATATGACACTGGGGGTGATGGTGTACACAGGTTAGTGATGGGTACACGAGTGTTAGTATGGTGTACACTGAGTGTTAGTGAGGGTTTACACTGAGGGTGATGGTCCCCGAGTGTTAATGGTGTACACGGTGTTAGTGATGGTGTACACGAGGATTAGGTGCACTGAGTGTTAGTGATGGTGTACACGGGAGTGTTAGTGATGGGACACTGGTGTTATGATGGGTACAGGGGCATGATGGGTACACGGGGCGTGATGAGGGCACTGAGTGGTAGTGATAGTGCCATGAGTGATGGTGCACTGAGTGTTAGTGAGGGTTTACACTGAGTGTTAGTGATGGGTACATGAGTGTTAGTGATGGGTACACGAGTGGCAGTGATGGGACTGAGGGCAGTGATGGTGTACACGAGTGTTATGATGGGTACACGAGGAGTGATGGTCACGGGGCAGTGATGGGGGCCCCGACGGGCAATGGGCAAGAGAGTGCCCAGTGGCAATGATGGTGTACACTGGAGTGGCCCCCTGGCAGGGGTGGTGCACGGGATGTGCCCCAGTGGAGTGATGGTGTACACTGAGGTTTTGCCTCAGTGGCAGTGATGTTATGAGAGTGATGGCCCGGGGCAGTGATGGGACTGGGGGACGGGGATGGTGCACCCCAGGGGCACAAGCTGAGGAAATTTTTAGACAAGACAAGACTTACGTTGTACATAGAAAAAAAAAAAAAAAAAAAAGGGGGGGAAAAAAAAAAAAAAAAAAAATTTTAACAAATGCAAAAATAAAATGCCACAACTGTTTTTAAACACACCCCACCATTTACTCAATCATCTATTTTAATTCAAGGAAAAAAAAAACACCAATTTTATAGAATATATAAAAAATATATAATATATATATAAAAAATATATATATATATATATTTATATATATATATAAATATTATAAATATATATATATATATATATATATATAATATATATATATAATATATATATATATATATATTATATATATATAATAATAGAAAAGATCAGTAAAATTTTTCAAGCCTTGATAATTTTGTAGTTGAAAGGTTAATTTTTATTTTAATTTTTTTTTAAAAAAAAAATATATATATATATATATATATATATATATATATATATATATATATATATTATAATATATATATATATATATATTATATATATATATATATATATATATATATATATATATATATATATATATAATATATATATATATTTAAAAAAATATATTTTTTTGGGTTAAAATTTTTTTAGCAAGAACTCGTTTAAAATTAAGTCCTTTTTAAAATTTTTCTTATACCTTTTAAAGATATAATTTTTTTATTAATTTAAAAAAAGATTTTTAATTTTGCTCCAAAAAAATCTTAGAAAAATTACCCATCCTTTTATAAAAGAAAATTTATTTAGCCAACCCAGCTAAATATATTTTGATTTCAAAAATTTAATACTAAAAAACACAGTGAAAAATTTTTTTTTTAGGTTAGAATGAAGAAATTAGCACACAAATTTTCACTTTGGGCCCATATGGCAAGATGAGGTTCCATTTAAGCCAAATCGAAATTCTCCATTTACAAAAATATATATATATATATAAAATATATATATATATATATATATATATATATTAAAGGGTATATATATATATATATATATATATATATAATAAAAAAAATTTTTTATATATATATATAATTATATATTTTATATATATATATTTTATATATATATATATATATATATATATATATATATATATTTATATAAAAAAGATAACAGGGGAATTTCCTCTACTACACTTTTGGGCACACCCGACACACACATTTTAAAATATATATATATATACATACATCTAGTTTTTTCCTTTTCTAAATAGTTTTTTTTTTTATTTCTTCTATTGTCCATGGGAAATGGAAAAACTTTCCTCCTAAGCCAGGTGTCGTAGAGGGAAAATAAATGCCGGGGGCAATGGGGTTTAAACCCCTTTTGTTAATATACTAAAAAAAGAAGAAAAAACTTTATAAAACTGGGGTGCTTAATGGGGATGTAGGGATACAAGAAAAGATGGCTGGTTTTTGAATGAAAAGAAGTTGGGTGTCCTGGCTCTAGGAAAAAAAGTTAAGGGGGAGGGGAGTTTCAGTGGGGGAAAAAAATGGGGTTAAATCTGGGTATCTGAGAGAGTTAGAGCAAAGGAAGGGTAGCAGTAATGTTAAATGATCAGTTTGGAAGAAAAGAGAATATGAATGTTAAAAAAAAATTTTGGATTAAAGTAAAGGTTGGATGCGAGAAGTGGGGCTAATAATGTATGCACCTGGGGAAGAGGAATCAGAGGAGAGAGAGATTTTGGGGGATGAATGGGAAAAAGGGTTTTAACCAAGTGAGAGGGGAATTTGTAGGGGGCCGAAATTTAAAATAGGAAACTTTTGAGAGGGGTGGTAGGTGTTTGGGGTGTAAATGAAATTGGGGGGCCCTTTTATTTTTTGAAAAAGGGGGGTTTTGTTATAGGTAAATTTTTAAGAAAAAGAGGGTAAATAAGTATAAGATATGATGTAGGGCGAAATGACAGAGTTTGTTGGATTATGTATTGGTAGATAAAAGACTGTTGGAGACTTCAGGATGCATGTTTATAGAGGGGCCACAGATATATATCACCAGTTTTATACAAGGAGTAAAAAAGGGTGGGATCAAGGAGAAAAGAAGCATCAGGAAGAGGGTGAAGTTTTTAAACAAAAAAGGGGGACAGTTAGGGGAAAATATAAACAGCTATTGGAGGAAGATGGGAAGGAACCCAAAAGGGGTCAAAAAGGATGGGGTGGTTTTTAAATGTATTTTGAGGCAAAGGAAATTTGGTTTTAGGAAAGGGGGGCAGGAGGGAAAGGGTGATTGGGGGGAATGATGATGAAAAAGTAGTAAGGGGTAAAGTTAGATATGAGAAGTTTTTTAAAAATAGAAGTGATGCAAGGAGGGAAAGAATGGAGAAAAAAAAGAGGTTAAAGTTGAAGCAATGTAAAAAAAGGCAAAATGAGAGAGTGGGGGAGAGTTACAACAAATTTTGTTGAAAATAAAAAAAAGTTTTGGGGGGAAAATTAAAAGTTAAAAAAGCCTAGAGAAAAAATGGATTTGTCAGTTAAAAAGGAGAGGAGATTTTTAAATGGAGAAGAGGATTAAGATGGAGGGAAATTTTGAGGAATTTTAAAAAATTTTATGAAGATAGGAAGCGTGATTTCGTGTATAGGGAAGGAGGAATAACATTTTAGGAGTGAGGAAGAGCCAGGGAGTGTGGGGAAGTTCTGAGGGAGTAGGTAAAATGAAAGGGTAAGGCAGCCGGGATTGATGGGGGTAAAGATAGAAATGTTAAAAAAGGTGGGGATATGTTTTGGAGTGGTTTAATTTTTAATAAATGATGGAAGAGGGAATCCAGTGATTGGCAGAGGCATAAAGTTCCCTTTTTATAAAGGCAAGGGATAAAAAAAGGGGGCAAAAAATTTTGGGGATAAGTCTTTTAGGTACCCGGGGAAAGTGTATGGAGAGTTATAATTGAAAGAATTAAGATAAGACGGAGAATGGATGAGATGAAAAGGGGGCTTTAGGAAAAGGGAGGTGTGGAAGGGTTTACAGTGAAAACATATAAGGGTAATTAGATAAGGGTAAAAAAGGGGCTTTGTGGATTTGGATTTGGAAAAGGCGTATGACAGGGTGGGTAGGGGCAATGTGGGATGTTAAGTGTTTGGGGTGGAGGAGGTTCTGAAAGCAGGAAGAGTTTTTACGAGGGTAGTGAGGCTCAAAAGGGGTATGTAGGAAAAAGGGGAAATTTTTTTCCCCGTAAAAGTAGGAAACAAGGTTGTGGATGTCACCGGTTTAAATATTTATAGATGGGGTTTAAGAAAGTAAATGGGGTCTTGGGAAAGGCGGGGGTTAAAAGATAAAGAATCACAAAAAAAAGTGGGGGTTGCCCTTTTCTTTTCTGATGACACTGTGCTTTTGGGGGATTCAAGAGAACTAGAGATTTGGATGAAATTTTGGGAGGGGGTGCAAAAAAAGAAAAAATTAAAGGTGAAAACAGGAAAAAGGGAAGGTTTTGAGGGTAACAAAAAAATTTGGGGATGAAAGATTGAATATCAGATTGAGGGAAGATGGGGGAGGTGCGTATTCAGATATTTGGGAGTGGACGGGCAGGGGTGGGGCTATAAAGATGAGGTGAACTAAAATTTTGAGGGGGAAAAAGGAGTGGGAAAATTTGGGGGTCTGTGGACAAAGAACTTTGTCTAGAGGCAAAGAGGGAATGAGAGATAAGTTTTACCAACGCCTTTTATGGGTGTGAAGCGTTGATGAATTTTTAGGGGGGAAGGCTGGGGGCAGTGGGGAATGTCTGAGGGCAATGTGTGGTGTGAATATAAGAGAGAACAGTTTAATTAGGAGGAGGTGGGGATTCCCAAAACTGTTGTCCAGAGGGGGTGAGGAAGGGTTGTTGGGTGGTTCGGACATTGAGAGAATGGGGAACAGTGACTTAAAGGTTACAGGGAAGGAAGGGGGGTAGGGGGCCTGAAGGGTTTTGGGGGAGGGGGAAAAGGGGTTTTTTTTGGGGGGGGTTGGGCTTGGGGGCGGGGCGTGTTTGATAGGAGGAATGGAAAAATGGGTTTTTAAAACTTGCGTTGTTGGAGGTGAGCAAAAATAAAAATTTTTAAGGGATTCAAGGGGCCCCGGCCGGACTTTAGTCCCGGGGATGGGGGAAAATGCCCCGCCCCTGAAGGAGGGGGGAATGTTGAGTTTTAAAAAATGTAGGTAAAACACCCTTCTGGCAAAACAGGATGGAGTGAATGGGAAAGTTTTTCTTTTTCCCACCCTGCCTTGTGGGAATCCCAGGGGATAATAAAAAAAATATATAACAAAAGGGGGGTACCACCCCTTGAACGTTTTAGGGACCCCCTTCCTGAGAAAAGAATAAACTTGTTTAGGAAAACTCAAGGTTCTCCTGAAGGTTGAAATTTTCTCCACCCCCTTATATTTTATGTATATTTTTTTTTAAAAACAAAATAATTGACAAAACATTCACAAAAATAAGTAGAAAATAAAACAACATAGGTGACTCAGGCTAAAACCGAATACTTTAACTCCCCGGTGGGCGGGGCCCCAAAAATGGGGATTTCCTCTGTTGCAACACTGAGCCCCAAAAGGAAGCTGGGCGCCCGGGGCCTTGGTTTCATGATGAGTTTTTCCCAGCTCCTTTGGAACTTAAATTTTTGCCCCCCTGCTCCGGGGGTCTCCGAAATTTGGGGGAAGTTATAGCAAGGGGGAAAGGTCTTCATATTTGCGGATCTTCTGGGCTCCCCGGGGTGGAGCCCTCCCCTTTCCCCTCAGAGTATGGCAAGTAGGTGTCTGCCAATGGGGCATGGAGTCCCGGACTCCATCCCTTCCAAAGGGAGCAAATGGCCCATCAGGACGCTTTTACTCGTCAACCCTGCATTTGGGGGTTTCCCTTGGGGGGAGCCGGGCCAGCTTTCATGATGCTTTACCTCCTCAACCCGATACCCCTTTTGTTGTGTACACACGAGACCAGAAGTCCGGGCACGTCCCCCCCGGGAAATACACCATGTTGGTGAGGATGGGGGGCTGGGGGAAGAAACCCCCAACCGGGAAAGGCCTGTGGGGTTAGCAGTGCCCAAGGAGGAATTGGGGAAAGCAACGGAAACCCCGAGGTGGGCCTTTGCCAGGAGACAGCTTTTTTTTTTCCGGGGATTGAAGTTGGGGATTTTTCCGATCGTTTTCCCGGGGACGTTTTGCTTTGGGAGGGGCTGGTTTTTGGGGCTTTAAAATTTCCCCCGAATCGCCCCAGTAGCCCGGGGGCTTTATATATATATATATATAATATATATATATATATATTTTTATATATATATATATATATATATATATATGTATATATATAAATATATTATATATATATATATATATATATATATATATATATATATATATATATATATATTATATATATATATAAATATTATTATATATATATATATATATATATATATATATATATATATATATATTTATATATATATATATATATATATATATATATATTATATATATAATAATTTTATATAATATATATAAAAATAATATATATATAATATATATAATATATATATTTTTTATTTGGGGCTTTGAATTTGTAGTCCTGAGTTCATAGATGAGATATATCCCAAAATTTGTGAAATATTTAAAGATTTAAAATACCCAAAAAATGTAAATTTATAAATCTTTTTTAAAATTTAAAATTTTAAACCAAAAAGGGGTACCCCTTTTTTTCAACAAAATATGTTGTTCTCCCCTTTCCTGAAAACATGGTTTGGGATGCCTTTCTTTTTAAGACTTTTTAAAATTGTTTATTCAAAAATCTTTATACAAAAAAAATTTTGATAAAAATTTCCCCCCCAAAAGCTAGGGTGTCAAAGATTCCTTGTAAAAAAGATAAAGTTTATTAGGGGAAATTTTAAAAAATTTAACTAAGATTAAAAAAAATAAAATAGCATTGAACTGGCAAATTCCCTGCTTATTTATTTATGTAAGAATTTTTAACCTAATTGATTTTCAAAAAGGGAAAAAAAGTATCAACAAGTCCAGGGCACAGGAATATAATTGAATCTTGTTTCATAAAAGCAGTTTTTACAATTATGAATATTTTCCCTTTTGGTTTATATAAATTAGATCCATTTATAATTAAAAGAATTTAAGAATTTTTAAAAAAACGGGCAAAAAAATAATTTTAAAAATTTTTTGGGAGAATAGTTTTTTTGGGGGGTTTGTGAAAGGGCCTTTCCCGGGGGGGGGCCGGGGGTTTCCGTTTTGGGATCGATAGTGGGTTTAACCCCTATATACCTTCCTTGATGTTTACTTTTTTATAGTTCCTTTATAATTTATAGTCACGAAAAGCTTTTGGGAAATTTTTCCTTTAAAAGTGGTTGTTTTGATATTTTGAAATCACCTGTTTTCTGTGATTTATTGATAAAATATAATATATATATTTATATATAATATATATATAATATATAATATATATTATAGTAGGATGGTAGACAGCAACCAAAGGAGGGACTACTCCTGCCATGTGAGGTCAAAAAAAAGCCGAATTGTTTTTTAAGATTGGGATTCGGGGTTTTTTTTGTCTGTCCATAAATTGAAGATTACCATACGTCTTTAAAAAACTACACTTAGTCCCTACAAACATTTCACATAAAAATCTATTTTCGATTTTTTCTTTAAAAGTTCTTTCTTTTTATTTTTCCCTTTTTTATCCAGGAATAAAAAATCTTTTTCTCCAAACGTGCATGTTGTGTAACTAAAATGGGGAAAAAGGGTAACCCCCTTTTTCCCGTAATGATTATTAAAAAAAGAAAAGAAAATTTTCAAAAGGGGAAATCTAATGCTAATGTGGGTAAAAATGTTGTGGAGGGAGAAGTAGGTAAATGAAAATTGGGAGCCTTTAATTGAGCTATATGTAGAAAGAGGTTTGGTAATAAGTAATACATATTTTAGGAAAAAGAGGATAAATAAATATACAAGATATGATATAGCACGTAATAAAAGTAGTTTGTTAGATTATGTATTGGTGGATAAACGGTTGATGGGTAGGCTCCAGGATGTACACGTTTATAGAGGGGCAACTAATAAATCGGATCATTATCTAGTTGTAGCTACAGTTAGAGTAAGATGTAGATGGGACAAGAGGAAAATGGCAACAGCAAGTAAGAGACAGGTGAAAGTGTATAAACTAAGGGAGGAGGAAGTTCGGGTGAGATATAAGCAACTATTGGCAGAAAGGTGGGCTGGTGCAAATATGAGTAGTGGCGGGGGTTGAAGAGGGTTGGAATAGCTTTAAAAATGCAGTATTAGAATGTGGGGCAGAAGTATATGGTTATAGGAGGGTGGGTGCAGGAGGAAAGAGGAGTGATTGGTGGAATGATGAAGTAAAGGGTGTGATAAAAGAGAAAAAGTTAGCTTGTGAGAGGTTTTTACAAAGCAGAACCGTTATAAGAAGAGCAGAGTATATGGAGAGTAAAAGAAAGGTGAAGAGAGTGGTGAGTGAGTGCAAAAGAAGAGAAGATGATAGAGTGGGAGAGGCACTGTCAAGAAATGTTAATGAAAATAAGAAAAAAAATTGAAGTGAGTTAAACATGTTAAGAAAGCCTAGGGAACGTATGGATTTGTCAGTTAAAAACAGAGTAAGGGAGTTAGTAGATGGGGAGATGGAGGTATTAGGTAGATGGCGAGAATATTTTGAGGAACTTTTAAATGTCGAGGAAGAAAGGGAGGCGGTAATTTCATGCATTTGCCAGGGAGGAATAAAATTTTTTAGGAGTGTGAGTGTGGGGGAGGTACGTGAAGCATTACGTAGAATGAAAGGGGGTAAAGCAGCTGGAACTGATGGGATCATGACAGAAATGTTAAAAGCAGGGGGGGATATAGTGTTAGAATGGTTGGTATTTTTTTAAATAAATGTATGAAAGAGGGGAAGGTACCTAGGCATTGGCAGAGAGCACATATAGTTCCTTTATATAAAAGGCTATTTAAAAATAACTGGTTTCCCTGAATCCCTTCACTAAATATTACCCTGCTCACACTCCAACAGCTCGTCAGGTCCCAAATACCATTCGTCTTCACTCACTCCTATCTACCACGCTCACGCACGTTTGCTAGAAGTCCAAGCCCCTCACCCACAAAACCTCCTTTACCCCCTCCCTCCAACCTTTTCGAGGACGACCCCTACCCTGCCTTCCTTCCCCTACAGATTTATACACTCTCCATGTCATTCTACTTTGATCCATTCTCTCTAAATGACCAAACCACCTCAACAACCCCTCTTCAGCCCTCTGGCTAATACTTTTATTAACTCCACACCTCCTAATTTCCACACTCCGAATTTTCTGCATAATATTTACACCACACATTGCCCTTAGACAGGACATCTACACTGCCTCCAACTGTCTCCTCGCTGCAGCAGTTACAACCGAAGCTTCACACCCATATAAGTGTGTTGGTACCACTGTACTTTCGTACATTCCCTTCTTTTCCTCCATAGATAACGTTTTTTGTCTCCACATGTACCTCAACGCACCACTCTTTGTCCTTCATCAATTCTGTGATTAACCTCATCCTTCATAAATCCATTCACTGACACATCAACTCCCAAATATCTGTAAACATTCACTTCTTCCATACTCTTCCTCTCCAATTTGATATCCAATTTTTCTTTATCTAAATTATTTGATACCCTCATCACCTTACTTTTTTCTACGTTCACTTTCAACTTTCTACCTTTACACATTCTCCCAAACTAGTCCACTAACCTTTGCAATTTTTCATTAGAATCTCCCATAAGCACAGTATCATCAGCAAAAAGTAAATGTGTCAATTCCCATTTTGTATTTGATTCCCCATAATTTAATCCAGAACACCGTAGCATTTACTTCTTTTGCAACCCAACTATAAATATATTAAACAATCATGGTGGCATTACACATCTCTGTCTAAGACCTACTTTTACCGGGAAGTAGTCTCCCTCTCTTCTACAGACCCTAACCTGAGCCTCACTACCCTCATAAAAACTCTTTACAGCATTTAGTAACTTACCACCTATTCCACATACTTGCAACATCTGCCACATTGCTCCCCCTATCCACTCTATTATGTGCCATTTCTAAATACATAAATGCAATAAAAACTTCCCTACCTTTATCTAAATACTGTTCACATATATGCTTCAATGTAAACACTTGATCTACACATCCCCCACCCACTCTGAAACCTCCTTGCTCGTCCGCAATCCTACATTCTGTCTTACCTCTAATTCTTTCAATTGTAACCCTGCCATACACTTTTCCTGGTATACTCATAAACTTATTCCTCTATAATTTTTACAGTCTCCCTTGCCCCCTTCCCTTTATATAAAGGGACTATACATGCTCTCCGCCAATCCCTAGGTACCTTCCCCTCTTTCATACATTTATTAAACAAAAATATCAACCACTCCAACACCATATTCCCCCTGCTTTTAACATTTCTGTCATGATCCCATCAGTTCCAGCTGCTTTACCCCCTTTCATTCTACGCAATGCCTCATGCATCTCCCCCACGCTCACATCCTGTTCTTCTTCACTCCTAAAAGATGGTATACCTCCCTGGTCAGTGCATGAAATTACCGCTTCCTTTTCTTCGTCGACATTTAAAAGTTCCTCAAAATATTAGCGCCAGAAGTGTTCAAGAAATGGCTAAGTATTTTATCCACAGTGGTATATTACAGACCATTCTGGAGAAATACCCTGACTTTGCTAGCTGTAAATAAAGCATTACCACATATGTGCATGTGTGTGTGTGTGTGTGTGTGTGTGTGTGTGTGTGTGTGTGTGTGTGTGTGTGTGTGTGTGTGTTGTGTGTGTGTGTCTTTGTGTGTATGTGTATGAGTGTGTGAGTGTGTGTGTGTGTGTGTGTGTGTGTGTGTGTGTGTGTGTGTGTGTGTGTGTGTGAGTATGAGTGTGTGTGTGTGTATGAGTGTGTGTGTGTATGAGTGTGTGTGCGTGTGTGTGTATGAGTTTGTGTATGTGTGTGTGTGTGTGTGTGTGTGTGTGTGTGTGTGTGTGTGTGTGTGTGTGTGTGTGTGTGTGTGTGTGTGTGTGTGTTGTGTGTGTGTGTGTGTGTATGAATTTGTATGTGTGTGTGTGTGTGTGTGTGTGTGTGAGAGAGACTCAGCAATCAACATTTGCACCAATAACTCACTACAGTTGTGACCGGGTGTGGAAGTGTGAATTGCTCATTACTCTAAAATTTGTTCATGATTGCAGCCATGTATAAACGTAAGTAACCATTCTTACAGTATTCATTACCTTTGTAACTTGTGAGTTCATTACCTTTGTAACTTGTGAGTTCATTACCTTGTACCTAGTTCAGCCAGCAAAACTTTGGAGCCCGGTCCCTGGACCCATTGTGTACCTCTGTAATCTGTAAATACCTTTGTAACTTGTCATGATTGTGACTAGACCTATCTGGAGTTCATTACCTTTGTAAATTGTGAGTTCATTACCTTTGTAAATTGTGAATTCATTACCTATGTAACTTGCTCAGCTATCAAAACTTTGAGGCCCAGTCCCTGGACCCATTATGTACCTCTGTAATCTTTTGACTACCGCCCACAGGATGGGTATGGGGTGCATAATAAACATATTAAACTAACATCTACCCAAAACCTCCATCTCCCCATCTACTAACTCCCCTACTCTGTTTTTAACTGACAAATCCATTCGTTCTCTAGGCTTTCTTAACTTGTTTAACTCACTTCAATTTTTTTTCCTATTTTCATTAACATTTCTTGAAAGTGCCTCTCTCACTCTATCATCTGCTCTCCTTTTGCACTCTCTCGCCACTCTCTTTACCTTTATTTTACTCTCCATATACTCTACTCTTCTTATAATGCTTCTGCTTTGTAAAAACCTCTCATAAGCTAACTTTTTCTCTTTAATCACACCCTTTACTTCATCATTCCACCAATCACTCCTCTTTCCTCCTGCACCCACCCTCCTATAACCAAAAACTTCTGCCCCACATTCTAATACTGTATTTTTAAAGCTATTCCAACCCTCTTCAACCTCCCCCCCCCCCCACTACTCATATTTGCACCAGCCCACCTTTCTTCCAATAGTTGCTTATATCTCACCCGAACTTCCTCCTCCCTTAGTTTATACACTTTTACCTCCCTCTTGCTTGTTGTTGCCATTTTCCTCTTTTCCCATCTACCTCTTACTCTAACTGTATCTACAACTAAATAATGATCCGATATATCAGTTGTCTCTCTATAAACGTGTACATCCTGGAGCCTACCCATCAACCTTTTATCCATCAATACATAATCTAACAAACTACTTTCATTACGTGCTATATCATGCCTTGTATATTTATTTATCCTCTTCTTCATAAAATATGTATTACTTATTACCAAACCTCTTTCTACATATAGCTCAATTACAGGCTTTCCATTTTCATTTACCTCTGGCACCCCAAATTTACCTACTACTCCCTCCACAACATTTTTTCCCACTTTAGCATTGAAGTCCCTAACCACCATTACTCTCACACTTGGTTCAAAACTCCCCACGCATTCACTCAACATTTCCCAAAATCTCTCTCTCTCCTCTACACTTCTCTCTTCTCCAGATGCATATACACTTACTATAACCCACTTTTCACATCCAACCTTTATTTTACTCCACATAATCCTTGAATTAATACATTTATAGTCCCTCTTTTCCAGCCATAACTTATCCTTCAACATTATTGCTACTCCTTCTTTATCTCTAAGTCTCTTTGAAACCCCTGACCTAATTTCATTTATTCCTCTCCACTGAAACTCTCCCACCCCCTTCAACTTTGTTTCACTTAAAGCCAAGACATCCAGCTTCTTCTCATTCATAACATCCACAATCATCTCTTTCTTATCATTCGCACAACATCCACGCACATTCAGGCTTCCCACTTTGACAGTTTTCTTCTTTTTCTTTTTACTGAGCTATACGGGAAAAGGGGTTACTAGAAAATTGCTCCCAGCATTTTAGTTGACTTTTACAACACGCATGGCTTACAGAGGAAAGATTCTTATTCCACTTCACCATGGATATTAAAGGAAAAGTAATAAGAACAAGAACTATTAAGATAAAATAAAAGAAAACTAAGACGAGTGTGTATAAACAAACGCGTACATGTATGTGTAGTGTGACCTAAGTGTAAGTAGAATTACCAAGACGTACCTGTAATCTTGCATATTTATGAGACAGACAAAAGACACCAGCAATCCTACCATCATGTAAAACAATTACAGGCTTTCGTTTTGCACTCACTTGGAAGGACGGTAGTACCTCCCTGGGTGGTTGCTGTCTACCAACCTACTATACACACACACATATATATATATATATATATATATATATATATATATATATATATATATATATATATATATATATATATATATATATATATATATACGTATATGTGTGTGTGTGTACTCACCTAATTGTGGTTGCGGGTGTCGATACTCAGCTCCTGACCTAGCCTTTTCACTGTACTCACCTATTTGTGGTTGCAGGGGTCGATTCACAGCTCCTGGCCCCGCCTCTTCGCTGATTGCTACTAGGTCCTCTCTCTCCCTGCCCCATGAGCTCTATCATACCTCGCCTTAAAACTATGTATGGTTCCCGCCTCCACTACGTCACTTTCTAGGCTATTCCACGGCCTGACTACTCTATGACTGAAGAAATACTTCCTACATCCCTTTGATTCATCTGAGTCTTCAACTTCCAATTGTGACCTCTTGTGTCTGTGTCCCTTCTCTGGAACATCCCGTCTTTGTCCACCTTGTCTATTCCGCGCAGTATTTTATATGTCGTTATCATGTCTCCCCTGACCCTCCTGTCCTCCAGTGTCGTCAGGCCGATTTCCCTCAACCTTTCTTCGTAGGACAATCCCCGTAGCTCTGGGACTAGTCTTGTTGCAAACCTTTGCACTTTCTCTAATTTTTTGACGTGCTTGACTAGGTGTGGAGTCCAAACTGGTGCTGCATACTCCAGTATGGGCCTGACGTAAATGGTATACAGAGTCTTAAACGAATCCTTACTGAGGTATCGGAACGCTATCCGTAGGTTTGCCAGGTGCCCGTATGCTGCAGCAGTTATCTGATTGATGTGCGCCTCAGGAGATATGCTCGGTGTTATGCTCACCCCCAGATATTTTTCCTTGAATGAGGTTTGCAGTCTTTGGCCATCTAAACTATATTGTGTCTGCGGTCTTCTTTGCCCTTCCCCAATCTTCATGACTTTGCATTTGGCAGGGTTAAATTCAAGGAGCCAGTTGCTGGACCAGGCTTGTAGCCTGTCCAGGTCTCTTTGTAGTCCTGCCTGATCCTCATCTGATTTGATTCTTCTCATTAACTTCGCATCATCTGCAAACAAGGACACTTTTGAGTCTATCCCTTCCGTTATGTCGTTCACATATACCAAGAACAGCACAGGTCCTAGGACTGACCCCTGTGGAACCCAGCTTGTCACAGGCGCCCACTCTGACACCTCGTCGCGTACCATGACTCGTTGTTGCCTCCCTGTCAGGTATTCTCTGATCCATTGCAGTGCCTTTCCTGTTATGTGTGCCTGATCCTCTAGCTTTTGCAGTAACCTCTTGTGAGGAACTGTGTCGAAGGCCTTCTTGCAGTCCAAAAATATGCAGTCGATGCACCCCTCTCTCTCTTGTCTTACTTCTGTCACCTTGTCATAAAACTCTAGTAGGTTTGTGACACAGGATTTTCCTTCCCTGAAACCGTGCTGGTTGTCAATTATACACTTGTTTCTTTCCAAGTGCCCCACTACTCTCCTCCTGATGATCTTCTCCATGACCTTGCATACTATACACGTTAGTGATACAGGTCTGTAGTTTAGTGCCTCATGTCTGTTTCCCTTATTAAAAATTGGGACTACATTTGCCATTTTCCATACCTCAGGGAGTTGCCCAGTTTCAAATGATGTGTTGAAGATCTTTGTTAATGGCTCACACAATATCTCTGCTCCCTCTTTAAGGACCCACGGAGAGATGTTGTCTGGTCCCACCGCCTTTGAGGTGTCAAGTGTGTGTGTGTGTGTGTGTGCGTGTCGTGCCGTTTAAAATTAACTCCTTTCTTAAATTTTATCTTATACGTTTAAAGATATATATTTTCATTTATGTTAATGTAAAAACATATAATTTTGTACCAAAAGGACCTTAGAAAACTTACCTAACCTTATTACAGCAAATGCAATTTAATTTAGCCTAAACGAATTAAATACCTATTACATAAGTTTAAAATAATTTAATTATAAACAAACACAGTGAAATATAATTTTTTATTAGGTTCAGAATGAATTTTGTGAAATTATTACATTCACAAATTTTCGCTTGCTTTATTCGCCAAGAACAGCGTTGCTATTTCAGCCAAAATCGCAAGTTTTTCCTATTCCGTGCGACATATACATCTATCTATCTATCTGTCTATCTATCTATCTATATGTCTATATATATATATATATATATATATATATATATATATATATATATATATATATATATATATATATATATATATATATATATACATATATATATATATATATTATATATATATGTCGTGCCGAATGTGTAAAACTGGTCAATTAGTAAGAACTCATTTAAAATTAAGTCCTTTCTAAAAATTTCTCTTATACGTTTAAAGATATATTTTTTTCATTAATGTTAATGTAAAAATTTTTAATTTTGCACCAAAAGAATCTTAGAAAACTTACCTAACCTTATTATAACAAGAACAATTTATTTTAGCGTAACCCAACTAAATATATTTTAGATTTGTTAACAATAATTTAATACTATACAAACACAGTGAAATATATTTTTTTCGTTAGGTTCAGAATGATTTTGGCGAAATTATTGCGCACACAAATTTTCGCTTGTCCTATATGGCAAGATGAGCGTTGCTATTTAAGCCAAGATGGCAAGTTCTGCCTATTCGGCACGACATATATATATATATATATATATATATATATATATATATAATGGGGTTCACCTCTGGTGTAAATTGTGGGACACACAGACTCGGAGAAGTGCATATATATATATATATATATATATATATATATATATATATATATATATATATATATATAGATAGATAGATAGATAGATAGATGGATAGATAGATAGGTAGATAGATAGATAGATTGATATATATATATATATATATATATATATATATATATATATATATATATATAAACACTGATCTCTGGCTGAAGGAGACTCGAACCTACGAACCTTAGGACAAGGTACGCAGTGCTTTACCAATCTACCCACACTGGACCAATACCTTGGCGTGTAGCATGCGCTACACGCTTGATCCAAGGCAGCCAGCTTTCAGGGAGAAGGCTTACAGCTTTTCATCTCATCCCCTGCATGCATCAGCCTTACTAGAGATTTGAACAATGCAAGGAATTCGCGAGAGCATGCGAAATATACACAAACACTGATCTCTGGCTGAAGGAGACTCGAACCTACAAACCTTAGGACAAGGTACGCAGTGCTCTACCAATCTACCCACACTGGACCAATACCTTGGCGTGTAGCATGCGCTACACGTTTGATCCAAGGCAGCCAGCTTTCAGGGAGAAGGCTTACAGCTTTTCATCTCATCCCCTGCATGCATCAGAATTACTAGAGATTTGAACAATGCAAGGAATTCGCGAGAGCATGCGAAATATACACAAACACTGATCTCTGGCTGAAGGAGACTCGAACCTACGAATCTTAGGACAAGGTACGCAGTGCTTTACCAATCTACCCACACTGGACCAATACCTTGGCGTGTAGCATGCGCTACACGTTTGATCCAAGGCAGCCAGCTTTCAGGGAGAAGGCTTACAGCTTTTCATCTCATCCCCTGCATGCATCAGCCTTACTAGAGATTTGAACAATGCAAGGAATTCGCGAGAGCATGCGAAATATACACAAACACTGATCTCTGGCTGAAGGAGACTCGAACCTACAAACCTTAGGACAAGGTACGCAGTGCTCTACCAATCTACCCACACTGGACCAATACCTTGGCGTGTAGCATGCGCTACACGTTTGATCCAAGGCAGCCAGCTTTCAGGGAGAAGGCTTACAGCTTTTCATCTCATCCCCTGCATGCATCAGAATTACTAGAGATTTGAACAATGCAAGGAATTCGCGAGAGCATGCGAAATATACACAAACACTGATCTCTGGCTGAAGGAGACTCGAACCTACGAATCTTAGGACAAGGTACGCAGTGCTTTACCAATCTACCCACACTGGACCAATACCTTGGCGTGTAGCATGCGCTACACGTTTGATCCAAGGCAGCCAGCTTTCAGGGAGAAGGCTTACAGCTTTTCATCTCATCCCCTGCATGCATCAGCCTTACTAGAGATTTGAACAATGCAAGGAATTCGCGAGAGCATGCGAAATATACACAAACACTGATCTCTGGCTGAAGGAGACTCGAACCTACGAACCTTAGGACAAGGTACGCAGTGCTTTACCAATCTACCCACACTGGACCAATACCTTGGCGTGTAGCATGCGCTACACGTTTGATCCAAGGCAGCCAGCTCTCAGGGAGAAGGCTTACAGCTTTTTATCTCATCCCCTGCATGCATCAGCCTTACTAGAGATTTGAACAATGCAAGGAATTCGCGAGAGCATGCGAAATATACACAAACACTGATCTCTGGCTGAAGGAGACTCGAACCTACGAACCTTAGGACAAGGTACGCAGTGCTTTACCAATCTACCCACACTGGACCAATACCTTGGCGTGTAGCATGCGCTACACGTTTGATCCAAGGCAGCCAGCTCTCAGGGAGAAGGCTTACAGCTTTTTATCTCATCCCCTGCATGCATCAGCCTTACTAGAGATTTGAACAATGCAAGGAATTCGCGAGATCAGTGTTTGTGTATATTTCGCATGCTCTCGCGAATTCCTTGCATTGTTCAAATCTCTAGTAAGGCTGATGCATGCAGGGGATGAGATGAAAAGCTGTAAGCCTTCTCCCTGAAAGCTGGCTGCCTTGGATCAAACGTGTAGCGCATGCTACACGCCAAGGTATTGGTCCAGTGTGGGTAGATTGGTAAAGCACTGCGTACCTTGTCCTAAGGTTCGTAGGTTCGAGTCTCCTTCAGCCAGAGATCAGTGTTTGTGTATATTTCGCATGCTCTTGCGAATTCCTTGCATTGTTCAAATCTCTAGTATGGCTGATGCATGCAGGGGATGAGATGAAAAGCTGTAAGCCTTCTCCCTGAAAGCTGGCTGCCTTGGATCAAACGTGTAGCGCATGCTACACGCCAAGGTATTGGTCCAGTGTGGGTAGATTGGTAAAGCACTGCGTACCTTGTTCTAAGGTTCGTAGGTTCGAGTCTCCTTCAGCCAGAGATCAGTGTTTGTGTATATTTCGCATGCTCTCGCGAATTCCTTGTATATATATATATATATATATATATATATATATATATATATATATATATATATATATATATATATATATATATATATATATGTGTGTGTGTGTGTGTGTGTGTGTGTGTAAATAGATAGACAGATAATAACAATATATAAAATTTTAGTTAAAATTTAGTATATACAGCATAAAATTAAACTTTATTTGTAGCTAAATAATAATAACAATATAAATGGATTAACCAACACGTATTTATATCCATTGAACAGCAACTAGAAATATATATTTGTTATTCTAGAAGGAATAACTTTGTAGTCTCGGAACTTATGTTGTACGTTGAACACTGACTCTCAATGTTCTTCAACTGTTGGTTTCTAAACCATTTACGTCACATCTGTCAGGCACTGTAACATGTGTCAGGCACTGTGACATCTGTCAGGCACTGTGACATCTGTCAGGCACTATAATATCTGTCAGGCACTGTAACATCTGTCAGGCACTGTGACATCTGTCAGGCACTATAATATCTGTCAGGCACTGTAACATCTGTCAGGCACTGTAACATCCGTCAGGCGCTGTGACACCTGTCTGGCACTGTAACATCTGTCAGGCACTGTAACATCTGTCAGGCACTGTAACATCTGTCAGGTACTGTAACATCTCTCAGGCACTGTAATATCTTGGGATCTTAATACAAGGAATTCTTCTATGCTTGCCTAATCTACAGACATGACATATTCACTAGTGGATTTATCTAATAATCACTCGGCCTCCGCCTAATGCTACTCACCTGACTGTAGTATATAAGTCACTTTTAACAGCATGTGCTGAACCTGATGAACGGAACAGATCGACTTAAGGCTCTGGGACTGATTGACTCAAACTCCTCCTCATTTTTTTCCATTCTTCTCTGTAATGGACTGAAGAAGCCATTGGCTGGCGAAGCTTTTCCTCAGTAAGGATTCCCAGATTTTGCACAAGTGTCTCATTCTTTAACTTGCCGGTTTTTAAAACCATTTACATCACAAATATTCTTATAATATTTGAGTTGTACCAGCTGGAGCCAGTCTGGATGTGGTCCTCACACACACACACTCCGCACTCAGGCTCTGCTGTACTTCCGTCAGTCTGGATGTGGTACTCACACACACTCACTCAGCACTCAGACTCTGCCGTAGTTCCGTCAGTCTGGATGTGGTACTCACACACACTCACTCAGCACTCAGACTCTGCCGTAGTTCCGTCAGTCTGGATGTGGTACTCACACACACACACACTCAACATTCAGGCTCTGCCGTAGTTCCGTCAGTCTGGATGTGGTACTCACACACACACACTCAACATTCAGGCTCTGCCGTAGTTCCGTCAGTCTGGATGTGGTACTCACACACACACACTCAACATTCAGGCTCTGCCGTAATTCCGTCAGTCTGGATGTGGTACTCACACACACACACTCAACATTCAGGCTCTGCCGTAGTTCCGTCAGTCTGGATGTGGTACTCACACACACACACTCAACACTCAGGCTCTGCCGTAGTTCCGTCAGTCTGGATGTGGTACTCACACACACTCAACATTCAGGCTCTGCCGTAGTTCCGTCAGTCTGGATGTGGTACTCACACACACTCAACATTCAGGCTCTGCCGTAGTTCCGTCAGTCTGGATGTGGTACTCACACACACACAATCAACACTAAGACTCTGCCGTAGTTCCGTCAGTCTGGATGTGGTACTCACACACACACACTCAGCACTCAGTCTCTGCCTTAGTTCCGTCAGTCTGGATGTGGTACTCACACACACAAACTCAACATTCAGGCTCTGCCGTAGTTCCGTCAGTCTGGATGTGGTACTCACACACACAAACTCAACATTCAGGCTCTGCCGTAGTTCCGTCAGTCTGGATGTGGTACTCACACACACAAACTCAACATTCAGGCTCTGCCGTAGTTCC
>NC_091311.1:18630694-18669796 GCF_038502225.1 Cherax quadricarinatus
CACACGCTCAGCAGTCAGACTCTGCTGTACTTCCGTCAGTCTGGATGTGGTACTCACACACACACACACTCAGCACTGAGGTTCTGCCGTAGTTCCGTCAGTCTTGATGTGGTACTCACACACACACACACTCAGCACTCAGGCTCTGCCGTAGTTCCGTCAGTCTGGATGTGTTACTCACACACACACACTCAGCACTCAGACTCTGCCGTAGTTCCGTCAGTCTGGATGTGGTACTCACACACACACACACTCAGCACTGAGGTTCTGCCGTAGTTCCGTCAGTCTTGATGTGGTACTCACACACACACACACACTCAGCACTCAGGCTCTGCCGTAGTTCCGTCAGTCTGGATGTGTTACTCACACACACACACTCAGCACTCAGACTCTGCCGTAGTTCCGTCAGTCTGGATGTGGTACTCACACACACACACACTCAGCACTCAGACTCTGCCGTAGGTCCGTCAGCCTGGATGTGGTACTCACACACACTCAGCACTGAGACTCTGCTGTAGTTCCGTCAGTCTGGATGTGGTGCTCACACACACACACTCAGCACTCAGACTCTGCTGTAGTTCCGTCAGTCTGGATGTGGTACTCACACACACACACACTCAGCACTCAGACTCTGCCGTAGTTCCGTCAGTCTGGATGTGGTACTCACACACACACACTCAGCACTCAGACTCTGCTGTAGTTCCGTCAGTCTGAATGTGGTACTCACTCACACACACTCAATACTCGGACTCTGCCGTAGTTCCGTCAGTCTGGATGTGGTACTCACACACACACTCAGCACTCAGACTCTGCCGTAGTTCCGTCAGCAGGAACTTTTATATTAGTTTCAAATAACATAAAAATACATACGTGTAGAAAATGTTTTAATTCATTTTATATAAAAGTGAAGATATTATTTAAGTTCAAATAGTTCAAAGGAAATTGATTTTAAAATATTTTTTGAATACTTAAATTAACTGTTCGCAGTCCTTTTTGAACCTGAGTTGTGTTTGCATACACTTGTAGAAATCGATTATATATACAAAAGAAGGGTGTATACATGTCGTGAAGTGTTATGTCGGAGAGATTACAGTATACTGGCACACATCACAACACCTTCCAAGACTTTCATTCAAGACTGGTTGAGGCAGGAGGTTGGGGTGGGAGCTAATGGCTGCCATTGTTGTGAAGGATCCCTCACACTCTCTCACACAGACCCCACAGACCTTACAGACCTTCATAAAGACCCCCAACAGACTTAGTAACAAAGACCTGGTACGGCTCCTTGCGGCGATCCCAACTCAAGCACCATTAAGCTTGTGGAAGATGAGCGTTCCTCTTGGTCCATTTCTGGGGCTCCTTGCAATGTCCTCCCAAGAGGCGAAGTATTTTTGCTCTGAAGCCAAAGATGCTACTCTGGCGAGAGGCTCGGGGAGAGGAGGCCGCTGGAGGCCGCTGATGGAGGTTGCCTGCAGATGAAAGGAGCAACTGTAGTTCCTTGAACTCTCAAGATGCTCTGTGTAAGTAATACGTCCAGGAAGATCTCAACCACGCCTGTCAAGGATGAAGGAGCACAGGTTAGCAACACAGGTCAACAGCACAGGTCAGCAGCACAGATAAACAGCACAGGTCAGGACAGGTCAATAGCACAGGTCAATAGCACAGGTCAATACCACAGGTCAACAGCACAGGTCCGTAGCACAGGTCTGCAGCATAGGTCCGTAGCACAGATCGGTAGCACAGGTCAGCAACACAGGATAGCATGACAGGTTAGCAGCATAGCTCAGCAACACATGTCAGCAGAACAGGTCAGTAGCACAGGTCAGTAACACAGATCAGGAGAACAGGTCAACCGTAAAAATCAACATCACAGGTGAGCATATCAAGTTAGCAGCACAGATCAGCAATACGGGTCAGTAAAGCAAGTCAACAACAGTTATCAGCAGCAAATATCAACATCATTGGTCAGCAGAACTGGTCAGCAACACAAGTCAGCATTAAAGATCAGCAACACAAGTCAGCAGCAAGGGTCAGCAATACATATCAGTAGCACGGGTCAGTAGCCAAGGTCAGATGGACTTGTCGACATGTGGATAGAAGACTGTGGATGAAAATAACTAACTTGGAATTCAGGAATGAGAGCCTGTGCCTCACTGTAGTCTATTATTACTGTTGAAGTTCTTTACGCACGACGGAACCAGTGATGTTAAAACTACGTTAACATAGCCGAGACCAGTCTGGAAGCCATTAAATCGCAGAGGCTCTTTGCCAGTGAAGAGTGAGACCATGAGCAGGAGAAATATAATATGAGGACATTCATGTCTTCACTGGCAGGAAAGAGACTTTACAGAAGACAGTTACTGCGGTGCCGAAGTGCATGGTAAATGACCCTCATACTTATTTTGAGGCTTTCAAAAATCAAGCAAAAGATTTACAGTGGCCAAGAAAGCACTGAGCAGCCTTGGTACATACTTACTTAACCTTGGTACATACTTACTTAACCTTGGTACATACTTACTTAACCTTGGTACATACTTAACCTTGGTACATACTGACTTAACCTTGGTACATACTTACTTAACCTTGATACATACTTACTTAACCTTGGTACATACTTACTTAACCTTGGTACATACTTACTTAACCTTGGTACATACTTAACTTTGGTACATACTGACTTAACCTTGGTACATACTGACTTAACCTTGGTACATACTGACTTAACCTTGGTACATACTTACTTAACCTTGGTACATACTGACTTAACCTTGGTACATACTTACTTAACCTTGGTACATACTGACTTAACCTTGGTACATACTTACTTAACCTTGGTACATACTGACTTAACCTTGGTACATACTTACTTAACCTTGGTACATACTGACTTAACCTTGGTACATACTTAACTTTGGTACATACTGACTTAACCTTGGTACATACTGACTTAACCTTGGTACATACTTAACCTTGGCACATACTGACTTAACCTTGATACATACTTACTTAACCTTAGTACATACTTACTTAACCTTGGTACATACTGACTTAACCTTGGTACATACTTACTTAACCTTGGTACATACTGACTTAACCTTGGTACATACTTACTTAACCTTGGTACGTACTGACTTAACCTTGGTACATACTTAACCTTGGTACATACTGACTTAACCTTGGTACATACTTACTTAGCCTTGGTACATACTTAACCTTGGTACATACTGACTTAACCTTGGTACATACTTACTTAACCTTTGTACATACTGACTTAACCTTGGTACATACTTAACCTTGTACATACTGACTTAACCTTGGTACATACTGACTTAACCTTGGTACATACTTACTTAACCTTGGTACATACTGACTTAACCTTGGTACATACTTACTTAACCTTGGTACATACTTAACCTTGGTACATACTTACTTAACCTTGGTACATACTGACTTAACCTTGGTACATACTTAACTTTGGTACATACTGACTTAACCTTGGTACATACTGACTTAACCTTGGTACATACTGACTTAACCTTGGTAAATACTGACTTAACCTTGGTACATACTGACTTAACCTTGGTACATACTGTAGACAGCCTGTACTGTCTGCACAGACAGCCTATGCTGTCTGCCAGTTTAGTTCATATTTCGTGGCACTAAAGTGCTGCCCTCTGTAGCTTGGCCTCTCGGTGGGCACGGCAGCCTGCCTGCCCATGCCTATCTCTCACTCACACAGCGGCCTAGCAGGAAGACACAAGGCCTACTCCTAGCTCTCTGTCTCTCGTG
The DNA here is from genome assembly GCF_038502225.1 of Cherax quadricarinatus. Classification (NCBI taxonomy): domain Eukaryota; kingdom Metazoa; phylum Arthropoda; class Malacostraca; order Decapoda; family Parastacidae; genus Cherax; species Cherax quadricarinatus. The sequence continues at coordinate 18,634,484 of NC_091311.1, forward strand.
GGATGGCCTTGCCCGGGCCATGGGCACAACACACAAGCCTGTGTACCCACCACGACATTAACATTAAACAAAGAAGCCTCCGAAGAAGTATATCATTTAACCACCCGCTTTCACCATACTACCAAACAAACCCATTAAACATTGGTAGCAGCGGTGATCGCATCAGTTGTGTTTGCCCGGAGAGAGGAAGGAAGAGAGATGAAGTCATCTTCACTTCATCATCCCATGCAAGAAGCATCTGTCTCTCAACGAGTTATCCTGATGCCGTGTCTGCACATTTGAGCATCCAGACACAGGTACAAGCAGGATCCAGCCGAAATTTACCGAATTTCTTCGAGAATTGTATGTGGCGTCCCAGTGACCCCACGCTACAGCGTCCCACGCTGTTTCTCAAGTCACGTGTTCAGCGTCACTTGTATGTTGCTGTTGTTGTTCAGCTCAGCACAGCTGTTTCACCAAGCCAGAGGAGAGTTTTGTGGCGATTTCTGCGTCCATTGTGAGTTCTCCATGTGTTTGTGGGAGGAGGAAGTGGCCGGTCCTTGTCTCGCCCTGCTGTACTCTCACACCTCAGCAGCCTACCATACACCACTCACCACTACTCACTCCCTCTGCTGTGTTTTCTGTTGTTTGTGAATTCATTGCCAGAGCTGTGCATCCGAGTGCCCGAGGCTACGTGGATCAGCATGCCACGCAGATCAGCAAGCCATATAGATCAGCATGCCACGTAGATCACGACACCACGTGGATCACGACGCCACGTGGGTGTGGACGATGTCACGTGGATCTACAAACCACGTGAGTTACCGACCCAGATGTCCCAGGCCTCATGCTGTGGTCTGCTGCCCGCATCACATTGACGTCACCCACGATGCTGCCCGACTTCATGACGCCACGATGTCTGCTGACGTCACCTCACGATATCTGCCTGACGTCACCTCGAGATGTCTGCTGACATCATCATGCCTAACATCACATGATGTCACCATCGAGTGTTCAGTAATTATTAAAATATTGTCGAGAAGACTAAGAGAAGATATATGTCGTGTGTTAATTCCTCTCAGTCAGTGTTCTCACATGTTAGTGTACCGCATGTACCGCGGGTGTGTTTAAAGTTTCCGTGTGTCCAGTGAGGTCTGAGCCAGACCTAAGTAGCACCAATGTGTTAAGTCACCCGTGTGACCAGTATGTTTGACAGCTATCAAACAGCCCTGAGCCCGAGCTCTCTTGTACAGAAAGCTTTTATGCTCGTCGCTCGTGATGTTCTGCAGAATCGTACCTGCTACGATTCCCATCGAGATTTGTTTCACTTCACCTCCAGGCCTTCAGAGTGCAGTTATATGTAGAGAAACAAGTCTGGGGACGCTTAGACTAACCTCTGCTATAACTCTAACTGCCGAGAGAATGACACTCGCCAAGCCGCAGTTAGCCACTGTCGGCAGGCGCTGTATCAGCCTCGTGTCATAAGCTTCAGTGAGCTCCTGCACAAAGATGATGTCACTTTGACTGCTAGCTCACTCATTGCAGTCTGGTGTATGATGTTACGACTCTCAGATGTTTCGCCCAGTCGTCTCTGCCACAACTCGCTTCACGCTCGCCGGCAGTGACAGCCCAGCGACAGTACCAGTCGAGAAGTGTCCTTCTGAGTCGCTTGCCAGAAGTCCTGCCCAGTTGCCGAGTTTTGTCGACGCCTCACTCGAGGGCACCAGCATGTTGTGCCCCAGGTTGAGTGAAAACCTGCAGCGACTCCTACGATGTCTGCTTCACCGTTCCAGAGGAGACCGTAACCTGTTACGTCACAGCTCAGCCGCAGTGATGTCTCCTGTGTTGCAGTATGTCCAGACGCAGGAAGGCGTGCAGTGTTGCCCTTCGACGCTCACTGCCTGTGACCACAATGTTTAGCACACCCCACATGTTTTTTTCTTCCCTCCCTGTAGGAAGTTTTTTTTCCATGTCCACATGTATGTATATGTTTTCATTTTGTGTTGTGTGCCCTGTGCCTACGAGAGAGACCAAGTTTCTTTTACCACCAGTATTGTCGCGTCGGGACGACGCGCGGTAGGTGGCCGAGCGTATGTAGACAGCCTGTACTGTCTGCACAGACAGCCTATGCTGTCTGCCAGCTTAGTTCATATTTCGCGGCACTAAGGTGCTGCCCTCTGTATCTAGGCCTCTCGGTGGGCACGGCAGCCTGCCTGCCCTTGCCTCGCTCTCACTCACACAGCGGCCTAGCAGGAAGACACAAGGCCTACTTGCAGCTCTCTCTCGTGGGATGGCCCTCCCGGGCCATGGGCACAACACACAAGCCTGTGTACGCACCACGACTTAACAATAAAGTAAGAAGCCTCCAAAGAAGTGTATCATTTAACCACCCACTTTCAGCCCTACCAAACAATCCTTTTATAATACTGACTTAACCTTGGTACATACTTAACCTTGGTACATACTGACTTAACCTTGGTACATACTGACTTAACCTTGGTACATACTTAATTTTGGTACATACTGACTTAACCTTGGTACATACTGACTTAACCTTGGTACATACTGACTTAACCTTGATACATACTGACTTAACCTTGGTACATGCTTACTTAACCTTGGTACATACTTACTTAACCTTGGTACATACTGACTTAACCTTGGTACATACTGACTTAACCTTGGTACATACTGACTTAACTTTGGTACATAGTGACTTAACCTTGGTACATACTGACCTAACCTTGGTACATACTTACTTAACCTTGGTACGTAGTGACTTAACCTTGGTACATAGTGACTTAACCTTAGTACATACTGACCTAACCTTGGTACATAGTGACTTAACCTTGGTACATAGTGACTTAACTTTGGTACATAATGACTTAACCTTGGTACATAGTGACTTAACCTTGGTACATAATGACTTAACCTTGGTACATAGTGACTTAACCTTGGTACATAGTGACTTAACCTTGGTATATAGAGACTTAACCTTGGTACATAATGACTTAACCTTGGTACATAGTGACTTAACCTTGGTACATAGTGACTTAATCTTGGTGCATAGTGATTTAACCTTGGAACATAGTGAATTAACCTTGGTACATAGTGACTTAACCTTGGTACATAGTGACTTAACCTTGGTACATAGTGACTTAACCTTGGTACATAGTGACTTAACCTTGGTACATAGTGACTTAACCTTGGTACATAGTGACTTAACCTTGGTACATAGTGACTTAACCTTGGTACATAGTGACTTAACCTTGGTACATAGTGACTTAACCTTGGTACATAGTGACAACCTTGGTGCATACTGACCTAACCTTGGTACATAGTGACTTAACCTTTGTACATAGTGACTTAACCTTGGTACATAGTGACTTAACCTTGGTACATAGTGACTTAACTTTGGTACATAATGACTTAACCTTGGTACATAGTGACTTAACCTTGGTACATAGTGACTTAACCTTGGTACATAGTGACTTAACCTTGGTATATAGTGACTTAACCTTGGTATATAGTGACTTAACCTTGGTACATAATGACTTAACCTTGGTACATAGTGACTTAACCTTGGTACATAGTGACTTAATCTTGGTGCATAGTGACTTAACCTTGGTACATAGTGAATTAACCTTGGTACATAGTGACTTAACCTTGGTACATAGTGACTTAACCTTGGTACATAGTGACTTAACCTTGGTACATAGTGACTTAACCTTGGTACATAGTGACTTAACCTTGGTACATAGTGACTTAACCTTGGTACATACTGACTTAACCTTGGTACATACTGACTTAACCTTGGTACATACTGACTTAACCTTGGTACATACTTACTTAACCTTGGTACATACTTAACCTTGGTACATACTGACTTAACCTTGGTACATACTGACTTAACCTTGGTACATACTGACTTAACCTTGGTACATAGTGACTTAACCTTGGTACATACTGACCTAACCTTGGTACATACTGACTTAACCTTGGTACATACTGACCTAACCTTGGTACATAGTGACTTAACCTTGGTACATAGTGACTTAACCTTGGTACATAGTGACTTAACCTTGGTACATAGTGACTTAACCTTGGTACATAGTGACTTAACCTTGGTGCATACTGACCTAACCTTGGTGCATAGTGACTTAACCTTTGTACATAGTGACTTAACCTTGGTACATAGTGACTTAACCTTGGTACATAGTGACTTAACCTTAGTACATACTGACCTAACCTTGGTACATAGTGACTTAACCTTGGTACATAGTGACTTAACCTTGGTACATAATGACTTAACCTTGGTACATAGTGACTTAACCTTGGAACATAGTGACTTAACCTTGGTACATAGAGACTTAGCCTTGGTACATAGTGACTTAACCTTTGTATACAGTGACTTAACCTTGGCACATAGTGACTTAACCTTGGTACATAGTTTACCTGGAGTTTACCTGGAGAGAGTTCCGGGGGTCAACGCCCCCGCGGCCCGGTCTGAGACCAGGCCTCCTGGTGGATCAGAGCCTGATCAACCAGGCTGTTGCTGCTGGCTACACGCAAACCAACATACGAGCCACAGCCCGGCTGATCCGGAACTGACTTTAGGTGCTTGTCCAGTGCCAGCTTGAAGACTGCCAGGGGTCTGTTGGTAATCCCCCTTATGTGTGCTGGGAGGCACTTGAACAGTCTCGGGCCCCTGACACTTATTGTATGGTCTCTTAACGTGCTAGTGACACCCCTGCTTTTCATTGGGGGGATGGTGCATCGTCTGCCAAGTCTTTTGCTTTCGTAGTGGGTGATTTTCGTGTGCAAGTTCGGTACTAGTCCCTCTAGGATTTTCCAGGTGTATATAATCATGTATCTCTCCCTCCTGCGTTCCAGGGAATACAGGTTTAGGAACCTCAAGCGCTCCCAATAATTGAGGTGTTTTATCTCCGTTATGCGCGCCGTGAAAGTTCTCTGTACATTTTCTAGGTCGGCAATTTCACCTGCCTTGAAAGGTGCTGTTAGTGTGCAGCAATATTCCAGCCTAGATAGAACAAGTGACCTGAAGAGTGTCATCATGGGCTTGGCCTCCCTAGTTTTGAAGGTTCTCATTATCCATCCTGTCATTTTTCTAGCAGATGCGATTGATACAATGTTATGGTCCTTGAAGGTGAGATCCTCCGACATGATCACTCCCAGGTCTTTGACGTTGGTGTTTCGCTCTATTTTGTGGCCAGAATTTGTTTTGTACTCTGATGAAGATTTAATTTCCTCATGTTTACCATATCTGAGTAATTGAAATTTCTCATCGTTGAACTTCATATTGTTTTCTGCAGCCCACTGAAAGATTTGGTTGATGTCTGCCTGGAGCTTTGCAGTGTCTGCAATGGAAGACACTGTCATGCAGATTCGGGTGTCATCTGCAAAGGAAGACACGGTGCTGTGGCTGACATCCTTGTCTATGTCGGATATAAGGATGAGGAACAAGATGGGAGCGAGTACTGTGCCTTGTGGAACAGAGCTTTTCACCGTAGCTGCCTCGGACTTTACTCTGTTGACGACTACTCTCTGTGTTCTGTTAGTGAGGAAATTATAGATCCATCGACCGACTTTTCCTGTTATTCCTTTAGCACGCATTTTGTGCGCTATTACGCCATGGTCACACTTGTCGAAGGCTTTTGCAAAGTCTGTATATATTACATCTGCATTCTTTTTGTCTTCTAGTGCATTTAGGACCTTGTCGTAGTGGTCCAATAGTTGAGACAGACAGGAGCGACCTGTTCTAAACCCTGATTTTTATGATATGGGATGTTAGTGCTATTGGTCTGTAGTTCTTTGCTGTTGCTTTACTGCCCCCTTTGTGGAGTGGGGCTATGTCTGTTGTTTTTAGTAACTGTGGGACGACCCCCGTGTCCATGCTCCCTCTCCATAGGATGGAAAAGGCTCGTGATAGGGGCTTCTTGCAGTTCTTGATGAACACAGAGTTCCATGAGTCTGGCCCTGGGGCAGAGTGCATGGGCATGTCATTTATCGCCTGTTCGAAGTCATTTGGCGTCAGGATAACATCGGATAGGCTTGTGTTAATCAAATTTTGTGGCTCTCTCATAAAAAATTCATTTTGATCTTCGACTCTCAGTCTGGTTAGCGGCTTGCTAAAAACTGAGTCATATTGGGACTTGAGTAGCTCACTCATTTCCTTGTTGTCATCTGTGTAGGACCCATCTTGTTTAAGTAGGGGCCCAATACTGGACGTTGTTCTCGATTTTGATTTGGCATAGAAGAAATACTTTGGGTTTCTTTCGATTTCATTTATGGCTTTTAGTTCTTCCCGCGATTCCTGACTCCTAAAGGATTCTTTTAGCTTAAGTTCGATGCTTGCTATTTCTCTGACCAGTGTCTCCCTACGCATTTCAGATATATTGACCTCTTTTAGCCGCTCTGTTATTCTTTTCCGTCGCCTGTAAAGGGAGCGCCTGTCTCTTTCTGTTTTACATCTACTCCTCCTTTTTCTTAGAGGAATAAGCCTTGTGCATACATCGAGTGCTACCGAGTTAATCTGTTCTAGGCATAAGTTGGGGTCTGTGTTGCTTAGTATATCTTCCCAGCTTATATCGGTTAGGACTTGGTTTACTTGGTCCCACTTTATGTTTTTGTTATTGAAGTTGAATTTGGTGAATGCTCCCTCGTGACTAATCTCATTATGTCGGTCTGGGGCTCCGCGCATACATGACTGAACCTCAATTATGTTGTGATCTGAGTATATTGTTTTTGATATGGTGATATTTCTTATCAGATCATCATTGTTAGTGAAGATGAGGTCTAGTGTATTCTCCAGTCTAGTAGGCTCTATTATTTGCTGGTTTAAATTGAATTTTGTGCAGAGATTTAAAAGCTCGCGTGAGTGTGAGTTTTCATCAGAGCTGCCTCCTGGTGTTATTACTGCAACAATATTATTTGCTATATTCCTCCATTTTAGGTGCCTTAAGTTGAAATCCCCCAGGAGCAAGATGTTGGGTGCAGGAGCTGGAAGGTTTTCCAGACAGTGGTCAATTTTTAACAGCTGTTCCTGGAATTGCTGGGATGTTGCATCCGGAGGCTTGTAGACTATCACAATGACTAGGTTTTGGTTCTCGACCTTTACTGCTAAAACTTCCACTACATCATTTGAGGTATTTAGCAGTTCTGTGCAAACAAGTGACTCTGCAATGTACAGGCCAACCCCCCCCTTTTGCCTGTTCACTCTGTCACATCTGTATAGGTTGTAACCTGGGATCCATATTTCGTTGTCCAAGTGATCCTTTATGTGGGTCTCAGTGAAAGCCGCGAACATTGCCTTTGCCTCTGCAAGCAGTCCACGGATGAAAGGTATTTTGTTGTTTGTTGCTGGCTTTAGACCCTGTATATTTGCAAGGAAGAATGTTATCGGACTGGTGGTATTGTTGGTACTGGGGGGGGATTTTTTTTCCGGCATTAGTATCTGTATCTGTTGGTTTGGAGTGGAGGCCATCGACTGTGGTTCCACTCCAGGAATGACTGGATTTGGTGTACGATTTCTGCCATTTCCTGCCAGTTTTTTTTCCTTCCTGGCACTAAAAAACCTCTCCCTCTTGAGTGGCTGTGGCTACCCAGGTTTTCCCATGGCCTGGATGTTTTGTATCTTTTTGTCCCCTTTAGATGGTATGCCTGGCAATTTAAGTTATAGCACAGTCTTTCCTGTACTGAAGAGGTACACAGTTCAGGGTGAAAAAGCTTACAGGAAGGGAGTTTGCATTTTCCTGTTGTCATATGGGCATGGCATTTCCTAGGGTGGTCATAGTTGCACGTCCCATCTGTTTTTCCAGATTTCCCATGCCAGCAGATACCGAGTGCATAGTATGTGCACAGGCTTGGTTTCCGTTTGCCTTGGGTTTCTGTGACTGTATTCCCTGTTGGTGCATGTTTCCCTGTCTTACTTCTATCCTCCCTAGCACCAACAATGGAGCTCCCACCATTTGTTTTTGGTAATATATCCTCACTATTGCTAGTGGAGTCCTCTTGTTTGCTATTTCCTGCGGTATTTCTAGTTTGCAATATTGGTTTTATCTTATCTTTGACTACACTTGTTTCCCTACTATGGCTCCTGTCCCCTATGCGGTCATTCATATGTATTCCTTCCTGCGTATAATTCCCGACTACCTGGACAAAATCTCCAGCTTCACCATTACTGTCTCCCAGGACAGCATCTCCAGCTTTCCCATTACTGTCTCCCAGGACAGCATCTCCAGCTTCACCATTACTGTCTCCCAGGACAGCACCTCCAGCTTCACCATTACTGTCTCCCAGGACAGCACCTCCAGCTTCCCCATTACTGTCTCCCAGGACAGCACTATCAGCCCCCCATTTACTGACTACCAGGACATCATCTCCAGCCTTACAGTTTCTGACTACATGGCCAGTATCAAGGGCAGTACCATTCAGCCCGGACTTTTTATGTTCCCATCTGTTGTAGAAAGCTTCCAGGTTTTCTATGAAAGCAGCTTTGATGTTGACCTCTTTTAATACCCTTGTGATTTTAGTCCACAGATTTATCTCATTTGGGCATACCCAAAAACACTTCCCTGTTTTAATACTGCTTGTAGCTAGTTCTTGGATATCTGCACAAGGGGCGTGACACCAATTTCCACAGAAATGACAATTTATGCATGTGGAAGCCCGTTTGTTTGACTGACCACAGACTACACACAGCTTCATAATGATTTGAATGGTTGATTTACTGCAATTCTACTAGCATCCTCTTGAATATTCTATTAATAACCTGCTAGGTGGTGCACAACGAAACCGTTTGAAACCAGTCCAGGGTTCGGACCAGTCAAGGGTTCGGACCAGTCAAGGGTTCGGACCAGTCAAGGGTTCGGACCAGTCTATCTGATCTGATCAGTGGGTCACTTATTTAAACCATACTGGTCGGTGATTTGAGCTAACACATGAAGGATCTACTGGAAATTATCTACCCGAGTAATATGTGATTTGATTGATACAAAAGTATAACTTGCGTGTTGAAGAGCCGGTGACTGCTGGCAACTCCTACAATGACGAACGGTCGAGCCTCCACCTTTGTTTATCAATCGCTGTATCTAGCTTCTTGGTACATAGTGACTTAATCTTGGTGCATAGTTACTTAACCTTGGTACATAGTGACTTAACCTTAGTACATACTGACCTAACCTTGGTACATAGTGAGTTAACCTTGGTACATAGTGACTTAACTTTGGTACATAATGACTTAACCTTGGTACATAGTGACTTAATCTTGGTACATAGTGACTTAACCTTGGTACATAGTGACTTAACCTTGGTACATAGTGACTTAACCTTGGTATATAGTGACTTAACCTTGGTACATAATGACTTAACCTTGGTACATAGTGACTTAACCTTGGTACATAGTGACTTAATCTTGGTGCATAGTGACTTAACCTTGGTACATAGTGAATTAACCTTGGTACATAGTGACTTAACCTTGGTACATAGTGACTTAACCTTGGTACATAGTGACTTAACCTTGGTACATAGTGACTTAACCTTGGTACATAGTGACTTAACCTTGGTACATAGTGACTTAACCTTGGTACATAGTGACTTAACCTTGGTGCATACTGACCTAACCTTGGTACATTGTGACTTAACCTTGGTGCATAGTGACTTAATCTTGGTGCGTAGTTACTTAACCTTGGTACATAGTGAATTATCCTTGGTACATAGTGACTTAACCTTGGTACATAGTGACTTAACCTTGGTACATAGTGACTTAACCTTGGTACATAGTGACTTAACCTTGGTATTTACTGACTTAACCTTGGTACATAGTGACTTAACCTTGGTACATAGTGACTTAACCTTGGTACATAGTGACTTAACTTTGGTACATACTGACCTAACCTTGGTACATAGTGACTTAACCTTGGTACATAGTGACTTAACTTTGGTACATAGTGACATAACCTTGGTACATAGTGACTTAACCTTGGTACATAGTGACTTAACCTTGGTACATACTGACTTAACTTTGGTACATACTGACCTAACCTTGGTACATAGTGACTTAACCTTGGTACATAGTGACTTAACTTTGGTACATAGTGACATAACCTTGGTACATAGTGACTTAACCTTGGTACATAGTGACTTAACCTTGGTACATAGTGACTTAACTTTGGTACATAGTGACATAACCTTGGTACATAGTGACTTAACCTTGGTACATAGTGACTTAACCTTGGTACATAGTGACTTAACCTTGGTACATAGTGACTTAACTTTGGTACATACTGACATAACCTTGGTACATAGTGACTTAACCTTGGTACATAGTGACTTAACCTTGGTACATAGTGACTTAACCTTTGTACATAGTGACTTAACCTTGGTACATAGTGACTTAACCTTGGTACATAGTGACATAACCTTGGTACATAGTGACTTAACCAGACACTCTGCTATGTACTGCTGAGTAATAACAGGTAGATTTTTGCGGACTAAGACAAAGTAAATTATTATTATTTTCAAGAAGGAGAGCTAAACCCGTACGGATTATACAGCGCCTGTAAGGGGGGGGGATGGAAGGTATTCAGATTCGATTAAAGGAGCTGGAACACAGATCCAATTCCCTAGATCAAGAGCCGATCAACAGCCTCAATAACCTCCCTTGAGGTTAAGACAAAGTAAAGTCCACCGCAGTAGACGTGTACGAACTTTTGTTCTCTAAACATCAACAATCATTTCGCAAGCTAAGACACATGTCTGGAGAGTCACTCTTAAGAGTTGTCAAGAGCGAAGCAGCACTGCATCGTTGGTGGTGCAGGTATGCAAACTATCATTTAACTAAAAAGTATTGATCTAGTTAATTCTGTATTCTCCACCCCGCCGCTCAGGCATAGAATATTCGTACATGTTAAGAAGTAACAGGAGGTGCGGCCCTGGTTGGTTGGGTGACACATTTAAGGCGGTATAATCAGTGTCCAGTTTCATTGTTCCCTCCGTCACGGGGCAGCAAAATTAGTTTGCCTCTCGTTGTTGTACATGGAAATACGAAGCTCCGCCTCTTTCATCTGAATATAAACATCCTACTACTGCAGTAACAGTTTATAACTGTATAGATGATACTGCATTACAACATTAACACGGCGTGGAGAAGAGAGATACTTGAAGTCAATATCTTAAGTGTAAAAGAGAGATGCCACATAAACTAAGTTGAATCTCAAGGAAGAGAGTCATTAAAAAACTCCACCTTTGTGTTTTGATGGCTGGAAATATAAGCAGCTGTTTCCAGTTTTTTGTTACCATTTAAACCCACCTGATGAGTCCTTATGACTAGAATAATTACAGTACATCTCCACTAAACTTTCTATAATGATGCCAAAATCACATTCCGTGAACATTTATAGACACGATATATATTTTATTGTTAAGGGAGTATGTGTTACCCATCTGTAATGCATCATATGTGCACTTGGGCGTTCTTTTGGCAGCATATAGTAGTAGAAGGAAAATAAAAGTTCCATTATATGTAATGTATGTGGAGAGCATTTCACAGGTGATTTGCTGTTGGGTATATCAGGAGAATTCCAATGAAGGTCGTTTAACTCCTAATAGGAAATGACAGCTAGGAGATTTTTTTTTAATGTATTTTTTATCACTAAAAAAAATCGGTGTGACGTGAGCAAGTTTTTACTCTGAAAGTGCGGCACAGAGAAAAAAGTTTGGGAATCACTGTCCTAAGGTCTGGCCGTCTATGTAAAGAACCTGCGCTGTCACAGATAATCCAGGAGGTGATCATTGTCCTGGAAGCTCACAGATCAGTGGCAAGTTTACGTCCCCTTAGTGGATTGGTCACAGCTGTGGCTGGCCAGGATAAGTAAAAGTAAACTACCTATCTTATATTCTACCAAAAAGGAAAAGTTTAGATTTTGATTCTTATTTAGCGATTTTTAGATAGCTGACAGCGTAGCAAATTAAAATTTGTTCTCAGAAATCATATACAAAGAAGAATAAGAGTCACGCTTACGTAGAACAAAAATGAATTGTTTCGCAATCAGTCGAGAAATTTGTGGCTACAATAAATGAGGAACATTTCAATACCAGAGGATGCCTCAGAACGCACCGCTAAGTGTTATAATTAGGACTAAGAAAAACACTCCTCCTTCTACACTTAATAGTACAACGCAAATTGTGCAAAGCAGAATGATACTGTCACAGTCATTTCGTTAGAAAGTATCAAACTTTGCGCATTACAGTCCTGTGAAACTAGGAGAAACTAGGCAATATTGCCATATAGTTTTACTGGCCACACAAGCGCCTAACTTTGATGTCGTACGGGAGCAGGAAGAGCAGACACCTCCACGTAATGAGTTCTGGGTATTTCCGAGGACCGCATTACATCAGTCATCCAAAATGACCGAGACTTGTTTACAGTATATATATATATATATATATATATATATATATATATATATATATATATATATATATATATATATATATATATATATATATATATATATATATATGTATATATATATATATATATGTATATATATATATATATATATACATATATATATATATATATATACATATATATATTCTTTCACCTGTTCTTAGTAACCTATACATGGAATTTTTTGAAACAAGGTTGCTTAACACAATCCTCCCTAATAGAGCTAAATGGTTCAGATATGTTGATGATATTTTGTGTCTTATGCCCAAAAATGTAGATATACAACATTTTCTTGGAAAATTAAATAGCTTAGCCCATTCTATAAACTTTACTGTTGAGTTTGAAGAAAATAACTCATTGCCTTTTCTAGATGTTTTAATTATTAAGGGTAATAATGAATTCAAATTTAAAATTTACAGAAAACCTACAAATAACTGTTCCTATGTCCACTATTATTCCTCGCATCAAGATAGAGTCAAACTGTCTGTTTTCTCATCAATGTTTTTGAGAGCTTTACGAATTTGTAGTCCTGAGTTCATAGATGAGGAAATATCCAAAATTTATGAAATAGGTAATGATTTAAAATACCCAAGAAATGTAATTGATAAATCTTTTAAAGTTGCTAGGAACACTTTTTATAATCCAAAAAAGGGCAACCAGCCTTATTCAACTAAAAATATGTTGGTTCTCCCTTACCATGAAAACTTGGTTGATATGCCTTCTCTTCTTAAGACTTTTAATATTAAAGTTGTATTCAAAAATCTTGATACAGTAAAAAAACTTTTGATTAAGAATTCCCCCCAAAATACTGATGGATGTGTCTATAAGATTCCTTGTAAAATTTGCGATAAAGTTTATTACGGTCAAACTGGTAAAAATCTCGAACTAAGATTAAAACAACATAAATATAGCATTAGAACTGGACAAGATTCCAATGCTCTATTTATTCATGTAAGAGATTTTAACCATCCAATTGATTTTCAAAAAGTTGAGAAAGTAGTATCAAGCAAGTCCATGGTCGACAGGAATATAATTGAATCTTGTTTCATAAAAAGCAGTTTTGACAATAATATGAATATTTCCTTTGGTTTATATAAATTAGATCCATTTATAATTAATAGAATTTGGGTAGAATTTAATAATACACTGGACAAATAAATAGCTTGGGGGTGAGTTTTGCAAAGGACCTGTCCAAGTTGGCTCGCCGCGCGTCACGTGTTTAACCGTTGTGGGATCTGATAGTGAGGTGCTGGCCGACCCCTTATATAGCTTCCTTGGATGCTTCACTTTCATAGTTCCTTGATAATGTGAGTAGTCACGAAAGCGCTTGGAATTTCTCTATTCTTTCAGAGTGGTTGTTTTGCATATATATATATATATATATATATATATATATATATATATATATATATATATATATATATATATATATATATATATGTAGGTAGTAGGTTGGTAGACAGCAACCACCCAAGGAAGTACTACCGTCCTGCCAGATGACTGTGAAACAAAAACCTGTAACTGTTTTGCATGATGGTAGGATTGCTGGTTTCTTTTTCTTTTTCTCTCTCATAAACACGCTAGATAACAGGGATATCTTGCTACTCCTACTTACACTTTGGTCACACTTCACAGACACGCACATGCATATATATATATACATACATCTAGGTTTTTCTCCTTTTTCTAAATAGCTCTTGTTCTTTTTTATTTCTTCTATTGTCCATGGGGAAGTGGAAAAGAATCTTTCCTCCGTAAGCCATGCGTGTCGTATGAGGCGACTAAAATGCCGGGAGCAATGGGCTAGTAACCCCTTCTCCTGTATACATTTACTAAAAAAGAGAAGAAGAAAAACTTTATAAAACTGGGATGCTTAAATGTGCGTGGATGTAGTGCGGATGACAAGAAACAGATAATTGCTGATGTTATGAATGAAAAGAAGTTGGATGTCCTGGCTCTAAGCGAAAAAAAGCTGAAGGGGGTAGGAGAGTTTCAGTGGGGGGAAATAAATGGGATTAAATCTGGAGTATCTGAGAGAGTTAGAGCAAAGGAAGGGGTAGCAGTAATGTTAAATGATCAGTTATGGAAGGAGAAAAGAGAATATGAATGTGTAAATTCAAGAATTATGTGGATTAAAGTAAAGGTTGGATGCGAGAAGTGGGTCATAATAAGCGTGTATGCACCTGGAGAAGAGAGGAATGCAGAGGAGAGAGAGAGATTTTGGGAGATGTTAAGTGAATGTGTATTAGCCTTTGAACCAAGTGAGAGAGTAATTGTGGTAGGTGACCTGAATGCTAAAGTAGGAGAAACTTTTAGAGAGGGTGTGGTAGGTAAGTTTGGGGTGCCAGGTGTAAATGATAATGGGAGCCCTTTGATTGAACTTTGTATAGAAAGGGGTTTAGCTATAGGTAATACATATTTTAAGAAAAAGAGGATAAATAAGTATACAAGATATGATGTAGGGCGAAATGACAGTAGTTTGTTGGATTATGTATTGGTAGATAAAACACTGTTGAGTAGACTTCAGGATGTACATGTTTATAGAGGGGCCACAGATATATCAGATCACTTTCTAGTTGTAGCTACACTGAGAGTAAAAGGTAGATGGGATACAAGGAGAATAGAAGCATCAGGGAAGAGAGAGGTGAAGGTTTATAAACTAAAAGAGGAGGCAGTTAGGGTAAGATATAAACAGCTATTGGAGGATAGATGGGCTAATGAGAGCATAGGCAATGGGGTCGAAGAGGTATGGGGTAGGATTAAAAATGTAGTGTTAGAGTGTTCAGCAGAAGTTTGTGGTTACAGGAAAGTGGGTGCAGGAGGGAAGAGGAGCGATTGGTGGAATGATGATGTAAAGAGAGTAGTAAGGGAGAAAAAGTTAGCATATGAGAAGTTTTTACAAAGTAGAAGTGATGCAAGGAGGGAAGAGTATATGGAGAAAAAGAGAGAGGTTAAGAGAGTGGTGAAGCAATGTAAAAAGAGAGCAAATGAGAGAGTGGGTGAGATGTTATCAACAAATTTTGTTGAAAATAAGAAAAAGTTTTGGAGTGAGATTAACAAGTTAAGAAAGCCTAGAGAACAAATGGATTTGTCAGTTAAAAATAGGAGAGGAGAGTTATTAAATGGAGAGTTAGAGGTATTGGGAAGATGGAGGGAATATTTTGAGGAATTGTTAAATGTTGATGAAGATAGGGAAGCTGTGATTTCGTGTATAGGGCAAGGAGGAATAACATCTTGTAGGAGTGAGGAAGAGCCAGTTGTGAGTGTGGGGGAAGTTCGTGAGGCAGTAGGTAAAATGAAAGGGGGTAAGGCAGCCGGGATTGATGGGATAAAGATAGAAATGTTAAAAGCAGGTGGGGATATAGTTTTGGAGTGGTTGGTGCAATTATTTAATAAATGTATGGAAGAGGGTAAGGTACCTAGGGATTGGCAGAGAGCATGCATAGTTCCTTTGTATAAAGGCAAAGGGGATAAAAGAGAGTGCAAAAATTATAGGGGGATAAGTCTGTTGAGTGTACCTGGTAAAGTGTATGGTAGAGTTATAATTGAAAGAATTAAGAGTAAGACTGAGAATAGGATAGCAGATGAACAAGGAGGCTTTAGGAAAGGTAGGGGGTGTGTGGACCAGGTGTTTACAGTGAAACATATAAGTGAACAGTATTTAGATAAGGCTAAAGAGGTCTTTGTGGCATTTATGGATTTGGAAAAGGCGTATGACAGGGTGGATAGGGGGGCAATGTGGCAGATGTTGCAAGTGTATGGTGTAGGAGGTAGGTTACTGAAAGCAGTGAAGAGTTTTTACGAGGATAGTGAGGCTCAAGTTAGAGTATGTAGGAAAGAGGGAAATTTTTTCCCAGTAAAAGTGGGCCTTAGACAAGGATGTGTGATGTCACCGTGGTTGTTTAATATATTTATAGATGGGGTTGTAAGAGAAGTAAATGCGAGGGTCTTCGCAAGAGGCGTGGAGTTAAAAGATAAAGAATCACACACAAAGTGGGAGTTGTCACAGCTGCTCTTTGCTGATGACACTGTGCTCTTGGGAGATTCTGAAGAGAAGTTGCAGAGATTGGTGGATGAATTTGGTAGGGTGTGCAAAAGAAGAAAATTAAAGGTGAATACAGGAAAGAGTAAGGTTATGAGGATAACAAAAAGATTAGGTGATGAAAGATTGAATATCAGATTGGAGGGAGAGAGTATGGAGGAGGTGAACGTATTCAGATATTTGGGAGTGGACGTGTCAGCGGATGGGTCTATGAAAGATGAGGTGAATCATAGAATTGATGAGGGAAAAAGAGTGAGTGGTGCACTTAGGAATCTGTGGAGACAAAGAACTTTGTCCTTGGAGGCAAAGAGGGGAATGTATGAGAGTATAGTTTTACCAACGCTCTTATATGGGTGTGAAGCGTGGGTGATGAATGTTGCAGCGAGGAGAAGGCTGGAGGCAGTGGGGATGTCATGTCTGAGGGCAATGTGTGGTGTGAATATAATGCAGAGAATTCGTAGTTTGGAAGTTAGGAGGAGGTGCGGGATTACCAAAACTGTTGTCCAGAGGGCTGAGGAAGGGTTGTTGAGGTGGTTCGGACATGTAGAGAGAATGGAGCGAAACAGAATGACTTCAAGAGTGTATCAGTCTGTAGTGGAAGGAAGGCGGGGTAGGGGTCAGCCTAGGAAAGGTTGGAGGGAGGAGGTAAAGGAGGTTTTGTGTGCGAGGGGCTTGGACTTCCAGCAGGCATGCATGAGCGTGTTTGATAGGAGTGAATGGAGACATATGGTTTTTAATACTTGACGTGCTGTTGGAGTGTGAGCAAAGTAACATTTATGAAGGGATTCAGGGAAACCGGCAAGCCGGACTTGAGTCCTGGAGATGGGAAGTACAGTGCCTGCACTCTGAAGGAGGGGTGTTAATGTTGCAGTTTAAAAACTGTAGTGTAAAGCACCCTTCTGGCAAGACAGTGATGGAGTGAATGATGGTGAAAGTTTTTCTTTTTCGGGCCACCCTGCCTTGGTGGGAATCGGCCAGTGTGATAATAATAAAAAATATATATATATATATATATATATATATATATATATATATATATATATATATATATATATATATATATATATATATATATATATATACATATATATATATTTATATATATATATATATATATATATATATATATATATATATATATATATATATATATATATATATATATATATATATATATATATATATATATTTATATATATATATATATATATATATATATATATATATATATATATATATATATATATATATATATATATATATATGTACATATTGTCTGTGTTTGGACAAAATATACCTCTACGAGATCTTATGTGATTATATCGCATTTCACAGGCGCTGTATGACTCATTACGATTTAGTGCTCAAAGGGAATGTGTGTGTGTGAATGTATGTATATGTGTGTGTGTGTGTGTGTGTGTGTGTGTGTGTGTGTGTGTGTGTGTGTGTGTGTGTGTGTGTGTGTGTGTGTGTATGTGTGTGTGTGTGTGTATGTGTGTGTGTGTGTGTACTCACCTAATTGTACTCACCTAATTGTGGTTGCAGGGGTCGAGACTCAGCTCCTGGCCCCGCCTCTTCACTGATCGCTACTGGGTCCTCTCTCTCTCTGCTTCCTGAGCTTTGTCATACCTCTTCTTAAAACTATGTATGGTTCCTGCCTCCACTACTTCACTTGCTAGGCTATTCCACTTGTTGACGACTCTATGACTGAAGAAATACTTCCTAACGTCCCTGTGACTCGTTTGAGTCTTCAGCTTCCAGTTGTGACCCCTTGTTCCTATGTCCCCTCTCTGGAACATCCTATCTCTGTCCACCTTGTCTATTCCCCGCAGTATCTTGTATGTCGTTATCATGTCTCCCCTGACCCTTCTGTCCTCCAGTGTCGTCAGTCCGATTTCCCTTAACCTTTCCTCGTACGACATTTCCTTGAGCTCTGGGACTAGCCTTGTTGCAAACCTTTGTACTTTCTCTAAATTCTTGACGTGCTTGACCAGGTGTGGGTTCCAGACTGGTGCTGCATACTCCAGTATGGGCCTAACATACACAGTGTACAGTGTCTTGAACGATTCCTTATTAAGGTAACGGAAAGCTATTCTCAGGTTTGCCAGGCGCCCGTATGCTGCAGCGGTTATTTGGTTGATGTGTGCCTCCGGTGATGTGCTCGGTGTTATGGTCACCCCAAGGTCTTTCTCCTTGAGTGAGGTCTGTAGTCTTTGTCCACCTAGCCTATACTCTGTCTGCGGTCTTCTTTGCCCCTCCCCAATCTTTATGACTATGCATTTGGCTGGATTGAATTCGAGAAGCCAGTTACTGGACCACATGTCCAGCCTGTCCAGGTCTCTTTGCAGTCCTGCCTCATCCTCGTCCGATTTAATTCTTCTCATCAACTTCACGTCATCTGCGAACAGGGACACTTCAGAGTCTATTCCTTCCATCATGTCGTTCACATATATCAAAAATAGCACTGGTCCTAAAACTGACCCCTGTGGGACCCCGCTCGTAACAGGCGCCCACTGTGATACCTCTTCACGTACCATGACTCGTTGCTGCCTCCCTGTCAGGTATTCCCTTATCCATTGCAGTGCCCTCCCCTTTACATGCGCCTGATCCTCCAGCTTCTGCACTAATCTCTTGTGGGGAACTGTGTCAAAGGCCTTCCTGCAGTCTAGGAAAACGCAATCTACCCAACCCTCTCTCTCGTGTCTTACTTCTGTTACCTTGTCATAAAACTCCAGAAGGTTTGTGATACAAGATTTGCCTTCCATGAACCCATGCTGATTTTCATTTATAATCTTGTTCCTTTCCAGGTGTTCAACCACTCTCCTCCTGATAATCTTCTCCATGACTTTGCACACAATACATGTCAGAGACACAGGTCTGTAGTTTAGTGCCTCGTTTCTGTTTCCTTTCTTAAATATGGGGACTACATTAGCTGTCTTCCATTTCTCAGGTAGTTGCCCAGTTTCAAGGGATGTGTTGAAGATTGTGGTTAGAGGCACGCACAGCATCTCTGCTCCTTCTCTAAGGACCCATGGGGAGATGTTGTCCGGTCCCATCGCCTTTGAGGTGTCAAGGTCACTTAAGAGCTTCTTCACCTCCTCCTCAGTTGTTCGTATGTCATCCAACACTTGTTGGTATATTCCCTCTTGATGTTCCCTTCTGTGCTGTCATCCCACAGCCCTTCCTGTCTCTACTGTAAAAACTTCCTTAAATCTCCTGTTCAGCTCCTCACATACCTCCTGATCATTTCTTGTGAGTTCTCCACCTTCTGTCCTTTATTTGATCACTTGGTCTTTGACTGTTGTCTTCCTCCTGATATGGCTATACAACAGTTTCGGGTCAGTCTTGATTCTCGATGCTATGTCATTTTCATACTGTCGCTGGACCTCCCTCCTTACCCGTGCGTACTCATTCCTGGCTCTGCAACTGATCTCCCTATTTTCGTGTGTTCTCTGCCTTCTGTACTTTTTCCATTCTCTATTGCACTTTGTTTTTGCCTCCTTACACCGTCGGGTAAACCAGGGGCTCGTTCTGGTCTTCCCGTTGTTACTGTTGCCCTTGGGAATAAACCTTTCCACTGCCTCCTTGCATTTTGTTGTTACATATTCCATCATTTCATTTACTGGCTTTCCTGCCAGTTCTCTGTCCCACTAGACCTCCCGTAGGAATTTCTTCAACCCTATGTAGTCCCCTCTTTTATAGTCAGGCTTTTCCCATTCAACTCCTGTTATTCTCTCCACTTGCAGCTCTACTATGTATTCAAAGCACAGAACCACGTGGTCGCCAGCTCCTAGGGGACTCTCATACTTGATGTCCTCAATGTCTGAGCTGCCCAGGGTGAACACAAGGTCCAATCTTGCTGGTTCATCCTCCCCTCTCACTCTGGTAGTGTCCTTAACATGTTTGTGCATGAGGTTTTCCAGCACCACGTCCAACATCCTGGCTTTCCATGTTTCGGGACCCCCATGTGGCTCCAGGTTTTCCCAGTCAATCTCCCTGTGGTTGAAATCCCCCATAACCAGCAACTTTGCTCTGCTGGAGTGAGCTCTTCTTGCCACCTCAGCAAGTGTGCCCAACATTGCTCTGTTGCTCTCTTCATATTCCTCTCTTGGCCTCCTGCAGTTCTGTGGTGGATAATACATCACTGCAATGACCACTTTGTGTTCCCCAGACTGAAGTGTACCTGCTATGTAGTCTCTTTCTGCCGTCTCATCTATGCCTTCCATTTTCTCGAATTTCCATCTGTTTTTTACGAGCAGAGCAACCCCACCTCTCCCCCTGCCCCTTCTATCTTTCCTCATGATCTGGTATCCTGGTGGGAAGATTGCATCTGTTATTGTCTCCGTGAGTTTGTTTCTGTAACTGCTATGATGTCTGGGGACTTCTCATTGATTCTTTCTTGCCATTCCTCATGTTTATTCGTTAATCCATCTGCATTTGTGTACCAAACCTTCAACTTCTGTTCTAATACTGTAACTGTGGTGCGTGGGGTGGAAACAGAGGGATCGGTGTGTGATGGTTGGTTTGGATTGTTCAGTTGCCTTGGGGGTGTCGTGGCTGGAGTCCTTCTGCAGGTGTTTCTGGGGGGTGCGCTTGTCCTTCCATTTGATCCTGGGTTATTCTGCTCTCCTTTTTCATTTCCTCCCATTTCTCCCTTCGTTTTTGAACTCTCTCTTTCATTGTCTTCCTTTCGTCCTGTGTTCTGTCTCGATCGAGGTACACACTCCGGAACTCCTGCTTGCCTCTCAGCCGTGCTTTCTCCTGCAGGATCATGGTTCGGGTTGATTCTGCCTTGAAAATTACTTTGAGAGGCAGATTCCTTTTCTTTGTGAACCACCCAATTCTCCGAAAATTTGCCACCTGGGTCATGTCCCCCTCGCCTATCACCTTCATGATATCTTCAATCGATTTTTTCTCCTCCTGCTTTCTTTCATCAAAAGTTTTCCCTTTAGCTTCGTCTAGCCCATAGACAAACACGGATCTCTCCCTTTCCTCCTCCCACTGTGACTCCCATTGCATCCTCTGATGTGTTTTAGTTCCTTCCCGTGGAGTGTTCCTTCCTTCAGTCCCTTCCCTAGTTATGGCCCCTATGCTTCTTGGTTTGTCCTTCCTGCTCACCTGTTCCTAGCCCCCACAGGTATCTGGTAAGGTCCTTGCACATGTCCTAGTTCCTTCAATGTCTTCCAACCTCTCATTCTGTCTTTGTGGCATGCAAAGAGTACGTAACCTTTATTCGGCGCATGTACACACCCTCATTTACAGGCTATCTCCCCCAACCAGCGAACCAGGTTGCTAAGAGTTGATGATGGGGCCCTGTCGTTCAACTAGTGACCAGGTTCTAGCCATTAAGAAGATGGTTTTGGCAATGGCAGAGGTTATGTGGGTACCGCTCTCCTGTCTGCCCTTGTCATTCCCATTCTAGAGCTGGTTGAAGCACGGTCTTCTATCTTGTGGCTTCTATTTCTGCCTTGCTTATCGTGGAGTGCACTATACTTATCACTGTACATAGTGTACATATTGCTGTTCTAAATTGGTGAAGGTTAATGTAAGTCTAAACTTTTTCTACTGTGTTTATTTTGCTCCCATTACACCCGGGATAGCAGGCCATTTGGAATCCTGGGTTGTAATATGGGTAGCCTGTCCGAGAGCTGGAGCTGGACTTAGAGAAACGGTTGAGTTTAGGGTGAAGCTCGTAGCAGGAACATTGTGCAGCTTGCTGTCTGGCATTGCTGTACAAATTTTGCGTGTCAGTTGCTTTATGATCAGCCTTGCTATTGTGTGATCGTTCAACAGCTCGCTACTAGCTTGTCAGTTGTTACTAGCCTGTTCGGTGTGGAGAATTTTGCTGTCGGCTTTGCTTGTATGCGTATTCTGCAATCGTATTGTGCATAGCTAAGCGTGTTCTGCAAATTAACGTGTTACGTTGGGGTATTCTGCAATCGTACTGTGCATAGCGAATAACTTATGCCACCTAGACGAGTCAGACGTCTGGTGTCGGCATATACTTTGCATAACCTACCTAAATTGTCCCTACAGCGTTGTTGGCAAATTTCTCGTTCCATTGGCATTAAATACAAACGCACTCTCACAGCTGCGCAACTGCGTTCACTGATTGCTGACAAACTTATAGAAGAAGAGATGGCACATCAGACTCCTCCCTCTACGGGAGCTAGGGCAAAACTCCAATGTTCTCGCAGGAGGAAGATACACCTACGGAGCAAAATGGTCAGTATAGTGCAGCTGGGTTGTCTCAGGGTGAATCAGCGTCGTTGGCACTTGAGCTGGCAAAAATCAATCTTGAGCAAACTAGGGAACAGAGAGCATTCGCAAGGGAAGAATTTGATAGGGAAAGAGAAAGGAGGCAGTTTTCGCATTCTGTAAATGATTTTAGTTTACAAAAAGCAGTACAGCTTGTTCCCCGCTTCAATGAGGCCGAACCAGAGCAATTTTTCGAAAGCTTCGAAAATCAGGCTCGAGCCTTGAGGTGGCCGGAACAGCATTGGGCATCGTTGGTTCATACAACATTATTGGGTAAGGCACAGGAATTTACGTCAGTATTAAATGACGCTGAAGTTTCTGATTATCAAGTAGTGAAGACCACAGTGTTGGGAGCATATACATGTATCCCAGCCAAATACCGCAAGAATTTTAAATTAAGCAGGCGGCAGCTTGGTCAATCCCTAGTGGACTTTGTGAGACAGCAAACCAAAGCTTTTACCAGCTGGTATAAAGCAAGTGGTGTCTCTACCTTTGAGGAGCTGGTGCAGCTTATTCTGATTGATAACCTGCTGGAGTCTGTGGGACCAGAGGTTCGAGTCTTTCTGCAGGATCGTGACTTAACCACTGCATTGGAGGCAGCCAGGTTGGCTGATACCTTCGAAACTAACCGCTCCTTGTCCGAGCGGTTCCGTCTCTCTTTTCAACAGCCTGGCATGAGCAGAGATCGTCAACCTTGGAGAATGAAGTGCCAGCCGGAGGGAGAACGTCTACGTCAGCCAACTAAGTCACCTGGTGAGCCACGCTTCTCAACATATGGTCCACCTGCGGAGAGGCAAACTACTCATGGTGCATCTCGACAACAGTATCTAGAGAGACACCAGCCAGAACGACACCATTTGCAACGTCAGCAGGGAGTAAAGGGCAAGCCTGTCGTCTGCTTCCTCTGCAACAAAGTAGGTCACATCCGTCCCAACTGCCCCCATAAACCCCAACCCATTGGGAAAATCTCTAATATCCCTAGTAGTCAGTGGTCAGTCGTCAGTGGTCAGTGGTCAGTCATCAGTGGTCAGTGGTCAGTGGTCAGTCGTCAGTGGTCAGTGGTCAGTCGTCACGTGAGGTCACAGACCCTGAGCTGCTTTGGGGATTAGCGTGGACGGTTACAAAGCATGGCTTGCTTCTGCAGTGTTTTAAAAATTGAGGTTGGAGAGTTGAAGGAGGAGGCCTTGCTTCTCCAGGAGGGGATTGGGAGGCTGAAGGTCCACCTCAATGGGTCTGGGAGAGAGTGTGAGGTGGCTGGAGTTGTGGGGAATGAGGCTTCTAGCAGTGAGGTGCAGTCTGTCTCTCGCTGTGAGGAGGCTGTAGTTGGGGAGGTAGCAACGGCTACCAGCAGTGAGGTGCAGTCCAGCACCTGCTACAAGTGGCGAGTGGTTCACAGTAATGGGAGGCACATCAGAGTAAGGAAAGTTAAGAGTGAAGATCTGAAGGTAGGAAATCGCTTCTCTGTTCTTCAGGATGAATGTACTTCAGTGGCCAGTGAAGGTAAGGGTACTACTGCCCCTGCTAATGGAGGTAAGCGCATTCTTGTAGTTGGTGACTCTCAGGTAAGATATATTGACCGTGCTTTTTGTAATAGGAATAAGAAGATGAGAGATAGAGTGTGCTTCCCTGGAGCTGGTGTTGGGGACATTGTCAACAGGCTGGATAATATCATGTCAGGTAATGGGAACAAGCCCATTATCTGTCTCAGTGCTGGTGGAAATGATATTGGGAAGGGTAGGAGAGAACAGCTGCTAGATAAGTACAGGTCAGCTATAGATTTCATTAAGTCTAAGGGAGGGATCCCTATCATATGTAGCATCTTGCCTAGAAGGGAAGTAGGAAATGAATGGTTGTCTAGGGCAATTGGTGTAAATTGCTGGCTAGACAGATACTGCAAGGAACTTGCAATCCCATTCATTGACAACTGGAACAACTTTTATGGCAAACATGATATGTATGCAAGGGATGGGGTACATCTCTCTGGGGCTGAGGTGGTAGCACTTGCAGACTCGATTGAGAAGGCCATTGGTGAAATGCCTGTGATTTTAAACTGATGGAAGATAGAGGTATGGGTGTGTGTGGGAAACAAGCAGGTTGCAACACTTGGGTTGGAAACAGTAAATGTATAAAAGGCATTCAGCATGAAGTTATAAATGAAGACAATAGATCAGGTCAGCAAACAAAGGGGGACAGCAGAGGGCAGCAAGGGACTAATAGCAGGAGTGTAAGAAATAAGATAGATGAGCTAAGATTAATTGCAAGTGCAGGAAACATAGATATTATTGCTATAACAGAGACCTGGCTCAATCTGAAAGATAGAGAGATGCCCTCTGAATGTCACATACAAGGCTATAAATTATTCCACACTGACAGGGTCAACAGGAAAGGTGGTGGAGTAGCGATGTATGTCAGAGACAATTTAAATTGTTGTGTTAGACAAGATATTAAATTAGAAGCGTCAGCCACTGAATCTGTTTGGTTACAGCTTCTCGAGGGCCGAGAAAAACTAATTTTGGGTGTGATTTACAGGGCCCCAAATCTTGATAGGGAGTGCAGTAAACTTCTATGGGACGAAATTCGTAAGGCATCTACATATGAAAATGTTGTGCTAATGGGAGATTTCAACTATAGACAGATTGACTGGAGCAATTTGACAGGAAATTTAGAGTCAGGTGACTTTCTTGATACGATCCAGGATTGTTTTTTAAAACAGTTTGTGACAGAGCCAACTAGGGGAAATAACCTCCTTGACTTGGTTCTTGCCAGTAGGGAAACACTAATTAATAATCTTGAGGTTAATGATGAGCTTGGGGAAAGTGATCACAAATCACTCAGTTTTAATATATCATGGAATTTCCCTAATAATGGCAATCAAGTCTCCGTCCCTGACTTTCGCTTGGCTGATTTCATAGGGCTGAAAAATTACTTAGGTGGGCTGAACTGGAATGACCTGACTAAGGGTCAGGTAGGTGCTGATGGTTGCCGATATGATGCTTTCCAGGGCATAGTTCTAGCTGCTCAGTCAAATTATGTTCCAAATAGGGAAATCAGATCAAACAAAAATGATCCTAAATGGATGAACAATAGATTAAAATATCTGATTGGTCAAAAGAGAGGCATATATAGGCAAATCAAAAGAGGAGAGGGGCAATTAAGAAATCGATATATTCAGTTAAAGAGAGAAATAAAAAAGGGAATTAGAAAAGCAAAAAGAGATTATGAGGTTAAAGTTGCAAGAGAATCGAAGACTAACCCAAAAGGATTCTTTCAGGTATACAGAAGTAAGATCAGGGACAAGATAGGCCCACTTAAAAGTTCCTCGGGTCAGCTCACTGACAGTGATAAGGAAATGTGTAGAATTTTTAACACATACTTCCTCTCAGTTTTTACACAGGAGGTTACCAGCGATATATATTAAACTTAAACAAAAACAGGGATTCTGGTATAATTTGATTGTTTGTGGACTGCATAATTAGGTTTGACTTGTTGAAAGAGGGAGGCGGGGGGCTAATACTGTTAATATCAAGCATATAACAAACTGGTATAATTATTGACAAAACTTTGGGATACCACTTACCAAACTTTCTCTGGAGGCCAATTAATGCAGCTGTATCAGCCACAACACCTGCTTTACTGTATGGAACCTAAACTGGCAGCTTGCTCTACATAAAATGACGGTTTATTTAGCTGTGAGTGGTGATGGTTCCCTATCTTCCCCATTTGCATGCCAATTCTTGCTGCCCTGCCAATTTCTTGCCCCTGTTTCTCTTAGCAGGACCATAATTTCAAATTTCCATTACAGTCTTGAGGCCTATTCCCATTAAGCCTCGGAAAACGTCAAATTTCTTATGTAAATTACACTGTGGTTCCACTCATTAAATTACAACATGGCTTCCTCCCCTCCGCCCCGGCCATCCCCACAACACACATTTTTTTTTTCAAAATTTCTCGAAGGGTCAGATCAACATCATTTTAATACACAGTTATTATTTTATACAAAATTACACATGCTGACTTCAGGAAAATTCTAAAATTTTCCTGAAGTCATACATTATATGACAATGATCAACTTTGTTTCAACTCTAAAAAATAGGGACGACTGCCAGGCCGCATGAAGACTGCAGGGAACCACAGGGTTTATACACCGAAAGTCGTATATTTATAATTTTATATACATCTAAAGATACATTTTAATAATTGTATATAGCACCAAAAGGGCAAATCTTTTAATATATGTCAACCGTAAAATGTTCATTGTACATCTGTCATTATATGAAATGAGAAGTTTATATATTTCCATGTATATAAGTACACCCAGAGTTATATATGTTTCTGCATCTCAGTGCACATTCACTGTATCTTGTATATTTCTTAGTGAATGTACCCCGAGAGTTTACTTCAGTTAGTATTTAAAGAATCAAAGCATTTACCCCTCATGGGGCAAATGGCCATAAAATTAGAAATTCGAACTGAACTCATATAGTAGATAGAGTAACTCAATATAAGGTCAATGAGCCCATATAAATGAAATTCTGAGGGTTAGTTTTCAAGCAATTGCTAATCTGCAAAGCCCTAATTTATTATGGTCTGCCCATTAAAGGGAGTATAAATTTGGATGTTGCAAACTTGCAATGGTTAATAAAAAAGCAAATAACTATTTTTTTAATTTATTAAACAAACAGACAATATCAAAAACATCAATGGAACTTGTATCCAAAGCTTTTTTTAGGAATTAGAAAAATATAAAAAGAAACCAAATTGCTACATTGACACATTGCAAAGGGATAAAATTTTCAAGTCCCACATTTCTGAATTCCCTGAGAAAGAACAGTCATTCTATATTACTAATTGCTAGAATGAAAGGCAAAGGGTCATTATGGATGTCACCACAGGTCCAGCTGGGGTTACTGTCATCAGCAAGCTCATCATGAGTATCTTCATTAGCATCTCCTCGATCGTAATGCCTTTCTTTTTCTTGACTACTTTTCGCTTTTTGGCTGGCATTTCTTCCTCCTCATCATCACTTGAATCCTCTGCATCTGGTGGCAAGTATTCATCACCACTTTCAAGCAATTCTGGGTAATCTACCTCCAGTTGTGAGTCACTTTCCTGCAAAACGCAGACATATTTGACTTGGTGTTGGAGGGCTCACCATAAAACAATTTCTCATTGATCTGGAAGGACAATAAAAACGTTCTGTACACGTCCAGACAACTATAAAATTCATATAAGCAATAGAAATATTTTTTATAAATATTTATTTACTGAAATTGAAAACTGGCCCTAAAAGGGCAGACCAACATTTATTAAGGCCTCTTTTGTTGCACTTTTTTCATTTGCATGGTACACTCATATTATGCTTCACACGGCCTTTATATATATATCAAAATATGCCTAAACTATTCATTTATGCACTAGACATAACAATCAGTACTTACCAACATTGTAGAAGATAAAATCCAAAGGTATTTGAGTCTTACTAGATGAAAAAATGTTAATCTTGGCGACACCAAGCCACATCTTGGTCTCTCATCCAATGGGAAGCGAGAACAGGATGTCACCACTTAGCTGAAGCGACTCAGGGAAGGCTTGTGATTGGTCAGAAATAAAGAATGGGAATCTAGATGCACGGCATGAGTAGGATGACACGCGCAGAAAAGCACATGCTCAGACCCACAAATTTTGCGGACTGCCCCATAATTAAGGGTATAAGTGAAATTAGTCAGCCAGCCAGCCAGCCAGCCAGCTAGCCAACCAGTCAGTCAGTCAGTCAGTCAGTCAGTCAGTCAGTCAGCCAGCCATCCATCCATCCAGCCAGCCAGCCAGCCAGCCAGCCAGCCAGCCAGCCAGCCAGTCAGCCAGCCAGCCAAATATCCAGCCAGCCAGCCAGTCAGTCAGCCAGCCAGCCAGCCAGCCAGCCAGCCAGACAGCCAGCCAGCTGGATCCACTTAACCTACGCAAATAACAAAATTTATCTTCTTAATTAGTCACTTCTTAATTAGTCATTCTAGATTCTTAGGTCACTCGCTAACCAGCTAATGAACTTAGAAGTATAGTACTGGCATGTCTGAGTAGAAGATAGAAATAATCCACACAGCTAAGACACACACACATGTATCACCCCTAGATAAATACATGACTTCGGACACATGTATTACCCCGAACACATGCATCACTGGAATCCCTAGAGATCCGACATACACATACACAAACACACACCCACTCTCCCTCCCTCTTACAGGACCCCCAAGCACCCACCCTCCCTCTCCCAGGTAACACCCAACACCCACCTGCCTTCCCTCTCCATGGTACCCCTAACACCCTCCCACCCACACCAAGGTCCCCAAAGCTCCCACCCTCCCACCCTCATCCAGGTCCCCCCAGCACCCATCTTCTCTCTTTAACCCAGGTTTTCCCCCAGCACCGACCCTCCTTCCATCTCCCAAATACCCCAGCACACATGTGTTCCAGACTCTAGTCATCCTTGGGATAAATGATCTCAGATGAAGTGATGTTCTGGAGAAGGATACAGCAAGAGTGAAGTTGCTGCTTTCTGCCCGTCTTGTGGTATAGAAGCTTGCTTATCGCTGTCCTCGAAGTGGATCCAAGTGTGGTACTTTGAAAATATTGGCCTTATACCTAACAGCAAGGCCACCCACATCCCTCATGTTGTGAAGGCGCTTCTGAAATGACAGATCTATCCAGGATGGGTCCAGGCGAGAGATGAGACGCCTTGCTCTGTTCTCTGCTCTGTCAAGCAGTCACAGATGAGAGGGGGGGACAGGCAAACCAAGAGAGTGCATCATACTCAAGGTGTGAGTGTACTTGTGCCTCATACAGAATTTTGCAACCCCTACTGTCAAGCAGCTGCGAGATACGGCAAAGTGCTGTAAGCTTCCTGGCTGCCTTGTTTGCAAGATTACAACGTGGTTCTTCATGGTCAGTTTGGAGTCAGATTTTACCCCAAGTATATCAACTTCATCCCCAGGTATCAACTCCCTCCCATTCATACTTAATACTGCACCGGCATTACCATCATGGTGCCTAGAGACGATCATCATTTGTGTTTTCTCAGGTGCAAATGTTACTTGCCATCTGTTTCCTCAAGCTGAGTTAGTTCTTAGCTGGTGATTGATGTAGCTTAAAGCAGCTGGCATTTCTTCTCTTGGATAATTGAATGTCAGAGTACAGTCGTCTGCATATGCATGGGATTCTGGGATGAGATGAAGAATGTCATTGAAGTAGACATTCCATAACAATGGTCCCAGCACACTTCCTTGTGGAACACTTGCCCCAGTAGGATGTCTTGTTGATTCTGTTCCACTAAGAACTACCCTTAGAGATCTACCATGAAGGTAATCACTGAGGAGACATAGAGTAGAGCCTGCAATTCCAAGTGATTGCAGTTTTGCCATGAGGCCCTGGTGCCACACCCGTTCGAAAGAACAAGCAATGTCTGTCTCTCTGTCTCTCTGTCTCTCTGTCTGTCTGCCTCTGTCTCTCTCTCTCTGTCTCTCTGTCTGTCTGCCTCTGTCTCTCTCTCTCTGTCTCTCTGTCTGTCTGTCTGTCTCTCTCTCTCCCTAACTCTATCCCGCAAATGCATACACACACAAAGAAACTAAAGTACACTAGAGAATATAAAAAGTACAGAAGGCAAAATACCCAGGAAAATAAAGAGATTAGTCGAAGAGCCAGAAACGAGTATGCACAGATGAGAAGGGAGGCCCAGCTACAGTACGAAAATAACATAGCATCGAAAGTCAAGTCTGACCCAAAACTATTGTATAGCCACATCAGGTGGAAGACAACAGTCAAGGACCAGGTAATCAGGCTGAGAACTAAGGTGGGGAGCTCACAAGAAACGACCAAGAAGTATTTGAGGAGCTCAACATGAGATTTAAGGAAGTATTTACAGTGGAGACAGAAAGAACTCTGGTAAGACAGAACAGAGGGGTACACCAACAGGGAATATACCAACAAGTGTTGGGTGAAATACACACAACCGAGGAGGAGGTGAAGAAGCTGCTAAGTGACGTTGATACCTCAAAAGCGTGTAGACAGCCTGTACTGTCTGCACAGACAGCCCATGCTGTCTGCCAGCTTAGTTCATATTTCGCGCCACTCAGGTGCTGCCCTCTGTAGCCAGGCCTCTAGGCAGGCACGCCAGCCTGCCGGCCCATGCCCCACTCTCACTCACACAGCGGCCTAGCAGCAAGACACAAGGCCTCCCAGCTCTCTCTCGTGGGCATGGCCCTGCCCGGGCCATGGGCACAACACAAGCCTGTGTACCCACTACGACTTAACAATAAAGTAAGAAGCCTCCAAAGACGTATCTTTTAACCACTCGCTTACAGCACATACCAAACATACCCATTATAAATGGTGACAGCGGTGCTCGCAGCAGTTGTGTTTGCCTGGAGAAAGGGAGGAAGAGGTATGAAGTCATCTTCACTTCATCACCCTACACAAGAAGCATCCGTCTCTCAACAAGTTATCCTGATGTCGTGTCTGCACGTTTGAGCACCCAGACACAGGTACAAGCAGGATCCAGCCGAAATTTGCCGAAATTCTCCGAGAATTGTAAGTGGCGTCACAGTGACCCCACGCTACAGTGACTCCACGCTACAGTGTTCCACGCTGTTTCTCAAGTCACGTGTTCAGCGTCACTTGTATGTTGCTGTTGTTGTTCAGCTCAGCACAGCCGTTTCAGCAAGCCAGAGGTGAGTTTCGTGGTGATTTCTGCGTCCAGTGTGAGTTCTCTACGTATTTGTGGGTGGGGGAGGAGAGGAGAGGAAGTGGCTGTTCCTCACCTTGCCCATGCTCGCCCTACTCACGCTCACCCGTCTACCATACACCACTCACCACCCCCCACTCCCTCTGCTGTGTTTTCTGCTGTTTTCCATGTGAATTCATTGCCAGAGCTGTGTATCCGAGTTCCCGAGGCCACTCGAAGCTACGTGGATCAGAATGCCACGTAGATCACGACACCACGTGGATCACGACGCCCCGTGGGTGTGGGCGATGTCACGTGGATCTACCAGCCACGTGAGTTACCAGATGTCCCAAGGCCTCATGCTGTGGTCTGCTGCCCGCATCACATCGACGTCACCCACGATTCTGCCCGACTTTATGACGTCACGATGTCTGCCTGACGTCACCTCGAGATGTCTGCTGACGTCACCTCGAGATGTCTGCTGACGTCACCTCGAGATGTCTGATGACGTCACCTCGAGATGTCTGATGACGTCACCTCGAGATGTCTGCTGACGTCACCTCGCGACATCACGCCTGACATCACATGATGTCACATCGAGTGTTTCTAGTAATTATTTTAGTATTGTCGAGAAGATTGAGAGAAAATATATGTCGTGTGTTAATTAATTCCTCTCAGTCAGTGTTCTCACATTGTGTACCGCGGTGTGTTTTTAAAGTTTCCATGTCCAGTGAGGTCTGAGCCAGACCTGAGTAGCACCTCTGTGCTAAGTCACCCGTGTGACCAGTACGTTTGACAGCTGATCACTCAGCCCTGAGCGTATGAGCCCTCTTGTACAGAAAGCTTTTATGCTCATCGCTCGTGATGTTCTGCAGAATCGTACCTGCTACGATTCCCATCGAGATTTGTTTCACTTCACCTCCAGACCTTCAGAGTGCAGTTATATGTAGAGAAACAAGTCTGGGGACGCTTAGACTAACCTCTGCTAGAACTCCAACTGTCGAGAGATGATACTCGTCAAGCCGCAGTCAGGCCTGTCGGCAGGCGCTGTGTCAGCCTCGTGTCACAAGCTTCAGTGAGCAACCTTCACAAAGAAGATGTCACTTTGACTGCTAGCTCTCTCACTGTAGTCTGGTGAATGATGTTATGACTCCCAGATGTTTCACCCAGTCGTCTCTGCCACGACTCGCTCCACAACTCGCTCCACGCTCGCCGGCAGTGACAGCCCAGCGACAGTACCAGTCGAGAAGTGTCCTCCTGAGTCGCTTGCCAGAAGTCCTGCCCAGTTGCCGAGTTTTGTCGACGCCTCACTCGAGGGCACCAGCATGTCGTGCCCCAGGTTGAGTGAAAACCTGCAGCGACTCCTACGATGTCTGCTTCACCGTTCCAGAGGAGACCGTACCCTGTTACGTCACAGCTCAGCCGCAGCGATGTCTCCTGTGTTGCAGTATCTGTCCAGACGCAGGAAGGCGTGCAGTGATGCCCTTCGACGCTCACTGCCTTTGACCACGATGTTTAGCACACCCCACATGTTTTTTTCTTCCCTCCCTGTAGGAAGTTTTTTTTGCATGTCCATATGTATATTATGTTTTTATTTTGTGTTCTGTGCCCTGTTCCTACGAGAGAGAGACCGAGTTTCTTTTACCACCAGTATTGTCGCGTCGGGACGACACATGGTAGGTGGCCGAGCATATGTAGACAGCCTGTACTGTCTGCACAGAAAGCCCATGCTGTCTGCCAGCTTAGTTCATATTTTGCGCCACTCAGGTGCTGCCCTCTGTAGCCAGGCCTCTAGGTAGGCACGCCAGCCTGCCGGCCCATGCCCCACTCTCACTCACACAGCGGCCTAGCAGCAAGACACAAGGCCTCCCAGCTCTCTCTCGTGGGCATGGCCCTGCCCGGGCCATGGGCACAACACAAGCCTGTGTACCCACTACGACTTAACAATAAAGTAAGAAGCCTCCGAAGACGTATCTTTTAACCACTCGCTTACAGCACATACCAAACAAACCCATTATAAGCGGTGGGACCAGACAACATCGCTCCTTGGGTTTTTAGAGAGGGAGCAGAGACACTGTGTACCAGTAACCACAATTTTCAACACATCCCTCGAAAATGGGCAACTGCCTGAGGAATGGAAGACGAGAAATGTAGTTTCCATTTTTAAGAAAGGAGAGAGAAACGAGGCACTAAACTATAGACCAGTGTCACTGACGTGTATACTATGCAAAGTCATAGAGAAGATTATCAGGAGGAGAGTGGTGGAGCACCTGGAATGGAACAAGATTATAAATGATAACCAACATGGATTCATGGAAGGCAGATCCTGTGTCACAAACATACTGGAGTTTTATGAGAAGGTAACAGAAGTAAGACATGAGATAGAGAGGGGTGGGTTGATTGCATTTTCTTGGACTGCAAGAAGGCCTTCGACACAGTTCCTCACAAGAGATTAGTTCGGAAGCTAGAGGATCAGGCATGTATAACAGGAAGGGTACTACAATGGATTAAAGAATACCTGACAGGGAGACAACATCGAGTCATGGTACGTGGTGAGATATCACAGTGGGCCCCTGTGACGAGCGGGGTCCCACAGGGGTCAGTCCTAGGACCTGTGCTGTTTTGCTATATGTGAATGACATGATGGAATGGGTAGACTCAGAAGTGTCCCTGTTTGCAGATGATGTGAAGATAATGAGGAAAATCAAATGAGATGAGGATCGGGCAGGACTACGAAGAGACCTGGACACACTAAAAGTCTGGTTCAGCAAATGGCTCCTGGAATTTAACCCCGCCAAATGAAAAGTCATGAAGGGGGGGATGGCAAAAAAACGAGCAAACAAGACCCAGGGCCCAAAGACTGCATGCCTCCCGAGAAAGATCGGGGGTGAAAAAACTGGCACGCCCCCAAAAACCCGAAAACCCAGATAACTGCTGCAACATATGGGCGCCTGAAAAACCGAAAATAGCATTGTGATCCTCAGGGGAATCGTTCAAGACTTGCCCCCATGGTCACCGATACGGGGTATGCAGCAATCTAAACACCTGATCGAAATCAAAAAATTAGAAAAGTGCAAAAAGGGTTTTACCAAGGCTAGTTCCAGAAAGGAAATAAAAAAGTCCCCGAAGAAAGTTAAGGGGAAAACCTGATGAAACTGGGGACATAGGGTTAGGGAGACATGATAACGACATGCAAAAAAGGGGGAAAAAGATAAGGTGGAAGAATTATGTTCTAGGAGGGGGCACAGAAAAAAGGTGGAATTGGGCTAAAGACCAGTGATAAACTGATGTTGGGATTTCTTCATCATAAAATTTTCAGGGAAATGGAATAACTGGGAAGTGGGTGTGAGGAGGAACCATACAAATTTTAAGACGAGGTATGAAAAGCATATCGACAGGAAAGAGGAGCTGTAGCTGAGTTTCGACCACTGCAAACCCCAATTAGTGGAAATTTGGGGGTACACACACACACACACACACACACCCCAAAAAAAAAACCCAAAACCAAAATAACCCTCCCAAAAAAATGCTTAAAAATCAGTGGGGGAGGGGAGGGGGAGAGGGGGTAGGTCCAACAGAGGCGACAATGCCCCAAGAGTTACAGGAAAAAAAAGGGGGGGCAAGGGTTACAAAAAGGATCCACAGACCAGAGGGGAAAAATAGGGGAAAAAGGGGGGAAGCAGTGTTTATTCATGGGCCGGGGGGTGAAGGGCACACAATGAAAGACAGCAGGAAGAAAACAGAGATTAAAAAAATCATCAAAGAAATAATAAGGGGGACATGACTAGACAGGAAAATTTTCAAAAATAGAGGGGCGAAGGGGGAAACCCAAAAAAACGATTTTTTAAG
>NC_091311.1:18669896-18684896 GCF_038502225.1 Cherax quadricarinatus
GAGTAAATATTACACTGGATATTTGATTGTAGGTGTTTCTGGAGGATTTCCTATGAAAGATGCCGTGTTATTACTGGTAATAATATTAATTCCACAGTGTCCAGAACCTATAAAGACAAATTCTTCTCTGATGTTGGCCATAACTCTTTCAAAATCAAAAAGGATGTCCGTTGAGACTGCAGACCTATCCATGGACGACTCAGATCTAGGACTAGACAATTTGTTTTACGAGGAAAACTGGCCAGTACCTCGTACATATAGTGAAGAGACCCAGATCAAACCTTCCTACTCCAGGGTTGCAGGATTGCCAGATATCTCTGTTTCCATGCCTGAGGGACTGTCCTTTCGGGAAGAACAGCGAAAAGATCCTTCCTTGAATTTCGCTTTTCAGGCAGCCATGGGTGAATCCCACACAGATCACCCAGTCAAATATAAAATTAAAAACGATTTACTGATCTGCACAGAGACTGGTAAGGAGGTAGAGGGAATGCAAAAGACAGATAGATTAGTAGTTCCTAAAAAGTTTAGATAACAAATATTAAATATAGCTTATAATTCTTCATTAGGAGGACACTTATGAATTGCCAAAATTTTATATAGAATACTAAGATAGTTTTCCTGGCCAAAAATAAGGCAAGATGTGAAGAATCACATCTGCTGTTGTAGGGAATGTCAGAAAGTAGGAAAACCTGGACACCCCATTAAACCTGCACCACTCCATCCCATACCTGCAGACGGAGAACCATTTGCAGAGTTGATCGTTGATTGCATGAGTCCATTACCTAAGTCCAGCTCTGGAAACCAGTACTTGTTCACTATTATGGACAAAGCTACTAGGTATCCAGAAGCAGTCCCAGTGCACTTTATCAATACCAAAGTCATTCTTAAAGCTCTAACTAATTTTATATATTATTTTGACATTTCTAAGTCAAAGCTAGGAATAACTCATAAATTATCCACTGCCTATCATCCTCAGTCCCAAGGAGCCTTGGAAAGATTTTATCAAACTTTAAAAACCATGATGAGAACTTACTGCATGCATTTCCCTACAGACTGGCAGGAATCACCTCCTCTGTTGCTGCTCGCAGTGAGAGAAACTGTGCAAGAGTCCACAAGGTACAGTCCCTTTGAGCTAATCTTTGGGCACAATGTATGACGTCCACTGCGAGTGCTCAAGGAAGGATGGATGGGAGAAGATGCCTGCATAGCACTCTACAACCCTTCTTCAAAGTTGCAGGTGGCCTGTGCAGGAGCCTATACCTGACCACACCTTAAATGCTAGGTTTTCGAATGTGTACAGACTACCGTAGTAAGGTGAATGAGGTCACTATTCCAGATGCTTACCCTCTGCTACGTTTGGATGACATAGCAGACTTTGTGGGAAAGGCTACTTTTGTGTTTAAATTAGACCTCCTTAAAGGTTGCTAACAGGTACCTCTGACAGACATGGCCAAGGAAATCTCTGCCTTCGTAATTCCAGGAGGTCATTATCAATACAAAGTAACCCCATTCGGAATGTGGAACTCACCAGCATAGTTCCAGAAGCTGATCCATCAGGCTATTAAAGGACTTGAAGGCACGGCAGCTTATCTAGTTGATATCGTAGTGGTGTCCGATACATGGGACCAACATATACCCAGACTTAAAGCTCTTTTTGAGAAATTTCAGAATTTCCAGGTAACTGTAAATTTATGTAAGTCATCTTTTGGCAAATCTAATATTACTTTTTTTTTTTTTTGGGGGGGGGGCATGAAGTAGGTAGTGGTATAGTGGTCTTTAAATTTTCTAAACTCTTTGCCATTAAAAATTACCCAGTACCTCATGATAGGAATTCCCTCCAACATTTCTTAAGGATGGTAGGGTTTTACAGATGATTTTGTAAGACCTTTGCAGATGTTGTAGCTCCTGTAACCTCGCTTACCAATTATAAAACCAAATTTCAATGGACCCTGGAGTGCCACGACTCTTTTAGCAAAATCAAACGGCTACTTTGTACCGCACCCATTCTCCTGATTTTTCAAAACACTTTTCATTATAGGTTGATGCATGTGAGTTAGGGGTAGGGGCAGTACTCCTACAGAAATCTGGGGAAGATTGATTGCAGCCTGTGGCTTACTTCTCGGTCAGATATAAACCTCACCAGAGGGCCTACTCTACAACTGATACTGGCAATAGAGCATTTCGAGGTCTACTTGGGGCAGTCGTCAAAAGTGGTTACAGTCTACAGTGATCACAATCCACTAGTCTACCTCAACTCCATAAAGAACCACAACACACCTCTGATGAGAGGGAGTCTCAGGCTGCGACCATACAATATTGGTATTTTACATATTGCCAGCAATCACAGGCGAACCCACCAAATGCTGAGGCGACGTGGTATCATTCACAGTCAGCATTTGTCAGACTTGCCTAGCAGCTGGTTGATTACAGTGCTTTCTCTCTCTGGCCTCTGTTTGCCATCCTTTGTCACTGTGTGGTACACTTAGATTCAATTTCTATACATAGTATACATAAGTGTACATAATTACATATATATATATATATATATATATATATATATATATATATATATATATATATATATATATATATATATATATATATATATATATATATATATATATACAATGTCGTGCCGAATATGTAAAACTGGTCAATTAGCAAGAACTCATTTAAAACTAAGCCCTTTCTGAAATTTTCTCTTATACGTTTAAAGATATATTTTTTCATTAATGTTAATGCAAGAATTTTTAATTTTGCACCAAACGAATCTTAGAAAACTTACCTAACCTTATTATAACAAGAACAATTTATTTTAGCCTAACCCAACTAAATATATTTTAAATACGTTTACAATAATTTAGTACTAAACAAACGCAATCAAATATATTTTTTTCGTTAGGTTCAGAATGATTTTGGCGAAATTATTGCATACACAAATTTTCACTTGTCCTATATGGCAAAATGAGCGTTGCTATTTAAGCCAAGATCGCAAGTTCTGCCTATCCGGCATGACATATATATATATATATATATATATATATATATATATATATATATATATATATATATATATATATATATATATATATATATATATATATATATATATATATATATATATATATATATATATATATATATATATATATATATATATATATATATATATATATATATATATATATATATATATATATATATATATATATATATATATATATATATATATATATATATATATATATATATATGGCGAAGGAAATGCAATTTAAATATTAGTGCTGAGTTTTTGTTCCAAAAATCCTTTACTACCAGGTACAGGCCATTCTGTTGCCTATCGTAATGCTGAACATGGTTGTGCATCGTAATCAGGTGTTCTTGGAGGCCAGTTTGTGATGTTTCAGTCTGAATCTGTAATTAGGAACATGTCTTATGTCCTTTGCTGAAGAACTGGGATAGGAAATTTTTGGGATGACAAAAAATAAGGGAAGCAACATCACTCACAGGGAAGTGCACCAGTAGTCCTTGCATGTAGATCACTGGCAGGCCAGTGTAGGGTCTAGGTGTTAGGCAGGTGTTGTGGAGTGATCCATCTACAGTAATTAAACGGTAAGTGTTAATATGAATATTTTGTGTACCCAGCAAGTAAACCAAAATAATATACAGTCCACACAACTTTAATTACCAGAGTAGCTGGTTTTAATTTTATTATTATTAATTTAATGAGAGGTCTAGCTTCATGTGAGAGTGGTGAAGAAGTGGGCAGTCGAAGGAGTGGCAGTTCAGTGGCCTACTGTGACTAAGTCGAACTTACCTCACTCAAATTACTTGCAGGTAATCAGGTAATATCCTGTAAATCTCAAGCAGGTGATGTGCTCACATAATAATAATAATAATAATAATAATAATAATAATAATAATAATAATAATAATAATAATAATAATTTTCACAATTAAGCCTTTGGTTCTAACGAACTCGGATTTGTAATCAGTGAGAATTTAATTTAATTTAATGATTTGACTGAAAGTAATGGATTGCTGGGTTCACATATAATTGACATTACTTAATTAAATAATAGTGTTTGTGTAATGAATATATTGCCACAATTAATTAGATTTGCTAAGCCCAGTGAGGCTAGAACTATAATTGCTGTAATTGTTAATTTGCTAAGCCCAGTTATGAACCCCACAAAACAATTACCATAATTTGCAACAATTTAGGGCCAAATTAGAAAGCACTCTTAAGTCCTTGAGTAATAGTTCTGATTTGGGTGAATCAGACTGGATATTATGTGCTGTCTTACAGAATAATTTGACCAGCAAAACTAGAAGAAATAAGATTAGGTCTACAAGAATTAATTGTTCCATTACAGACAAGCCAACCAAATAATTCTAAGAATGTAATACATGATGACTATGATGTATCTGTCAGGTCTCAGAAATAGATAAAAAATATCCCAATGCTAATAATCATCATAATTCATCCAATAAAAAGGATTGCAAAGGCACATATCAAGTGGTAGGATCCACACTATTTCTCCACATCAAATTAAGAGGAATAAGTGCCTTAATAAGAGTGACCTAGTTAATAATGGGCAAGTCCAGCAAAAGAGGGATTGTCTTTTTTATCCAAGAATTGTGATGCTTATGACTCATGGGATGTTAGAGTGGAAAAGCTGGAAGAACTTGACAGATGTATCAGATGTTTAGGCAGTCATAATGTCAAGGATTGTTATGTCAACATGAATAATTGCTATCAATGCCACAAGAGAAGGCATCATGTAGTAATGTGTAAAGGTTTGTAAAATGATAACAGTGTTGATAATAATAATGATGATAATGATAATAATGTTGATGACCCTGACACAAGTTACTGATGTAAAAATTGCAGCTAATGTTAATGATGATGGCATAGCTGAAGCAGCCTCACCTCTGGTGAATGTAAAAATTTAGGATAAAAGGCGTAATTAAAAAACTGTAACTGCATTACAGGACCAAGGATCACAAAGCACTTTCATAAAACGTAGCTGCCTCATTGGTATGAAAGTGCAAAAGGGGGATCCTACAAATCTAAAATTGTCTGGTTTTCTGTCAGATAAAAGGGCCCAGTTTTACGACACTGTGTATGTAAATGTCTGCCTGGGCATTGAGAGAAAACGTATCAACGCAGTTACAGTAGATAGACTCCCACAGAAAATCTCTACAATAGTGCTTACTATCCTTGTACCAACATGGCTCTGAGTGTGAGGCGTCGTGTGAACACCATCGGTATAGAGCTGCTTCGTGGGGCAATTTCACCCACTTCAGTGCAGGTGTTACTCCCGACCATCATTAGGGAGACGTATGGTATCCAGGACGATGAGGTGTATGGTGTTGCCCTGAATGGAGCATATAGGATCTTCGTTAAACTGAATTCCACATCTGTGTACGAGTCATTGGTGCATAGATTTCAAGACGTGAGTCTTGATGCTACTTCAGCTGTGAAGGTGCATTTGATTGACGTATCCCGCCACTTTACGTGGGTCAAGCTCCATAATGTACCATTCGAGGCAGATGAGACTGACATACGAAGTGTTTTTGAGGTGTATGGAACCGTACATCTGGCACAGCAAGGCAAGTGGGCGGCAGGTACTTATATGGACCGTCTAGAGTGGACATTTACCCTGAAGATTACCCTACGACATTCCATACCGTCTTATGTCGTACTGGAGGACTTTAGAACGCAGGTTCTTGTATCATATGCTGGACAGAGACGTACGTGCAGGTTATGTGGGGCGTACGATCATTTGGCGGCAATGTGTATGAAGCAGCAGCGGGTGCCTGCACAAACTAGTGAAGCACCTGTTACCAGTGTGGACGCTGTTGCTACGAGCCCCACGCACAAGCAAGAGCGTGGGCGATTGTGGAGTGAGGTGGTGGAGCCCCTCGAGAAGCCTGGCGTGTGTGAGGCAAGCTGTGACTTACCAGAAACCGACAATTTGAAGGAGCCGAGTGCAGAAGTGTGTGTGCAGGAGGAGGTAAAGGCGATTGAGGAAGAGCTTGAGGAGGTGTTGAGGACTTTGTCACCGCCTGTAGAGGAGGAGGATATACCCGCAGGGGTGCGAGACACCGCATTGACAGTGGAGGAATGTGCCATACAAACACATAGCA
This sequence comes from Cherax quadricarinatus, assembly GCF_038502225.1. Classification (NCBI taxonomy): domain Eukaryota; kingdom Metazoa; phylum Arthropoda; class Malacostraca; order Decapoda; family Parastacidae; genus Cherax; species Cherax quadricarinatus. The sequence continues at coordinate 18,676,050 of NC_091311.1, forward strand.
GGGAAGACGTGGCGAGCGGTGTGGGAGAAACGTCGCCGTGTTTCGTGGGACGAAGCACGGTGGAGGTTGAGGTCTATCATGCGGTCTCCTTAGACGATAACATGGCGGACGAGGTCATCACCAGGAAGAGAGCGGCGGCATCAGACTCTGATGATGTCCTGACACTGGAGCAGAGACCTGAGAGGGTGGATGAATTTCGTCGTGGTAGCCAAGACAAGAGGCACCGGAGGAAGGGGGAAGGGAGGGAAGGTGATGTAAAGACTTGTAGAAACCCAGGTGCAGGTGGACCTGGGAAGAATGGGGAAAAGAGACAGGGGTGGAAACTTTAACAGCAGCCTCAGGTGTATGACTGTGAACGTGAATGGACTGTGTAAAGGTGTAAAAAGGGAATGGTTTAGAATGCATCTGCTAAAATATAGAGTAGATGTAGTGTTTCTTCAGGAGCATAATTTCAAGTAGGGAAAAGTGCTGGAAGTGGCAGGGTTTCAGGTGGTGACTATGCCATCTGTACGTCTGAAAGGTGGTGTGGGTATGATGATCAGGGAGGCGAGCCCTTTTGTGTTGTTAAGAAGGGAGGGAGAGTATTGTGTGTGGATGGGTGATGGATGGGGCAGAGGGTATCCTTTGTAAGTGTGTATGCACCAGCAGAAAATGATGTGGAAGTAAAGAGGAATTTTGTAAGTGAAGAACTAGTTTTCTTCTTACGTGGTTTACCTGTAGTGGCCATCGTTGGTGGGGACTGGAACTGTGTTATTAGGAGGGCTGACGTGGATCCAAAAGGGGCGGGGCACGTGTCGGCGGCCTTGCGAGATCTCTTGAGGGATATTCAGTTGTGGGGCCCCTCAAGGAAGGTTCCTTGATGTTGGTGAGGGGCTCTTGATTTAGGGAATTGGATCTGTGCTCCAGTTCCCCGAATTAAGCCTGAATGCCTTCCACATCCCCCCCCCCCAGGCGCTGTATAATCCTCCGGGTTTAGCGCTTCCCCTTGATTATAATAATAATAATAATAATAATCAGTTGTGGGGTGCAGCTGGAGGAGGGGCGTAGGAGGTAGAGCACACTTTTGTAAGAAGGGGTTATGCGGCTAGGTTGGATAGGCTGTATATATCTCAAGCGGTTTGGTTGACATTTTTCCGCAATATAGAAGTAGCTTATTCGGATCATCGGGCGGTAGTGGGAGAGGTGGGATGGGAGTCGCTAGCAGGGGATATTGGAAGTTAAATTCGAGTGTGTTAGGTGATGAGGAGGGGTTAGAGGGATTTGCAACGCTGTGGGAGGGGTTAAGGTCAGAGGTAAATGGGGTGGAGGATGTGGTGATGTGGTGGGATGGTGTGGCTAAAGAATGGATTAAGCAATATTACGTAAGAGAAGGTAAACGCATCAATTCTTTAAAATATGGGCTTGCTAACTATTTGGAGGATAGGTTACGGGGTTATGCGAGGGGGGGCGGTGACGGGCACTTATCCTATGGATGATATTATGGCAATTAAGGGGAGGCTGCACGAGGTACAGGATGAGAGGTTCCAAGTGGTGCGGGTACAGGCGGGGATGGAAGAGGTGTTATGGGGCGATAGGCCTTCATTGTGCGTATTGCGTAGGCAAAAACAATGACAGCAGGCAATGGCTATTCCATGGTTGGAGGTTCATGGGTTGATAGGGGGGTATAGGGAGGGGCAGGTCATACAAGCTACGGAAGGAATAGGGGTGTTTGCGGATAATTGGTATGAGAAGTACTGGCAATGAGAAGGGGTAGACGCTGGAGTTTTAGAACAAGTGTGTGGGAATGTGATATGTCAGTTGTGTAACAGTGATAGGGAAGCACTGGGTGAGGAAATAAGTGAGGGGGAAATATGGAGGGTTTTAAGTGGAATGCGACAGGGCAAAGCACCGGAAATTGATGGACTCCTGGCAGAGTTTTATCAGCAGCATTGGGAGCTAATGAGGGTTTTTTTGGTTAGGTTATTAAATTGCATGAAGGAGAGGGGTGAATTGGGAGAGAAGCAGGCAATGGCTGTCGTAGTCTTGGTACCGAAGGGAAAGGGGCAGCATATGCTTCGGGATTACCGGGCGATCTCGTTGTTATGTGCGGATTATAAGTTGTTTGCTAAGATTTTGGTGAATCGGTTTAAGTGCGTAGTAGGGCGGGTAGTATTGAAAACTCAGTTTGGTTTGCCAGGGAGGTCTATGGTGGAGGGGCATGGGTTACTTAGGGATTTCATGGAGGCAAAAGGGGGTGGGGGGAGGTTTGGTGGCACTGGATTGGCAAGGGGCATACGATAGAGTGGACCGAGAAGCACTGAGAGCCATCCTCAGGGGGTCGGGGTTTGGGGAAGAAATAGTGGGATGAATTGAGGCGTTGTACCAAGGTGCAATGGCGAGGGTACAGATTAATGGTCAATTGGGTGGGAAGATTGTAATGGGTAGTGGACTTAGGCAGGGGTGTACTATGTCACGATTATTGTTTGCGTGCATACAGCATCCCTTTTATAGATTAGTGGAGCAGCGTATGTGTAATGGAGAGGGATCAAGGAGTGGAGTTGGGAGGGTTTGGCCAGTCTTAATAGGGTATGTAGATGATACTACTGTTCTGATTCGGGAGGGGATGTCGATGAATACATTAGTTGGGGTAGTACAAATGTTCGCAGGGGCAACTGGTATGAGGGTGAATTCAGACAAGTCCATGGTCATGGGGTTAGGAGCCTGGGTGGGAAGGATTGAGTGGGGTAGTGCAGTCGTGAGGAGGCAGGTGAATTCGTTAAAAATTTGTGGTCTTATCTATGCAGACGATCTGACTGTGGCGCACATGGAAAACTCGATTAGGATGGTAGACAGGATTCAGGGATGCTTGGGTGCATTGCGACCTTATCATTTGACCCTTGTGCAGCGTGCCATTGTTATTAACGTCTTATTGTATAGCAAAGTATGGCACGTGGCAGTTGTGTTCCCATTAACTGGGCCGGCAATAATGAACATACTTAGGAGGGTTTTTAAATTCTTGTGGGGTTCGGGCTGTGATTGGCTTAAAAGGGACATGGTAATGTTACCTGTGCGCCAGGGGGGTTGGGATTGCTGGACTTAAAGCGGAGGATCAAATGTATCTTCATTAAAAGGGAGGTGATGAGGGAAGGTGTGGGTGGGGGGGGGGTAGGATTTGACCAGGATCCATAACAGATTGAAACGGATGTATACAGGAGTTGAGTTGCGTGAGTGTGAAACCGTTTTGAGGGCTATGGCGTGGGATCGAGAGCCGGGGAAGGTCAAAATAGGTAGGTTGCGTAGATTGTTAGCAGGGAGGGTTGTAGCGCCTGTAGAGGGAATTTTCCCCATGTATGCATGGGGAAGTATATGGAATAGGTTGAGTAGGATGAGGTTGCAACCTCGTGTTCGTGACATAATGTATCGTTTTCTGCACAGCATTTTACCGTCAGGTGTGGTTCTATGGGATAGATGAATGCTTGACATGGGGGGGGGGGTGCAGGATATGTGGTGGGGAGGAGTCGGCGTTTCATGTATATTTTTGTGAAGGACTGAGGAGTGTCAAGGGGTGGTTAAATAGGGTGATATATAGGATAGGGGGTCAAGGAATTTCTGTATTGAGAGCATTAAGTCTCGACGTGAGGGGTTGGGATGAGAGTGTCATCAGAGCTGTGGGGTACATTATAGTAGATTATATATATATATAGCGTGGGGATTGCGGGGAAAACAGGTTAGTGAGGTGAAGAGGAGGGTTTTAGCGGTAACGTTCTATAAAACAGTATGTAGAAATAGGGAAATTTATGGGAGGTGGGAGAGGGATTTTTCAGAGGGATATAGGCAACTTACGTTACAGATTTTATTAGACTTGTAATGTGCGAGGGAGGGGAGGGATGGGTACGACTGGAAAGTGTTGCTGGGGTTGGGAACTCATGGGTGGAAACAGGGTCGCCTCCCTGGTTATGGACGACAACAAATGTTTGCGTGAGTGTTGGATGAGTGATGCGTGAGTGAATAATGTGTGGACCACGGGTGCTAGCACCTGTGGAGATGGTCAGTTTCTTGTGTGTCATGTCATGGGGGAGGGGGTCTTTTCCTCTATCACTGTGCAGAGTGAGAAGTAGGGCAGTATATTGTGTTGGTAGTGACAGACAGTAGCTTGTTCAGTGTGCTTGTACTGTCTAATGTGTGGATAATAAGCATATTATTGTATGTAGAAAGATGAGACTACATACAAGTTGGACACGGACTTGTATAATGAGAATTACTCTTACGCCTGATATGTTAAGGCGGATTTATCAACTGTGATGATTTATTCAAATTAGATTTATTATTATGTTCTTATCTATGTACATAGCAGCCTTAAGTCATATGATGTGAGTTGTGTTTAGGTGCAGTTGCCACAAAGTTGTTTTAGTTTATCTGTGTTAGGGAAGTATGTAGAATTTTTTGCTTGTAGCCGCTACATGGCTGGAGTTTTATACTTCATACCTTTGTATTCTGTGATGTTTCTCATAACATAAAGTTCTTATTTATATACTATGTTGAATGAATAGGGTTTACATGCTAAGATAATTGTACATAAGTTGCCTTTGGGAGTTGTTAACATTCATCGTTGTAACCTTCTTAGAAATATTTATCATTTGAAGTGTATTTTCTTTCACCAGGTTGAGGTGTCATTGTGTTAAGTAAAGACATGGATCCCATTGTTAATATTGTTATTAATAATTTTTGTGTCTTTGGTGTTACTGTATCACTCATGATAGTATAATTACTATGTATCCTTTAATGTCAAGTTAAGATGCAATCAGGTTGGTGATGGTTATATTATTTTGCGGGTGGGGTGGGGGGTGAAATTGTGACAAAAGTTTAAGCCTTTACAGGTAATATCATTTTGGTATAACACTGGGTGTAGTATGGTGTGTGGAGTGACAGGGTGTCAGAACACTTTTGTCTGGTGTAGTCATTTTTGTGTAAGGGTAAAATGGGGATTTGTGATTTAACTCATTTTGTGTACCTTTTAATATAACTTCCACCTTGTATTGTAATGTTTTAAATAAAATATAAAAAAAATAGTGCTTAGTGAAACTGCTGAAAGGCTTTCACAAAATGGTGTAGAATTGGCACCCTCTTGTGTAAATGGTGACTCAGTGGGGCCAATAAATCTTCTAATAGGGAGTGATTTTTTTTATATTTTATTTAAAAACAATACAGCTTAACATAAAACCCTTAAATAAAATTTAAAATTAATACATTATGGATCTCAGTCCTACAGAACGTACACTGACAAAATAAACACGACACAAATTAACTGACACAATGGGGTTGCACATATACACTCGCAAATATTGCTGTATAACAGACGTAACATTAAGAAGAATGGGTAATCTAAACACTATTTCACAAGAAACCTAACAAGGACATAACTTACAGGTGACCTCAGTAAGAGGGTCAGATAATGAATTATATAAACATCCATTGAATCGAAATCCTTTCTGTTATATATAGTTTACATAATATTAACGTGACATATGACAAAGACTCAATACAATAGAAAGAATATTCACGAGAAAATGTATCAATTAATCACAACCTTCACATTAGTCAATAAACGAAATAACCTACATCATAATCTCATTAAAACGAGTACATACTCTTCCTCAACTAACTCCGGATACAGGAAATTGCCTAAAAATACACACGTGCCTCACTACAAACCTTTACGGGTCATTGTAAAACAATGAAAGTCTTAAGCATTCCGCCCTCTTCCACAGGATTAGCACATTATATAATGTCAAAAGAAACAAACTCCCTTTGTCAGGGCAATGCGTGAAAGAAAAGCGCAGAATACCAAACAAATAAAGGGGTATATCCTAACATGAACAGCCATAACACATTTCATAAATAACAAAAAATTAACACCTCAAATCGCGATAAACTTATCGCATAACAGACGTAACATTAAGAAGAAAGGGCAATCTGAACCCTATTTCACAAGAAACCTAACAAGGACATAACTTACAGGTGACCTCAGTACCAGGGACAAAAAAATTAATTATATAAACATCCATTGAATCCAAGCCTTTCAGGTATATATAGTTCACATAATATTACTGTGACATATGACAAAGGTTCAATACAACACAAAGAATATTCACGAGAAAATGTATCAATTAATCACAACCTTCACATTAGTCAATAAGCGAAATGACCTACATCATAATCTCATTAAAACAAATACATACTCTTCCCCAACTAATCCCCAATAGCGGAAATTCTCTAAAACATACATGTGTATAGCCCTTGTGGCTTAGCGCTTCTTTTTTATTATAATAATAATCTAAAACATACATACGTGCCTCACTATCCTATCGAGTCACTACAAAATAATGAAAGTCATAAGCATTCCTTCCTCATCTACAAGATGAGCACATTATATAATGCAAAAAAGAAAGTACAGTATAATCAATACAAGCTCTCTTTGTCAGGGCAATGCGTGAAAGAAATGCACAGTATACCAAACAAACAATACAGGAGTATATCTTAACATAAACAGCCATAACACATTTCATAAATAACAACAAATTAACACCTCAAAACGCGATAAACATATCGCACATGAAACATGTCACATAAGGCTGAATACGCACAGTCTACATAAACCCAAATACTCCTGCAAGATCTTACACCTACAGTCATAACACCAGTCACACTTAGTATATTAAGATGGCCACGACGAGCCCTCAAACTCCACGTGCATACGTGGCATGACAACCACAAGGTTCTTTCTACATGCACTCTCACACCCATCCCAAGGAGGCAACCCCGCTGTGACCCCCTGACTTCCCTCTCTACATATGTAATCCCCAAAAACCGGTACCCTTTACTCACTCATCCCAATTCACAGATTCACAAGAATCCCTAACGTTAGCATTCTATATCCTTCCGAGAAATCCTGCGCCCACCTCCTCCCATACAGTTCCTTGTTACAACACATCGTACGATAAAACGTTATCGCAAGTACCTGCCGCCGCACCTCACAAACCCCTCTCCCCTTCACCACCCAAGCTATATATATATAATCCACCATGATATAATCCAAAGCTCTTATGACACCCTCGTCTAACCCTTCCACATCTAGGCTTAGTGCACGCAGAACCGGCACCCCACGGCCCCCCACCTTCTGTACCACCCTACTTAACCAACACCTAACACCCTTCAACCCCTCACAAAAATATACTGCATGGAACGCCGTCTCATCCCCACCACAGATTCCACACCTTCAGCCCACTACTACCCTTCTGGTTCTTAGTACCTCTCCGAACAGTAGGATGCCGTGCAGAAAACGATACATTACCTCTCGCACGCTAGGGTTTAAGGGGGCTGTAGGGCAATTTCAGCTTACTAAACCTATACCAAATACTCCCCCACGCATACATGGGGAACAATCCCTCTACTGGGGCAACAATCCTCCCTGTAAGCAGCCTACACAAAACCCCTATTCGAAATTTCCTCGGTTCTCTAACCAACATCAAAGCCCGTAAGACGATTTCACATTCCCTCAACTCCACTCCACCATACAGCTTTCCCAACCTATCATATACTTTTTTCAGCTGCCCTGCCCTCACTCCCTCACGCAAAACCTCCCATTTAAGAAACACATATTTAACCCTCCTTCTCAGGTCCATCAACCCCAACCCACCCTGACGCACAGGTAACATTACAACCTCTCTCCTTAACCAATCGCAACTTGAACCCCATAAGAATTTAAACACCCATCTCAGAATCCCCGCAATCGTCGTCCCTGTTATTGGGAACACGGCTGCTACATGCCAAACCTTACTATACAATAATACATTTATGACAATCCCTCTTTGCACGAGGGTCAGATGATGAGGTCTCAATGCACCCAGACGCCCCAGGATCCTTTCTAACAACCGATTCGAGTTTTCTTCTTGTGCCGCATCCAGGTCATCCCTATAGATGATACCACAAATTTTTAAAGACACCATCTGTTTCCTCACAACGTTACATCTCCCCCCCCCTACCCAATCTCTCAACCCCATGACCATTGACTTCTCACTGTTTACCTGCATTCCTGTTGCACATCTAAACAATTGCACAACACCATCCAAAAACCCCAACGCCATCCCTTCCCGAACCAGGACAGTTGTATCATTATTATTATTATTATTAAAGATTCGCCGGTATTCTCCCGGCCCGGGCTTTTTCCAAGTGGTGGCCCGGCTTTGGCTCCCTCTGTAGGGAGTGTCTGAGACCTAAGTCTCCCATGGGAGGAGGCACAAGTACCTCCTCATCTTTGGGACCAACTGTCCCCAGGCCTAGCCACAAGCTAGGCCTCTCTGGTCTGCCATCCCCGCCCCAAGGGGGCAAATGGGAATGACAGTCTTATGAGCTAAAGGCTAGGACTCAGGCACCTACCCTGCCCTAGAAGGGTTAGGCATGGTGTCGATCAAGTTGTATCTATTATTATTATTAAAGATTCGCCGGTATACTCCCGGCCCGGGCTTTTTCCAAGTGGTGGGCCGGCTTTGGCTCCCTCTGTAGGGAGTGTCTGAGACCTAAGTCTCCCATGGGAGGAGGCACAAGTACCTCCTCATCTTTGGGACCAACTGTCCCCAGGCCTAGCCACAAGCTAGGCCTCTCTGGTCTGCCATCCCCGCCCCAAGGGAGCAAATGGGAATGACAGTTTTATGAGCTAAAAGCTCGGACTCAGGCACCTACCCTGCCCTAGAAGGGTTAGGCATGGTGTCGATCAGCAAGTTGTATCATCTACATATCCTATTAATCACAAATAAATTGTGTGAATATGTAATGTACCCTATCTTTATACTAATTTTAATTATAAATGTG
>NC_091311.1:18689896-18739896 GCF_038502225.1 Cherax quadricarinatus
TCATACATTGCACTAGGAGTGGGCACACTCCTAGTGCAATGTGTGTGTGTGCGCGTGTGTATGTGTGTGTGTGTGTGTGTGTGTGTGTGTGTGTGTGTGTGTGTGTGTGTGTGTGTGTGTGTGTGTGTGTGTGTGTGTGTGTGTGTGTGTGTGTTTGTATGTGTGTGTGTGTGTGTGAAAGAATTAAGAGTAAGATATAGAGTAGGATCGCAGATGAACAAGGAGGTTTTAGGAAGGGTTGGAGTGTGAAGTACATAGGTGAGCAGTATTTGTATAAGTATATTGAGGTCTTCGTTTGGAAAAGACATATGATAGAATGGATTGGGGAGCAATGTGGCAGATGTTGTAAATGTTTGGAATAAGTGGTAGGTTACTGAAAGCAGTTAAAACTTTTTACAAGGATAGTGAGGCTCAGGTTAGAGTATGTAGGAGAGAGGAGGACTATTTCCCAGTAAAAGTTGGCCTTAGACAGGGATATGTGATGTCACATCATAGATGTGGTTGTAAGAGAAGTGGATGCTTGGGTGTTGGCAAAATGTGAGGGATTAAGAGAAAGAATCTAACACAAAATGGGAGTTGTCACAGTTGCTTTTTGTTGATGACACTGTACTTTTGGGAGATTCTGAAGAGAAGTTGCAAAGGTTGGTGGATGAGTTTGGAAGGATATGTAAAAGAAGGAAATTAAAAGTAAGCGTAGGATAACAAAAAACTAGGTAATGATTAGGATAACAAAAAAAATAGGTAATGAAAGATTGAAGCGAGTATGGAGAAACTGAATGTTTTCATATATTTCAGAACGGACTTGTCAGCAGATGGGTCTATGAAAGATGAGGTGAATCACAGAAATGATGAGGCGGAAAAGATGAGTGGAGCACCGAGGAGTCTGAGGAGACAAAGAATGTTTTCCATGGAAACAAAGAGGGGAATGTATGAGAGTACAGTGGTACCAATGCTCTTATATGGGTGTGAAGCATGGGTTGTAAATGTCGCAACAAGGAGATGGCTGCAGGCAGTGGAGATGTCGTTTTTAAGGGCAATGTGCAATATAAATATAATGATTAGAATCCATAGCTTGGAAATTATAAGGAGGTGCAGGGTTTCTAAATGTATTATCCATAGGGCAGAGGAAGGGTTGTTAAGGTGGTTTGGACATTTAAAGAGCTTGGAAGAAAATTAGAATGACTAGTAGGGCATATGAATCTGTAATGGAAGGAAGGCAGGGTAGGGGTCGTCCTAGAAAAGGTTGGATATGGGGTGAAGGAGGTTTTGTTGTCTCCATTTGCTCCTATGTTACACACTCGCACATGCTTACTGGAAGTTAAAGCCCCTCCAACACAAAACCTTTTTTGCCCCCTCCTTGCAACCTTTCCTAGATGGACCCCTGCCCCTCTTTCCCTCCACTACAGATTTATACACTCTTGAAATTATTCTATTTTGTCCAACCTCTTAACATGTCCAAACCACCTCAAAAACCCTTCCTCAGCCCTCTGGTTAATAGTTTTGGGAATCTTGGACCTCCTCCTAATTTCCAAACTAGGAATTCTCTGCATTATATTCACACCACACATTGTCCTCAGATACGACATCTCCACTGCCTCCAGCCTTCTCCTTGTTGCAACACTCACCACCCATGCTTCACACGCATATAAGAGTGTTGATATAACTATACTCTAATACATTCCTCTCTTTGCTTCCCTGGACAAAGTTCTTTGTCTCCACAGACTATATATATATATGTATATATATATATATATAATTATATATATATATATATATATATATATATATGTATATATATGTGTGTGTGTGTGTGTGGGTGTGTGTGTGTGTGTGTGTGTGTGTGTGTGTGTGTGTGTGTGTGTGTGTGTGTGTGTGTGTGTGTGTCGTGCCGAACAGGTAAAATTGGTCAATTAGCAAGAATTCATTTAAAACTAAATCATTTCTAAAATTGTCTCTTATACGTTTAAAGATATATATTTTTCATATATGTTAATGTGAAAATTAATAATTTTGTACCAAAAGAACCTTAGAAATCTTTCCTAACCTTGTTATAACAAGTGCAATTTAATGTAGCCTAACCCAACTAAATATATTTTAGATAAGTTTACAATAGTTAATTTCAATTATAATGGGTGCTGTGCAAGCTGGGGATCAATGATAAGGCTCTTTGGAGGCTTGTTACTTTATTCGGGTTCTTCTACACAGTCAGTGTTTTATGGCTGCTCAGGCCTGGAGGGACATGCCCGTAAGAGAGTGACGCAGTAAACACTTGTTGTCTGAGTGACGTCGGCTGCCAGAGTGAGGCCGAGGTAAGCATGGAGTGGGTGAACTTGGTAGGCCTATAGATGGTAGCACCATAGTGCCACAAAATATGAACCCATCTGGGCATACATCGCTCAGCCACCTACCCATGTTTATCCTCGACCATGCATGACTGAAAAAAATTTAAGTCTCTATCTCTCTCAGGAACAGGGCACAGAACACAGAATAAATGCATATATATTCTTGTGGACATGGACAAAAAAAAACTTCCTACAGGGAAGGAAGGAAAAAAAGGGGTTGCTAAACATCATGGTCAAAGGCAGTGAGCCTTGGTGGGCATCACTGCATGCCTTCCTGCATCTAGACAGGTACTGCAACACAGGAGACAATGTTACGGCTGAGCTATGAAGTAATGGGGTATGGTCTCCTCTTGAACGCTGAAGCAGTCATCGTGGAGTAGTTGCTGCAGGGTTCATTCAACCTGGGGCACAACCTGATGGTACCCTGAAGTGAGGCATTGTCAGTACTCAGCAACTGGGTAGGACTTCTTTTGGTAAGCGACTCAGGAGGACATTTCTCAACTGGTACTGTCACTGGGGCTGTCACTGCTGGCGAGATTGGAGTGAGTCGTAGCACGAAAGACTCAGGCGAAACATCTTGAAATCATAGCAGTTTACACCATTACTGGAGTGAGCACGCTAACAGTCAAAGTCGCATCATATTTTGTGCAGGCTGCTCACTGAAGTCGTGACATGAGTCAGACAGTTGCCTGCCGAAAGCGCTACTGCGGCTTGATGATGTCATCCTCTCAACAGAGTTTGAGTCATAGCAGAGGTTAGTCTAAGCGTCCTCAGACTGGTTTTCTACACATAACTACACTCTGATGGTCAAGAGGTGGTGTGAGACGAGTCTCAACAGGGAGTCATAGCAGGGCGACTCAGACATGGTGCCTATAAGCTTTTTGTACACAGGGGCTCAACACTTCATTATCTGATGCCTGGACTGATTAATGTCAGCTGTCAATGGTCACAACGCAGTGACATGTAACATGAGGGTGCTACCAATGGTCTGGGCTTGGACACACATATCTGGGGGTCAGACCACTTAACATTGGGGACACATAAAACTTGCACACACCTGCACTGCACATGCTGTTACAACATGGCTTGCACTAGCATATGATGCTTTTCTGTGCAAAAATCGACACTAAGGCATTCACGAACGTGTGAGAACACTAGTGATGGAACACTGACTTAGAGGAATTAGCACGTGACATACCTTGTTTCAATCCTTCTCGACACTACTGAAAAAAATTGCTGACAGTGAAACTTTAACACTGTCGATATGACATCATGTAGGGATGTCAGGTGCGGTGTTGTGAGGGATGTCATGGGATGACATCCTGAGGCGACATCAGGGTAGACGTCTAGGCAGTCGTCGTGGGCGACGTCGCGAGGTGACGTCAGGTAGACGTCCTGGGTGACGTCTCGAGGTGACGTCGGGCAGACGTCGCGAGGTGACGTCGGGCAGACGTCGCGAGGTGAAGTCAGACAGACGCCCTGGGTGACGTCCTGGAGTGACGTCGAGAAACGGTGACGTCGTAAGGTGATGTCATGGGGTGACATCGTGAGTTGACGTCTGGGGTGACGTTGGGGAGACGTCCTGGAGTGGTGTCGGAGAGATGTCCTGGAGTGACATCAAGGAGACGTCCTGGAGTGACGTCGGGGAGATGTCATGGAGTGATGTCGCGAGGTGACGTCAGGCAGCAGACAACATCATGTGGCTTCGGACATCTGGCTTGGTAACCCACGTGGTTCGCTCCATGTGGCTTGTAGATCCACGTGGCCTTATCTACACATGGCTTCGTGATCCATGTGGCTTCAAGTGACCTCGGGCACTCGTATACACAGCTCTGGCAAAGAATTTACACTGAATTCACAGATAAAGCGGCAGAGAGGGAGTAAGTAATATTGAATGGGGTGTGTTGGTAGCAGGTGAGGTGGTGAGTATAGTGTATGGAGAGGGAGAAAGAAAGCGTCCCCACTTCTCTCTTTGAATAACTTGACGTAACTTTTAAATAACAAAAAAGGCACAATACCGTGACTGGAACGATACACAAATAACCCGCACATAAAAGAGAGAAGCTTACGACGACGTTTCGGTCCGACTTGGACCAGTGTGACTTTGTAAATGGTCCAAGTCGGAACGAAACGTCGTCGTAAGCTTCTCTCTTTTATGTGCGGGTTATTTGTGTATTGACGTAACTTTTTCTGGTTAGTATCAGTTTAGAGGTAAATGACCAGACCATGAGGTCAGAGGTGACCAGGATGTGCACGTGCATGTGTACTCACCTAATTATACTCACCTAATTGTGGTTGCAGGGGCCGAGACTCAGCTCCTGGCCCTGCCTCTTCACTGAGTGCTACTAGGTCCTCTCTCTCCTTGCTCCACGAGCTTTATCATACCTCATCTTAAAGCTATGTATGGTCCCTGCCTCCACTACTTCACTTGCTAGGCTATTCCACTTCCTGACTACTCTATGACTGAGGAAATACTTTCTAACATTCCTTTGACTCATTTGGGTCCTCAACTTCCAATTGTGACCCTTTGTTTCTGAGTCCCCTCTCTGGAAAATCCTGTCTCTGTCTACCTTGTCTATTCCATCCAGTATTTTGTATGTTGTTATCATGTCTCCCCTAACCCTCTTGTCCTCCAGTATGTCGTTATCATGTCTCCCCTAACCCTCCTGTCCTCCAATGTGAGTGTGTGTGTACTCATCTAGTTGTGGTTGCAGGGGTCAAGTCATAGCTCCTGGTGTGTGTGTGTGTGTGTGTGTGTGTATGTGTGTGTCTGTGTCTGTGAGTGCGATGAAGCTATTGGGTGTATGGCTTTGATTGGCTATATCGACCTCAGAAGGGCTATTTCTGGTTAGTGTCAGTGAAGAGGTCAATGACCAATGACTCAATTGGTGGCCTGGGGCTGTATATGTGTCTGTGTGTGTTCATCGTTTGCTTTTAGTGCTAGGCAATAGTGTGAGTTTGCTATATCATTTTGCAATTACATCTTAGATACTCATTCACATCCACACACACACCCACACACACACACACACACACACACACACACACACACACACACACACACACATATATATATGTATATGTATATGTATATATATATATATATATATATATATATATATATATATATATATATATATATATATATATATATATATGTGTGTGTGTGTGTATGTGTGTGTGTGTGTGTGTGTGTGTGTGTGTGTGTGTGTGTGTGTGTGTGTGTGTGTGTGTGTGTGTGTGTGTGTGTACTCACCTAATTGTACTCGCCTAATTGTGGCTGCAGGGGTAGAGAGTCAGTTCCTGGCTCCGCCTCTTCACTGAGTGCTACTAGGTCCTCTCTCTCCCTGTTCCATGAGCTTTATCATACTTCATCCTAAAGCTATGTATGGTTCCTGCCTCCACTACCTCACTTGCTAGGCTGTTCCACTTCCTGACTCTGTGACTGAAGAAATACTTCCTAACATCCCTTTGACTCATCTGGGTCTTCAACTTCCAATTTTGACACCTTGTTTCTGTGTCTCCTCTCTGGAACATTCTATCTCTGTCCACCTTGTCTATTTCACGCAGTATTTTGTATGTCGTTATCATGTCTCCCCTAACCCTCCTGTCCTCCAGTGTCGTCAGGCCAATTTCCATTAACCTTTCTTCGTAGGACATTCCCCTTAGCTCTGGAACTAACCTTGTCGCAAACCTTTGCACTTTCTCTAATTTCTTGACATGCTTGATTAAATGTGGGTTCCAAACAGGTGCTGCATACTCCAGTATGGGCCTGACGTATTCGGTGTACAGTGTCTTGAACGATTCCTTACTAAGGTATCGGAATGCTGTTCTCAGGTTTGCCAGGCGCCCATGTGCTGCAGCTGGTTGATGTGTGCTTCTGGAGACGTGCTTGGTGTTATACTCACCCCATGATCTTTCTCCTTGAGCGAGGTTTGCAGTCATTGGCCACCTAACCTATACTCCGTCTGCGGTCTTCTTTGCCTTCCCCGACCTTCATGACTTTGCATTTGGCGGGGATAAATTCGACAGGAAAGTTGCTGGGCTATGTGTCCAACCTGTCCAGGTCTCTTTGAAGTCCTGCCTGATCCTCATCTGATTTGATTCTCCTCATTAACTTCACATCACTTCAGTGGGACAGTTCTCTGTCCCACTGAACCTCCTGCAGGAAGTTCCTCATACCTGTGTAGTCCCCCTTTTATAGTTTGGCTTTTCCCATCCAATTCCTGTTACCCTCTCCACTTGTAACTCTAATATATAGTCAAAACTCAGAATCATGTAATTACTGGCAACAACGGGCCCCTCATAAGTGATGTCCTCAATGTCTGGCCTGCTCAGGGTGTACATAAGGTCCAGTCTTGCTGGTTCATCCTCCCCTCTCTCTCTGGTAGTGTCCTTGACATGTTGATGCTTGAGGTTTTCCAGTACCACATCATCTTGGCTCTCCATGTTTCGGGATCTCCCTGTGGTTGAAACCGCCCATAACCATTAACTTTACTCTGCTCGAGTGACCTCAGCCTGTGTGTCTACCATCTCTCTGTTGTTCTCTTTGTATTAATCTCTTGACCGCGTGCAGTTCTGTGGTGGGTTATGCATCACTTCAATGAGTACTTTACGTTCCCCAGACTGAATTGTACCTACCCTTTCTCCAATCTCGTCCATGCCTTCCATTTCCTCAAAACCCTATCGGTTTTTCATGAACAGTGCAACCCCTCCTCCTCCTCTGCTCCTTCTATCTTTCCTCATGATCTGATATCCTGGTGGGAAGATTGAATCTGCTATTGTCTGAGTTTCGTTTCTGTGAGTGCTATGATGCCTGGGGATTTCTCATTGATTCTTTCGTGCCACTCCTCATATTTTTCGTTATTCCGTCTGCGTTCGTGTACCAAACCTTCAGCTTCTTTTCTATCACTGTGCTCCTGGTAGAATATTGCGGTTGGAGGAGTGGGAACCCTTGTGGGGGCCTATGGGGGTTTGTGTTGAGGGTGGAGTTTGTGATGAGGGGGTTCGGGTCAGAGTGCCCGTAGGGGGCAGCTGTAGGGGTGAGGTTTGTGATGTGGGGATTGTTCAGTTGCGTTGGGGTTGTTGGGATTGTCGCGGTTGGAGTCCTTCTGTGGGAGTTTGTGGGGAGAAGAGGGGGGTGTTTGCCATAAGATTCAGATTTTTTGACATATAATGGCAATGTAGTTAATGACACACACACACACACATACACACACACACACACACACACACACACACACACACACACACACACACACACACACACACAGAATAGAAGTTTCAGATATGACAGGGACTGAAGGCAAGAACATGTCAATGGAAGGAAATAAAATGCCTCAGAGGAAGCAGATGGAGACTCAGTGGGAGGAGGAAAGGGCGAGGTCAGTTTTTGTGTATGGGCTCCAAGAAGCCAAGGGGGCCAACTTTGAAGAAATAAAACAGGAGGAGAAAAAAATGATTGAAGGCATTATGAAAACAATAGGGGAGGGCAATATGACCCAGGTGACAAATTTTCAGAGAATTGGGTGGTTTGCGAGTGGAAGGATACGGCCTGTCAGAGTAACTTTCAAGGAAGAATCAGTTCGAACCAGGATTCTGCAAGAGAAAGCAAGACTGAGGGACAAAGAGGGGTACCAGAGAGTATACCTCGACCGCGACAGAACACAAGAAGAAAGGACTACACTGAAAGAGAGGGTACAGAGACGCAAGGAGGAACGAGAAGCAATGAAAATGAGCAGGACCCAGACACAGGAGGAAGGGCAAACACACCCCACAGAATCTCCCACCAAAAGACTCCACCCGCGACATTCCCAACGCAACTGAGCAACCTATACTACAACCCACTCACTGTTCCCTCTGCCACCAACCCCCATATCACAAACCTCACCCCAACAGCTGTCCCTTATGGGCATTCTGACCCCACCCCCATCAACACAAACCCCACCTACACCACAGCCCCATATAGGCCCCCACCAAGGCTCTCGCTCCCCCAACCCCAATATACTTGCATGACCACAATGATAGAAAAGAAACTAAAGGTCTGGTACACAAACGCGGATGGAATAACGAATAAACATGAGGAGTGGAATGAAAGAATCAGTGAAAAATCCCCAGACATCATAGCAGTCACAGAAACAAAACTCGCTGAGACAATAACAGACACAATCTTCCCAACAGGATATCAGATCCTGAGGAAAGATAGAAGGAGTAGAGGGGAAGGAGGGGTTGCACTGCTCATAAAACACCAATGGGGATTTGAGGAAATGGAAGGCATGGACATGATTGGAGAAAGAGACTACATTGTAGGTACAATTCAGTCCGGAGAACATAAAGTAGTCATTGGAGTGATGTATAACCCACCACAGAACTGCAGGAGGCCAAGAGAGGAGTACGAAGAAAACAACAGGGTGATGGTGGACACACTGGCTGAGGTGGCAAGAAGAGCTCACTCGAGCAGAGCAAAGTTACTGGTAATGGGCGATTTCAACCACAGGGAGATCGACTGGGAAAACCTGGAGCCACATGGGGGTCCCGAAACATGGAGAGCCAAGATGATGGATGTGGTACTTGAAAACCTCATGCATCAACATGTCAGGGACACAACCAGAGAGAGAGGGGAGGATGAGCCAGCAAGACTGGATCTTGTGTTCACCCTGAGCAGTTCAGACATTGAGGACATCACTTACGAGAGGCCCCTTGGAGCTAGCGATCATGTGGTTCTGAGTTTTGACTATATAGTAGAGTTACAAGTGGAGAAGGTAACAGGAACTGAAGGGGACAGGCCAAACTATAAAAGGGGGGACTACACAGGTATGAGAAACTTCCTGCAGGAGGTTCAGTGGGACAGAGAAATGGTAGGAAAATCAGTAAACGAGATGATGGAATATGTGGCAACAAAGTGCAAGGAGGCAGAGGAAAGTTTTGTTCCCAAGGGAAACAGAAATAATAGGAAGACCAAAACGAGTCCTTGGTTTACCCGAAGGTGTAGGGAGGCAAAAACTAAGTGCAACAGAGAATGGAAAAGGTACAGGAGGCATAGGACCCAGGAAAACAAGGAGATTAGTAGAAGAGCCAGAAACGAGTATGCGCAGATAAGGAGGGAGGCCCAGCGACAGTATGAAAACAACATAGCATCGAAAGTCAAATCTGACCCGAAACTGCTGTATAGCCACATTAGGAGGAAGACAACAGTCAAGGACCAGGTAATAAGGCTGAGGAAAGAAGGTGGAGAACTCACAAGAAACGATCAAGAGGTATGTGAGGAGCTCAACACGAGATTTAAGGAAGTATTTACAGTAGAGACAGGAAGGACTCTGGGGGGACAGACCAGATGGGGACACCAACAAGGAATACACCAACAAGTGTTGGACGACATACATACAGATGAGGAGGAGGTGAAGAAACTGCTAAGGGACATCGATACCTCAAAGGCAATGGGACCGGACAACATCTCTCCGTGGGTCCTTAGAGAGGGAGCAGATATGTTGTGCGTACCACTTACCACAATCTTCAACACATCCCTGGAAACTGGGCAACTACCTGAGGTATGGAAGACGGCAAATGTAGTTCCCATTTTCAAAAAAGGAGACAGAAAAGAGGCACTAAACTATAGACCTGTGTCATTGACGTGTATAGTATGCAAAATTATGGAGAAGATTATCAGGAGGAGAGTGGTGGAGCACCTGGAACGGAACAGGAGTATAAATGCCAACCAGCACGGATTCATGGAAGGCAAATCCTGTGTCACAAACCTTCTGGAGTTTTATGATAAAATAACAGAAGTAAGACAAGAGAGAGAGGGGTGGGTTGATTGCATCTTCTTGGACTGCAAGAAGGCCTTTGACACAGTTCCTCACAAGAGATTAGTGCAGAAGCTAGAGCATCAGGCGCATATAACAGGAAGGGCACTGCAATGGATCAGAGAATACCTGACAGGGAGGCAACATCGAGTCATGGTACGTAATGATGTATCACAGTGGGCACCTGTGACGAGCGGGGTCCCACAGGGGTCGGTCCTAGGACCAGTGCTATTTTTGGTATATGTGAACGACATGACGGAAGGGTTAAACTCAGAAGTGTCCCTGTTTGCAGATGATGTGAAGTTAATGAGGAGAATTAAATCTGATGAGGACCAGGCAGGACTTCAAAGAGACCTGGACAGACTGGACACCTGGTCCAGCAAATGGCTTCTCGAATTTAATCCTGCCAAATGCAAAGTCATGAAGATAGGGGAAGGGCACAGAAGACCACAGACAGAGTATAGGCTAGGTGGCCAAAGACTGCAAACCTCACTCAAGGAGAAAGATCTTGGGGTGAGTATAACACCGAGCATGTCTCCGGAAGCACACATCAATCAGATAACTGCTGCAGCATATGGGCGCCTGGCAAACCTGAGAACAGCATTCCGATACCTTAGTAAGGAATCATTCAAGACACTGTACACCGTGTATGTCAGGCCCATACTGGAGTATGCAGCACCTGTTTGGAACCCGCACTTGATAAAGCACGTCAAGAAACTAGAGAAAGTACAAAGGTTTGCAACAAGGTTAGTTCCAGAGCTAAGGGGAATGTCCTATGAAGAAAGATTAAGGGAAATCGGCCTGACGACACTGGAGGACAGGAGGGTCAGGGGAGACATGATAACGACATATAAAATACTGCGTGGAATAGACAAGGTGGACAAGGACAGGATGTTCCAGGGAGGGGACACAGAAACAAGAGGCCACAATTGGAAGTTGAAGACACAAATGAGTCAGAGAGATAGTAGGAAGTATTTCTTCAGTCATAGAGTTGTAAGGCAGTGGAATAGCTTAGAAAATGACGTAGTGGAGGCAGGAACCATACACAGTTTTAAGACGAGGTTTGATAAAGCTCATGGAGCGGGGAGAGAGAGGGCCTAGTAGCAACCGGTGAAGAGGCGGGGCCAGGAGCTAGGACTCGACCCCTGCAACCACAAATAGGTGAGTACAAATAGGTGAGTACACACACACACACACACACACACACACACACACACACACACACACACACACACACACACACACAAACACACACACACAAATGTACTGGGAATGCCTTAGTCTTAATATGTACTCGTGCAGTGGAGGAGGGAGAGATACATGGTAATATATACCTGGAAAGTACTTGAGGGACCTTGTTCCGAATCTATACACTGCCATAACAACATACTGAAATGAAAGATATGGGAGGAAGTGCAAAATAAACCCAGACTATTCAATGTCATACCAGAAGATATTGGAAGCATTGTTGGTACAAATGTTGACTTCTTCAAGAGGAAACTGGACAAGTATGTTCACCAGGTGCCAGATCAACCAGGCTGTGATGGATATGTGGGTCGGCAGTCCACCAGCAGCAACAGACTGGTTGACCAGACATACACACCAGACTAGCCTGGACCCAGGCCGGGATCGGAACTCATCAAAGGTAAAGGTAAGGGTGGTGGGGAATGGGGAGGGGTGATGGTGGAGAGGTTAACCCTTTCAGGGCCAACAGGCCCTCTCCCAGATTTGTTCTCAGGGTCAAAAAATATTTGAAAAAAAATTATTTTTTCTTTTGAAAAGATAGTTTTTTTTTTTTTTCTAAATTTTATAGGCTAAAAAATTTTTTTGCCATCAATACTTACCGAGATATGGAGGTGTGAAGTTGGCAGAGATTGTACCGCATACGGCAACATCGCTGACTGTCGATCACCCGGTAATCATTTATTTTGTTTTTCTACTTTTTTCTATTTTTTTTAATATTTTTTTCTTTTCAAGTAACTTTTATGGCCTGTGAGACAAATATGAGCACTGTTTTGTAAATATTTACTCTTTCTGTACTACACAATAACTGCACAAACACTGTTGTCATTATATTATTTACAAAACAATATAAAATGTTGCTTATTACTATTTTTCTATATTTTATATGCACATATACAGTCACAGGACATGTTTCTAGAAGTTCTGCAGCCTGTGGAAGTCTTAGAAACATGGTGTCGTGCACAGTGGTGTTCTACACTCCTCACACATAAAACGAGTGTGTCTGCGTTGTTGTGGGCTTTTTTTGTATGTGCACATAACACCTTTTCTAAACCTTTTTCTTGAAAGCAGCAGCAGGTAGTTTCATTAGGAAGTGATCACCAGGCCTCAGACGAGAAGGTAGTTGTTGATAATTCAGTGGGTGGTTTTCTGTTGCAGGTGTTGTTCCATGGTACTTGAATATTATTTGTCTGATGACAGATAAACAAAATTCACTATATGATGGTTTGTTTCTGGTCCTCATCTTATACATATTATAAGCAATGAGCATGGAAATGTCCAGAATATGGAAAAATAGTTTTACATACCACTTATAATTCTTGCAAACACAATCAGCACACCCAGTCTGCATGTCACATTTGTCCATTGAATGCATATTGAGGGTGTAGTCCATCACAGCTGCAGGTTTTAGAATGGGTTCATTGGTCTCTCTATTCTGCCTGCCAGTGTTTGTCATTTCGTTAGGGTGAACTGATGACAGCAGTGTGACATCTTGTTTGTCATGCCACCGAAATGCCATGATGTCATTGGCAGCAAATGCCTGCACCTCACCCCTATGAGTGCGTCAAACCTGGGCATATGCTTACGATTTGCACTCACTGTGCCACACACATCACACACACACATACACACACACACACACACACACACACACACACACACACACACACACACGGAAAGACATACACACACACGCATGCACATACAACAGGCCTAGTGTCTAATCGACATGTGCCTAGGACCAAATGGTAACTAACAAACACACACACACACACACACACACACACACACACACACACACACACACACACACACACACACACACACACACACACACACACACACACACACACACACACACACACACACACACACACACACGCACACACACTCGTGGAGGAGTCACGCGGTTTGAGCTCGTGTTTTGGTGGTAATTTCTGACTGTACCTTAAGGAATAGAGTGTGGGATATAGGCGTGTGCACGCATAAGAGTGAATATAATCACTTAAGCCCCGAAAAAAGGAAATATAAGTGATCACAGATGTGCCTGGTGTTATACTCACCCCAAGATCTTTTTCCTTGAGTGAGGTTTGTAGTCTCTGGCCTCCTAGACTGTACTCCGTCTGCGGTCTTCTTTGCCCTTCCCCAATCTTCATGACTTTGCACTTGGTGGGATTGAACTCCAGGAGCCAATTGCTGGACCAGATCTGCAGCCTGTCCAGATCCCTTTGTAGTTCTGCCTGGTCTTCGATCGAATGAATTCTTCTCATCAACTTCACGTCATCTGCAAACAGGGACACTTCGGAATCTATTCCTTCTGTCATGCCGTTCACAAATACTAGAAACAGAACTGGTCCTAGGACTGACCCCTGTGGGACCCCGCTGGTCACAGGTGCCCACTCTGACTCCTCGCCACGTACCATTACTCGCTGCTGTCTTCTTGACAAATATTCCCTGATCCATTGTAGTGCCTTCCCTGTTATCCCTGCTTGGTCCTCCAGTTTTTGCACTTATTTCTTGTGTGGAACTGTGTCAAATGCCTTCTTGCAGTCAAAGAAAATGCAATCCACCCACCTCTCTCTCTCTTGTCTTACTGCTGTCACCATGTCATAGAACTCCAGTAGGTTTGTGACACAGGATTTCCCGTCCCCGAAACCGTGTTGGCTGTTGTTGATGAGATCATTCCTTTCTATGTGTTCCACCACTGTGTGTGTGTGTGTGTGTGTGTGTGTGTGTGTGTGTGTGTGTGTGTGTGTGTGTGTGTGTGTGTGTGTGTGTGTGTGTGTGTGTGTGTGTGTCATTAACTACATTGTCATTAAATGTCAAAAAATCTGAATATTTTTTTTTTCAGAAGACCCAGTATGACACGGAAAATTCAGTTGTCAGGAGCTCAGAAAAGAAAGATTGCCAAAGAATCAAGCAAAAGAAATGCTGTAGTCTTGGCAAAGACAAAATGCTGTACAGAATTTTCCTCTGCTTCCGTTGTGGAAAACATAGAAGCTGCTAATAAAGAATCAGTACCAATAGCAGATGATGTTTCTTCTGAGGACTCACCCGCATTACGAAGTACATCTGCAAAAAATAAAAAGATCGTACCAAATCAAGATAGTAAATTATGATGAATCGCCACAACCACATTCTACAGATACTTCTGTGGACATGGACAGTGACGCGCCACCATGTGATTCAGACCCAACCATATGGTTTCCTGTCAGAGAAAAGCATGTGTCCTTTTGGCCAACTGCCACCAAATGTTAAAACAAAAATAATTCCAACTCGTACCCAGAATCTCGATGTTATTATCAGTCAGTTTATGGCAAGCTGGACACGCATTGTCGTCATTTCAAGAATTCCATGTTTTACTTTATTCACGACAATGGTTAGCAGCATTTGAGAAAGTGGCTCCTGTACAGCCCATCAAGGGGTACCTTTTATTGCTTTTATTGTATTCTGATGTCCAGCGGATGTGACAGGCTTTCCAGTAGGGTGGTTTAATGGCTGGAAAAAAGCAGAGGAAAAAATGAAAATTCATGAACAAAGTCAAGGTCACCGAAATTCTGTGCTAAAATTTAATCTTCGATGTAAGGACTCCTCTCATGTTGATAGGCAGTTGGAGAAACAACTACATGAAAACAAGAAATACTAGTCTGAAGTATTGCGCCATGTTGTGGCAGGGACAGTCTTTTTAGCTGAGAGGTCTGGCATCTAGGGGTATTGAAAAGGTCATAGGATCCAAGTACAATTTTATTCATTTCTGATGGAACACCTTAAAGAATCTTGCAATCGTGGAAGTGGTAAGCAGTCATATTTATCACCAACAATCTACGAAGAAATTGCTCTGCTGATGGAGAAATATGTTAGAAATTATATTCTGACAGAACTTAAAACTGCAAAGTATTTCTCAGTTTAAGTTGATTCAACACCAGACCTAGCTCATCTTGACCAGCTAACAGTGATTGTGCAATATGTCGTAACCGGAAAGCCAGTAGAAAGATTTTTAACTTTCCTGCAGAGTGACTCTCACAAAGCTGAAGTGCTGTCTGCATCTGTGCTAGAAATTCTAGAAAAAGAAGATATTAAATTTGAAGACTGCAGAGGCAGTCCTACGACAATGCCAGTAATATGCCCGGTTGCTACACAGGAACACAGACCAGACTTAAATATAAGAACTCGGCAGCAGTTTTTATTCCCTGTGCTGCTCACTCACTGAATCTTGTAGGACAGGCTGCTGCCTCTTGCTTTGTGGAAACTGTTAGTTATTTTGGCTTTATACAGAGCCTATTCACATTTTTTTCCTGCGTCAACACGAAGATGGGCAAATCTAATGAAGTCTTTGGAAGGAAAAAAAAGAAAAGAGTACTAACTGTTAAGTTTCTTCCAGGTACTTGTTGGTCAACAAGAGCTGATGTTACTGGAACCCATGTACATGGATACAACTCTATTCAAAATGCCCTCAGAGATACTGAAAGTGACTTGGAGCAAACACCCGAAGCAAGACATGATGCTCGGGCATTCGGAGACAAAATGGATTGTCTTGAAACTGTTTTGATGGCTAGGATCTGGAACATAATTCTCAAAAGTACACGCAAAGCTTTCCAAGGTGTTGATGTTGACCTGAAAAAGGTCGTGGATTTAGTTGATTCTCTTTAAAGGTTTGTAAAATCAATTCGAGATAATGAAGAGCTGGAACTGGATGCTAGGAACGTCTGTTGCAACACAGACTATAAATCATCTACAAGCAGGCAAAGAAAGAGAAACAAACAATATGATACAAACCCAACATCAGTCTCAGAGGAAGTTGTTTTGTCTCCTAGAGAAAAATTCAGATGTGAAACTGTCAGTGTCATTTTAGATCAGTTGTTGCCTTATAACAACGCAGGGTAGCATACCAAGCAGTGCATGACAGGTTCAATGTAATAGTCAATTTATGCGATCTACCTGATGCAGAGATATAAAATAAGGCTACGAAATTTATCATTGTTTACCTTCAAGACTTTAGTAGTGTGTTGAGGAAATTGTCCAGTTTGCAGCCTTTGTGAAGCTCAGGTCGTGTATCACTCCATCTCAACAGGCGGTTCTACTACATGAAGGGTTTGCTGATACTGTACACCTACACCCAGTCTGAAGAATCCATCAACCTCCTGAAAGATCAAGTTACTCAACTGAACACCTACATCAGGAATGAAAGAGAAAGAGTGGACATGTAACTTACCGATGTTATGAACAACTTACAAGACCACTTCGACCAACAACAATTATCTGATTCAGTTATAGTGAATAGTAAACATTTTCCAGCAACTATAACCCAGGAAACAGGTAAACAAACCACTTTGAAAGATATCCTAGACCATCTCCGACTCATCATACCAAGTGATAACATAAAAAAATGTAAAGTAACAGGTAATCAAACAGGAAAAAATCAGTAATATTAAAATTCAACTGTAGCTCTCAAAGAAATAATGTTAAATACATCTTTTACTGTGAAAAGTGACGTGTATGTAAACGAGTGACTGACGAAACTACAGCAAAATTTCCTCTATAGACTAAGAAAATTACGACATGACCGGAAAATCCACCAGTGTTTTGCGAGGGAAGGAAAAATTGCTGCTAAGAAGGAAACTACAGGAAAGAGATACTTTATCTCTACAGAACACGATCTAAAAAAAATCCTAAGAGACTCTGGCCTCATTGAACCGGAATAAAATGCAGTTAGTACCCTCTTCCACGAGTACTGTTATGAAACTCCAATTCTTTTGTCAATTTATTCTCTTTTTCAATCTGACAGCAGTAAATTGCCAGAGTTCTTCAAATGCTACTTATACCCTATTTTTTTCATTTATACTTATAATTATCTTTAAATAGACTCTATTATATATATATATATATATATATATATATATATATATATATATATATATATATATATATTTTATTATCACACCGGCCGATTCCCACCAAGGCAGGGTGGCCCGAAAAAGAAAAACTTTCACCATCATTCACTCCATCACTGTCTTGCCAGAAGGGTGCTTTACACTACAGTTTTTAAACTGCAACATTAACACCCCTCCTTCAGAGTGCAGGCACTGTACTTCCCATCTCCAGGACTCAAGTCCGGCCTGCCGGTTTCCCTGAATCCCTTCATAAATGTTACTTTGCTCACACTCCAACAGCACGTCAAGTATTAAAAACCATTTGTCTCCATTCACTCCTATCAAACACGCTCACGCATGCCTGCTGGAAGTCCAAGCCCCTCGCACACAAAACCTCCTTTACCCCCTCCCTCCAACCCTTCCTAGGCCGACCCCTACCCCGCCTTCCTTCCACTACAGACTGATACACTCTTGAAGTCATTCTGTTTCGCTCCATTCTCTCTACATGTCCGAACCACCTCAACAACCCTTCCTCAGCCCTCTGGACAACAGTTTTGGTAATCCCGCACCTCCTCCTAACTTCCAAACTACGAATTCTCTGCATTATATTCACACCACACATTGCCCTCAGACATGACATCTCCACTGCCTCCAGCCTTCTCCTCGCTGCAACATTCATCACCCACGCTTCACACCCATATAAGAGCGTTGGTAAAACTATACTCTCATACATTCCCCTCTTTGCCTCCAAGGACAAAGTTCTTTGTCTCCACAGACTCCTAAGTGCACCACTCACTCTTTTTCCCTCATCAATTCTATGATTCACCTCATCTTTCATAGACCCATCCGCTGACACGTCCACTCCCAAATATCTGAATACGTTCACCTCCTCCATACTCTCTCCCTCCAATCTGATATTCAATCTTTCATCACCTAATCTTTTTGTTATCCTCATAACCTTACTCTTTCCTGTATTCACCTTTAATTTTCTTCTTTTGCACACCCTACCAAATTCATCCACCAATCTCTGCAACTTCTCTTCAGAATCTCCCAAGAGCACAGTGTCATCAGCAAAGAGCAGCTGTGACAACTCCCACTTTGTGTGTGATTCTTTATCTTTTAACTCCACGCCTCTTGCCAAGACCCTCGCATTTACTTCTCTTACAACCCCATCTATAAATATATTAAACAACCACGGTGACATCACACATCCTTGTCTAAGGCCTACTTTTACTGGGAAAAAATTTCCCTCTTTCCTACATACTCTAACTTGAGCCTCACTATCCTCGTAAAAACTCTTCACTGCTTTCAGTAACCTACCTCCTACACCATACACTTGCAACATCTGCCACATTGCCCCCCTATCCACCCTGTCATACGCCTTTTCCAAATCCATAAATGCCACAAAGACCTCTTTAGCCTTATCTAAATACTGTTCACTTATATGTTTCACTGTAAACACCTGGTCCACACACCCCCTACCTTTCCTAAAGCCTCCTTGTTCATCTGCTATCCTATTCTCCGTCTTACTCTTAATTCTTTCAATTATAAATCTACCATACACTTTACCAGGTACACTCAACAGACTTATCCCCCTATAATTTTTGCACTCTCTTTTATCCCCTTTGCCTTTATACAAAGGAACTATGCATGCTCTCTGCCAATCCCTAGGTACCTTACCCTCTTCCATACATTTATTAATATATATATATATATATATATATATATATATATATATATATATATATATATATATATATATATATATATATATATATATATATATATATATATATATATATATATATATATATATATATATATATATATATATAACTACTTGATTATTTTTTGTCTTATTACTGCCTTATTTTTACCATTTACAAATTTTGTTATTGAGTGATATTTCAGTCTAATTCATTTTACTCTTTATTAATATCTGTTCTGCCAAATAGTCCCAGATGCAACACCAGTATAAATTTTTTAACATCTATTTTTACAATTTTATATTATTTTATATTTTATTTTATATAATTTTATATTCCCATTTACAGTTTATATCTGTTTTTCATCTAACAATCTTAGCACTGCAAAAACTCATATAGTCTTTAATCTAGAACTGTGCAGATACTATTCTACTATCTATTGTAAACAACTTATATTAGCTTTAGTGCAAATACAAGTCATAGTCTGGTGCTACATCATTTTTTTAATATTATCTTGTTAGTTTATACCTAGTTAATACTCTAGTTCATTGTAGCTTAATACATTGTCAACACTAATTTCATTATGTTTACTAGTTTTTGCACTCTCCCTGAACGACATACATTATCTATACACTTGTTCAAGCATCCCCTTATTACAGTTATCAGTAATGTAACTCCACACACTGTACATGACAGAAAGAATTTCCATTTAATCTAAATGATGAATGATCACGTTGATCCAGATCTAAACCTATATAATCTAATGCCCAATCAAAATTTAAGAGAAAGTAACTGCTTCTACTTAACTGCCTCTGCAACACAGTATCACAAGCCAGCACTGTCTTAAGTACGCCTAAAAATATTACAGTTCTTAATTACAATATCAGGTCCCTAAGCAAACACTATGATGACCTCCTCGCACTCCTTGATTCCCTAAAGATAACCTTCTCCTGCATTATCCTCACTGAAACCTGGCTTAAACAAGACACAATAGATATCTACTCACTACCAGGATTCACAGCAATCAATAACTGCAGATCATACCAAGTTGGGAGTAGTATTGCAATCTATTTCTCTAATGAGCTTTCTTGTTACAGCACCACTTGCTATAGTGATGAATACTGAGAATATATTTTTGTAAATTTTAACGTAAAAACCCTTTAGACTCCTATAACAATCGGTGCCATTTACTGGATGCCACATACAAACATCCCAAATTTTGGCGATAAATTAAAAATAATAATAAACTACCAAATGAACAAGCACCACCTTCTCCTGGCCGGAGACTTCAACATTAACCTTGGCCTAACAGGCGACCAGCCTGTAACTGATTTCATCAATAATGTGAACAACGCACTTCTCTTACCAACTAATACTAAACCAACCAGGCTGACTGAGACAAGTGCAACTATGATTGACTATATATGGACCAATATATTAGCCCCCATAAATCAGGGATATTCACAGACAGCACTACTGACAACTACCCCCACCTTCATCTTAACAAACATTAATGAACACCCATTAGAATACAACCAAGTTTCCTTTAGACTCCATGACGAGGCCTCAGTAAGTAACTTCACAGCAGAGCTGGGGATGGTCGACTGGCCTACAGAATTCTCCAATGCCAATAGTAGTAATGATTGGATAGACATATATCTTAATAAATTACTAAGACTATATAACATACATTATCCTATAAAAACAAAACAGATTACGAATAAACGGCTAAGTTGTCCATGGTTAACTAACAGCATACTAAGATCCATTGATAAGAAATATCAATATGAAAAGTAATATAGACAGGGCTTAATACACAAAGATATCATCAAACATTATACATCAACTCTCACCAAACTAATAAGAAAGGCCAAACAATTGTACTATTCAAGCAGATTCAGCGAAACAAGAGGAGATATAAAAAAGACCTGGAGAACACTCTCAGATTCTGGGCAACTATAAACTGAAAAAAACTAGGGATATTGTCCTAACTAAACCGAATGAAACAACTATAGCCTATTGATACAAGTCCCACCATTATTGTACAAGCGAGTGGCTCATGTCCTTTCTCCTGCTATTTCATTACTCTTTAACAACTCACTAGAAACAAGCACTTTCCCGACACTACTTAAGGCAGCAAGGGTCACACCAATATACAAAGGTGGAGACCTTACAGATGTAAACAACTACAGGTTAACCCTTTGAGGGTCCGTCCCGTAGATCTACGGCTCCACGTTCAGGGTCCAAACCACAGATCCACGTCATGAGCCCAGCTCACTCTGACAAACTGCGAGTGGCACATTTGGGCCCAGATATGAGAGAACACATCCACGTGGCATGCATGCACCACACAAAACAGATCCCGCAGCACGCTGTGTACAACGAGAGAAAAAAACCGAAATCATGATTTTTTGATTAAAACAGCGACTTTGCAGTGCCCTTTCGTATGCTTTTTATAGTTCTATTTGCGATTTCCCGGTCTCACTTGACAGAATGGAAGACATATTACAGAAATAGAGATGACCCCGATTGGCCTCAGCACCGGAAATGGCTTGAAACTGAGCTCAAAGCAGCAGAAACGTTAAATTTTCGCCGACATTGAAGAGCAAACAAACCACCTCACACGTCCAACACACGCCAGCTGGTGGGCCCAATATACACTCACAAACATGGTGATGACATTCATACAATTATCACAGTATTGCACAACAGTAAATCTTCCATTCTTTGGTGTGAACAAAAATTCACTATGTGAACAAAAAATCAAAATGGAATTCATTTGCAAAGCTTCAAAACGCAACCAATGAACAGAGGAAATGCTAGCTTAGTTCCAGGAACACCTACACTGCCTATTCCGGACCCCATCTTGAAATTGGAACACTTTGAACTCTGTGTCAAATTGGCCAAATTAACAATTTCCGATCACCCCAATTTGCAGTTGAAACAGTTGACCTGGCGACCTCCCGCGCTCAATCGATAGAATAGAAGCAATACCAGTGAAACAGCTAAGAATCTGGTTGACTGGAACAATGTAATTGGCCCAAAATGGGAGTCAAAGTCGGCAAAATCGCCGATCCGCAAACATCGCTGACACATCAAAATTCGCGAGAGCACAACTTCGTCAATCTTCCATCAAACCCCGCACCCTCCGTCCTATTACCCCCACAAAAAGACTCTCTACCATTTCACAAGAAAAAACAACAAATTTTTTTTTTTGAAAATTCCCGGACACCGGGGCACCACTTCAGACCCGGGCCCCGGACCCTGAAGGGGTTAATATCAAACTTACCGTTGCTATCCAAAATCGTCGAGAAACTCGTGAACAAGAGATTATATTCATTTGTAACAGTACAAAGCATGCTCAACCCCTGCCAATTTGGATTAAGAAGAAAACAAAAGTACAAATGACGCAATTGTAAAAATGCTAGACCTGCTCCGCACGGCTCTGGAAAATAATGAATATACATTAGGACTCTTTATTAACCTAAGGAAAGCTTTTGATACAGTAGACCATGACATACCACTCCGCAAACTTTACCATTATGGTATAAGAGGCCATGCCCTTGCCTATTTCAAATCCTATCTTATTAACAAGTATCAATAAGTCTCTATCAGTGACGCATTCTCATCAACACGACCACTTGATGATACTGGAGTGCCACAGGGGAGAGTCCTTGGTCTCTTGCTCTTCCTCTTATACAACAATGATCTTCCCAATGTATCTCAACACCTTAAGCCTATTCTCTTTGCTGACGACACGACTTATGTCATCTCCCACCCAAATCTTGCCTCACTCAACACCATTGTTAACGAAGAGCTAGTAAAAATATCGACCTGGATGACTGCCAATAAACTTACATTTAATACTGACAAAACCTTCTATATTATGTTTGGTAACAGAGCACGTGTTGCACAAATGAACATTATCATTGACAACGCTCTTATTGCTAAACAAAATGAGGGCAAATTCCTGGGCCTACACCTTGACAGCAACCTGAAATTCAGCACCCATGTCCAACACATAACAAAAGAAAATATTCAAAACAGTTGGGATCCTCTCTAAAATACGTTACTATGAACCACAATCAGCCCTACTCACACTATACTATTCACTCATCTATCCCTATCTCACCTATGCTATTTGTGCCTGGGGTTCAACAGCAGCAACCCACCTAAAGCCAATAATAACCTGACAAAAGCCGCAATAAGAATTACCTCGCAATCCAATCCTAGGCAACACCCCCCCCCCTCACTCTTCAAAGACTTAAACTTACTCACTATACAGAATATCCATACTTACTAATGTGCAACCTACATTTACAGAACCATAAACTCTAATATTAGCCCTGAACTAAAACACTTTCTTGATAGTTGGAACAGGATCCGTAGACATAATACCAGACACTAAAATCTCTATGACATTCCTCGTGTCCAGCTAAACCTCTACAAAAATGATGTACATAAAAGAGCCTAAAATCTGGAACTCCCTGCTAGAAAACTCTAGAACTGCAGACTCAGTCACCACTTTTAAAACTACTGTCTAAAACGTATTGTCTCCCTAACACACCCCATCATTAGCTAACCAAATGAAATGAAAACCACCTTATTTTCTTTTTTGTATTATGAGCGTAACCAAAACAGTATAGCCCTACTATCGTTCTCTATAATTCCACCTAATTTACGCTTACATTCTCTGCTCAGACGCTGTGATGAGCGGTCGTAAGCTGTCTCTTCTCAGTCCCGACACCTGGTGGAGGAGCTTTGCGACGACAACAACAATGGCGACTGGTTTTCGCCGGAGAGTTAATACTGTTTGTATTGACCTCATAAAGGGCACAATCCCCAGCGCATCGATTAATGTGTTGGTGCCGATGATCATCCGCGATATATATGGTATCCAGCGTGAATCCCTGTGTGGCGCTGCCTTAAATGGACTATCCCGGATTTTCGTCAAGTTTTGTGATACCAAGACCTACGAGCAGATTGTCAACCAGTATCAGGATGTTAGCAAGCAAGTCACCCCAGCAGTCACAGTTAAGTTGCACGACGTTTCACAATACTATACGTGGGTTCGTGTGCGAAACGTGCCTTTTGAGGTTAACGAAGTTGACATACGTGACGCCTTCAAATACTATGGGACGATCCACCAGGTTACTATGGATCGGTGGTCTGATGGCCACTATGCTGGTTTATAAGAAGGGTCTTTCACGTTGAAAATGTCCCTGCGCCAACCAATACCTTCGTACATAAACCTAGAGGAGTTCCGTGCCCAAGGGTATGTTACGTATCCTGGACAGAGACGAACTTGTCGCCTATGCGGCGCATTGAATCACATTGCTGCACAATGCGTTAAGCGCCAGCCGCCCTCAGGACGTGGTCGTCGTCCGGATGGTGAGGCTCCTCGTCAGATTCTGGCAGATGAAGTAGTCGAGGACTTACCGCGCCTGAAATCGTGGAGTGATGAAGTGGATCGGGCCATGCTCGTGGAGTCATCCTGCGTGACTACCTGGTACGGTCAACCATGATATGGTAGAACATGGTGAACGTGAGAGCCCTCAAGCAAGAGAGGATGCTGACATGGAAACTAACATTGTATCGACATTGAGCGACCTTTTAGCGTCGCAGGAGTATGATTCTGTGCCGTGTGTGCCTGCATTGGAGTGTTCAGATGAGGAGAGAACACAGTTAAAGGATGTCGACCAGTTAATTAACGTAAGTGAGGTAGAAGGTCCGAGAGTTCATACTGTTGCGGTAGAAGTTCACAAGGAGAACATTATAGGTCCTGATAAAGCTGAGGATGCTGTTTCTAGGAAACGTGCGGCTACCCCGCCCGACTCCGACGATGTCTTGACCCCTGGACAGCGTTCTGGGAAGAAGACGTGGTCGGAAGTCACGTGGTTCCAGGACAGCGAGTAATATAACAGAGAATGTACAAGATAAAGGTGGCGCCTTAGGCGGTCAACGTAAAGGGAAAAAAGGGTGTGGTGGTCCCTCGAGGAAAGCCACCATTAGCTAAGTTAGGTATATAACCATAAATGTTAATGGTATGAAAAATAACAGAAAGCAAGTGCAGGTTCATGAGTGGTTGCATCGCTTTGCAATAGACGTATGTTTCGTGCAAGAACATAACCATAAAGTTGGAAGTTCGTTTGCGATAGATGGTTATGATGTTTATATGGCTCACTCGAGTCGTCTGAAAGGTGGTGTGGCTGTGTTGATAAAAGCGACCAGCCCGTTCGTGATGAAACATTGGGAGGAAGGGGAGGGGGGGGGGGTCGCGTGGTACGTGTCATAGGTGAGTGGGGTACTCAACGGGTTGGTTTTGTAGGAGTATATGGGCCAGCTGAACATGATGTTAATATTAAAAATACTTTTGTTAACGATGTTCTTGTGTACTATTTGAGATCCCTGCCTGATATAACAGTGGTTGGTGGCGACTGGAACTGTGTGGTGCGCCGTAAAGACGTAGAACCGAGGGGAGCTGGTTATTGTTCGATTATTTTGGGTGATTTGTTGTCTGGGCTGGGGTTGGTGGATGTAAGTGGAAGCAGTGACTTAGGGATTGAGCACACTTTCGTACGTAAGGACTATGCTGCGCGCTTAGACAGGGTGTATGTGTCTCGGCGGGTAGTTGTAGCCAAAGTGCGTGTGTTAGACGTGTATTTCTCCGACCATCGCGGTGTTCTCGTAGAGCTCGACTGGAGAGGTCTCCCAACTCGTTTTAAAGGATACTGGAAGTTAAATACTCGTTTACTTCAAAGTGCGGAAGATAGGACACTCTTCACGCACTTATGGACGTCTATGGGAGTAGACTCCTTGGAAGGTAGTGATTTAGTGCGACAATAGGACGAGGTTATGAAGCCTTGAATTAAGGATTTTTATGTACATCGGGGTAAGGAGGCCTCTCGATTGGAGTATGGATTTTTGAGGTACCTGGAGGGTTCTTTACAGCACTGTTATGCGCAAGGAGAGGTATCTGGAATTTACCCAGTGGACGAGATTGACAATCTAAAGGAACACATCCAGGTGCTGAAAAATACGGTTTTTGATGGGGCGCGTATTTCGAGTGGAGTCGAGGAGGCGGTGTCTTACGTAGTCAGACACAAAGGAGGAAGGTGACCGAAATCGTGAGTTTAGTGGTGCAGGATGGGGTTGAAGGGTATAGTGAGGGTCAGGTTGTAACAACAACTGAAGGAATAAGTTATTATGTTGATAAATGGTTTAATCTCAAAATGCTAAATAAAGATGTAAGCGTGGGTGCAATACGGAAATTGGGGCGGAATGTACGATGTGAGTTGAATGATAATGATCGCTTTCTCGTGGGTGGGCCTATAACTGAAGCTGAGGTGTGGGAGGCTTTGCAGGGAATGTGCAAGAGCAAGGCGCCAGGTATTGATGGCATTCCGTGTGAATTTTATATTCAACATTGGGAGGTCATAACGACTTTTCTGGTACGTTTACTCAATGCGATGAAGGAGGGGGAACGTTTAGGTTTGTCTCAGAGTACGGCGGTTTTGGTGTTAGTTAAAAAATGTGACATACCCGTATCACTTAAGGATTACCGACCAATATCACTAATGTGTAGTGATTATAAATTATATGCAAAAATTTTAATGAATAGGATTAAGAAAGTGTTTGACAAGGTAATACATAAGGGTCAGTTTGGCGTGCCAGGTAGGTCGATGTATGATGGTCATGGGAATATCAGGGAGTTTGTCGAGGAATGCGGAACGAGGGGCGGGGGTGGTGTTTTGGCTTTAGACTGGCAAGCTGCTTTTGATAGTGTAGACAGGGATGTGCTGTGGAAGTTTATGAGATGGCAGGGTTTTAGTAATGAGATCATCATATGGGCTCGTTCTTTGTATAATGGTGCTGGGTTTCAAGTACAAATTAATGGGAAGTTAGGAGACTTTGTCAAATTGAATAGAGGCATTCGACAGGGATGCCCTATGTCTCAAATGCTCTTTGCTTGCATGCAGGACCCTTTTTATTGGACAGTTTGTGGGCAGGGAGTAGATTCGTCGTGGGGTTTGGGTAGTGATCGACCAGCCATAGTAGGTTATGTAGATGATACAACTGTCCTATTACGTACGAGGGAGCAATTGAGTTTTGTGGGAAGACTTGTAGATGTATTTGGTAAGGCAACAGGAATGCGAGTTAACAAAGAAAAATCAAAGATTATGAAGTTGGGAGATTGGGCGAGAGAGGAGGTAGGTATAGAGACGTGGACGGTGGTTGACTGTGTTAACATATGTGGTATACAGTATATGAGAGAGGTTGATAAGACGAGGGCATGTAATTCGGGGAGGGTGGTAAATAGTGTTTTGAGGCGTATAAATAGTCTCAGGCCACGACATTTAACCCTGCACCAGAGGGCGATAGTAATTAATGTTCTTCTTTATAGTAAAGTTTTGCACGTTGCTGCGCTGTATCCACTATTACAGGGGGATCTCAAACATCTTTAAAATCTATAAATAGAGTTTATAGATTTTTGTGGGGCTCATGGTGCGACTGGCTCACAAGAGCGGTGGTAGAGACACCAATGCGTCAAGGAGGGTTAGGTCTTGTTCCTTTAAGAGACCGAGTCATTGCTTGTAATGTGAAGCGTCGCTTTCTCCGACTGGGTGGCAGGCATGGTGGTTTATCAGAAATGTGTCGTGACCTGCGCAGGTGGTGGGGACGGACAGATTTAATCAGGTGCTACGTGTGTTACTGTGCATGCGAGACGTGCGGAGCGTTAAACTGAGTACTTTGGAAAGAGTGGGTATGGTGAAAGTTGAGGTGAGAGTTCAGGGAATGTTCCCCATGTACGCGTGGTGTGATATATGGAAGCGGGTTCATCAGTTACGTCTCCTTCCTCGAGTACGCGAAGTGGTTTTTAAATTTTTGCACGGGATTCTGCCGTCCAAGGTGGTGTTGTCTAATCGGCGTGTAGAGGAGGACCGGAGTTGTTCAGCGTGCGGGGAGGACGAATCAGCGTTTCATGTTGTGTATTTCTGTGAAGATTTAGGTATAGTACGTGCGTGGTTAAGCAGGGTTTACGAATGGTAGGGGGGGGAGGTTTGTCGGTACTTAGGGCATTGAGTTTTGATGTGGGTGGGGTTGACATCTGTGTACAACGTTCAGTGTCGTATGTCGTAGCCGATTATATTTATGTGTCATGGGCTATGAGGCATGTTGAAGGTAATAGCAGAATTCGGGTTTTAGCGGGAACAATTCTTAGAACTAAGTGTCGAAATCAGTTGGTATATGAGGGGAGATGGGAGAAAGATTTCCCGTCTGCATATAGAGCGTTAGAGTTAAAGGATTTGAGATAATTTGTGTTTGTTCAGTGGGTAATCTTACGGGCTGGTCAGCTGCGTTTAATTGTGTGTAAATGTCTCGTGTTTGTGAATGTTGTATGTATGTCTCCAATGTTGTATGTATGTTTCCAATGTTGTATGTATGTCTCCAATGTTGTATGTATGTTTCCAATGTTGTATGTATGTCTCCAATGTTGTATGTATGTTTCCAATGTTGTATGTATGTCTCCAATGTTGTATGTATGTCTCCAATGTTGTATGTATGTTTCCAATGTTGTATGCATGTTTCCAATGTTGTATGTATGTCTCCAATGTTGTATGTATGTTTCCAATGTTGTATGTATGTCTCCAATGTTGTATGTATGTCTCCAATGTTGTATGCATGTTTCCAATGTTGTATGTATGTCTCCAATGTTGTATGTATGTCTCCAGTGTGATGATGTCATTAATAAAAATGTAAAAATTTTGTACGTGCAGAACGTTAAAGGTTTTGCCCTTTTTATTTTTGTATACCAATCATTGGTATTTGTATAGATGTGTTTTCCTATTACATGTAATATATGATATTACATGTAATTGATTACATTATTTGTTGAGATGTAAAATAACACATCGTATTTGTTATATTTGGATGTTTTCGTCATCGATTCATTAATACCTATGTCTATGTTGGTGTGTATGTTGGTGTGTATGTTGGTGTGTATGTTGGTGTGTATGTTGGTGTGTATGTTGGTGTGTATGTTGGTGTGTATGAGTGTGCTTGTGTGTGTTATTGTGTGTGTTGGTTTTTTAACACAATGATTTATTATACAGTCTATATACTTACCCGTGTGTGCTTGCCATTTGTATATACAACATAGACATGTTCTTTAATAATGTATAATGTGTTGTGTCTGAGTATAAAACCTTTGTCAATACTTTGTTTGTGTGTAGGGTGTATTTTTTTTATATTTTATTTAAAACAGTTCATACAATATACATAGATAGTTACGTATAAAAATGTGATATAAATATATATAAAAAGAGGCATTATCAGTGGCTCTGTTCCGGTCCACTAAGTAACACTATTCATAATGATTCTGATTTACACCTAACTACATAACTAACAATACTGCAAAATACACAGTGCTTCCATTACTGTTTTTTTATAATGTACAATGACACAAAGCACTTACAATACTAGTGACTCACCCCCCCCCCCAACATTTACGTTATTGTTATTATTATACTCAAAAAGTTGCGCTAAACCACAATGATAAACATGTACTTTTACAGTTTTATATACTCCATACAATATCATTTTTAGTTTAAAACATTACAATGCATTAATAAATAAAAGAAGCCTTAGCAGGTCCTCCACAGAAAAAATGAATTTACATATTTGCAATACACTTACACGTTTATCTATGAGCTGACATGAATTATAGACTCCACAACATCTTAAAACTATTCAAGGAACTTTTAAAATACTGACAACTATTATACTTTATGACAATATTTGTATAATAACACTACTTTACTATAGTGAACAATGTCAAACAATGTGATAACTGTACACTGGATATTGAAATACACACTTGTATTACATATACCAAGAATGTATATTATTAAACACGTATTGTCTTGTTCTACAAAATCTAGATGTTTATTGACATGTTTCAGAGCAATTTTAGACTTGCTCTTTCACGCACTATGGTTAAGAATACAACATTATAGCCCCTAATCGAATTGATAAGCCGCCTCTTGCTTCTCAGGAAACTATGCTTAATAATCATGATATACTATATCCATGTAATTCATTTTTCCCTCCCCCCTTTTACAGAGACCAGTCCCCCCAGCCATTACAACACTAATTCGCGCAACCCTCTCACAGTCATACCTCTATACGATACCGGAAAATCTCTAGCCCATCTACCTCCATACACTACCTCATTTATACACTTTGTTTTATAGAAATGTCCTGCTAAAGCCCTTATTCGTTCCTCCTCCCCCACCTCCCTCATCACCCACGATATATAGACATAATCTGCTACTAAATACATGACGGCCCTCCTCACACTATCTCCCACTCCCTCTATATCCAAACTCAATGCCCTTAATACCACTAACCTACTCCCACCCACCATATCCAACACTCTGCGTAACCATAGACGTGCCCTCTCGATA
Source organism: Cherax quadricarinatus (assembly GCF_038502225.1). Taxonomy (NCBI): domain Eukaryota; kingdom Metazoa; phylum Arthropoda; class Malacostraca; order Decapoda; family Parastacidae; genus Cherax; species Cherax quadricarinatus. Next base: position 18,720,327 of record NC_091311.1, read on the forward strand.
TGCTCACAGAAATACACCACATGGTATGCTGTTTCCTCCCCTCCACACAAAACACAACATTGAGACTGCAAAATTCCCATCTGATACAGTCGTACCTTAGTTGGCAAAATCCCATGTAAAAACCTATACATAGTTTCCTTCACCCTTGACTTCACCCGTAACTTACTGAAGTCTCCCCAGATTCGTTTCCAATTATATAATGGAAAAACAGTCTCCCCTTCCAACACCTCTTGAACCCTTACCAACCTTCCCAAAACACACGCCGTTACATTTTCCGGATTTCTTACTTGTAATAAGTATCTCAACATACTCATACACTCATCTATGTCCCTACCCCCCCACCACCGCCTCACATCTTCCATCACTTCTCTCACTCTGACACCACGTTCCCCACCCAATCTCAGATAACAATGCTTCACGTACATGCTCTTCAGTCTGCTACCCAAAGGAATTAAACCTAAACCCCCCTTTGCCAGCGGTGTCATTACAACCGTCTGCCTCAGCCAATGACAACCATATCCCCATATAAAATTCAGTACTTTCCTTTGCACTTGCCGCACATCTTTCGCCATCAATGGGTACACCACAGCCACGTGCCACAATTTAGGATAAATGAGTGTATTAACTACAATGACTCTCTGTTGTATAGTCAAACCACTCGTTCTTATTCCCCCTAACCTCAGCAATGCTCTTTGCACTACCCTTTTAGAATTTGCCTCTCGAGTCCCCTGCGCTGCCCCTCTGTACAATACTCCACAAATTTTTATCTGCTCTACTACCTGCCATCCATACTTTTTTCCCAGTTCCCCTCCCACCCATGACCCCACCTCTAGTAATTTCGACTTCTCACTATTAACATTCATACCTGTTGCTCCACTAAATATTTCAACAATTCTACTTACATTCTTTAACCCCTCCTCTCCCCCCACTAAGACCGTCGTGTCATCCACATAACCAACTATACCCGTAGCACCCCTAATTCTTACCTCCCCCTCACTTACTCCAACATTCATCAACCTATATAATGGGTCTTGCAAACATGCAAATAGGATCTGAGACATGGGGCATCCCTGCCTCAGCCCCCTACCCATACTAACCATCTTCCCCACCCTTCCATTAATTTGCACTCGTATTTCTGCACCTCTATATAAAGTTTCCGCCCACTGCACAATTTCCTCACCGAACCCAATCTTCCTCATGATCATCCATAATGTCTCTCTCTCTACACAATCATAAGCCGCCTTCCAATCCAACGCGAGAACACCTCCACCATCCATCCTACGCTCCTCTATATAATATAGGGTGTATTACCATTATATTGTACGGTATCGTTGGTCGTGTGAGATTATTGTAAAATTAACCGCTTTCTTTTGTGTGTTTTAATATACATTTATCATTGTGTATCTCACTGTTTTAAATAAAATATAAAAAAAAATTTACACTTACGCCCACCCAAATGACTGTAAACATCAAATTTCTAATACAGCTATTGCCTATTAAATTTTAAGCCAGTCCTAAGTCCAAATAAGTCACGCTTCCAATATATAAGGTTTAATAGAAACAGACAAATCCAATCCCATTACTAAATTTACCATTTGCATTATTATTATTATATGACTCGTACTACCTCAATATTATAAATCTAATTATGTATGTGCCTGGCTGGGTGTGTATCTAATTATGTAAATCTAATTATGTATGTGCCTCGCACTACTTCAATATTGTAAATCTACTATGTATATACTTAGCTAGGTATGTATCTAAGTATGTATTTATCTAATATTGTATGTTCAAATGTACTGCTCCATGACCTGTATCAATATAGAGTAAGAATTAGTATTAGTCTGCCCGAAATGCCGAGGCATGCTAGTTGCCTTCTTTGTAATTAGCATTTCACAACACGTAAACCAAACATTGGAAGCTCTACAAGGAAACAAATATTTTAATTTTAATTTAATTTAATTAATACCTTTCCAGGTGTTAATGTAGCCCTTAGAATATATTTGAGTATGATGGTCACTAGTTGTTTGGGAGAAAGGTCGTTCAGCAAACTGGCAATGAAAATGAATTATCTGAGAATGACACTGACCCATGAAAGACTAAGTGATCTGTGCTTATTGGATGTTGAGAGCAGTGTCCTCAAGAAGACACAGTTTGATGAGTTAGTTAAAGATTTGGCAGATGGTAAGTGTAGAAAGAAAGACTTTTTGTAGATATTGCAGTGTGATCATGTGCTGCATAAATGTGATGTATGGTTTGCTAATTCCAGTTACTTATGTAATTGTGGAAAATACTGTATATAGTTTCCAGAAATACAGTAGTTATATGTAAATAGATGGCCATACTGTATTTAATAAAATTTATGTTATAAAAAATGGGAAAAAATTCTGTGCCTGTGCTGAGGAGACTCGCCATTGTGTTTTGAATGAGCTAAGAAAACTTTAGTGAAAATAAGAATTTTCGTGCTCTAGAGGTAAAATTGGGCTGACACCTCTCAAATAGGAGCCGAAGTTGTTGGATGTGCATTCCTGCATAACTTGAGATATCAGGCGACTGGACAAGACAGCTCCAGGAACCTCAGATAAGTTTGTTTATGTTTGTAACTCTGGCCAGTGTTATTTTCATAGATAGTAAGGTTTTCTGGGTATGTACACCTTGATCTCCAGTCAAATTGGTGGGTGATTTTAAGATATTCTGCTTCTGTTATGTATGTGTGTATATATATAATCCTTTATTAATTTAATATACAGTCCACAAATTTATATATTTACCAGAATTCCTGGTGATGTATCATTCATTTGTAATTAAGAGGTCTAGAGCAACTTGTGGATAAGACAGTTGTAGGTATCGAAGGTGACATTTTTGCGACCTAGGTGTCCCAAATTCCTACTTGTCTATGTAACTGATAAATAATAATTATCTTTGTTATCATTTACTGTTATGTACATAATGAGTTACCTTCAGATGAATGTAATTTTCCAAATTTAATTTGCCCGTTGGTCCTTCTTGAACCCGAGGTAATTAGTGAAGTCATTAATTAGTTAATTACTTAATAATTATATGTGAAATGACAGAAGGAGGTGGATGTTAAGTTCACAGATTTACTTAATGTGTAGTGGATTATAATTATTACAATATTAATTTGATAAGACAATTCTGGCCAAGATTTATATCACTGTATGTGTAATTACTAAGCTCAAGTGTAGCTAACATTATTAATGTGTATTTCAAATTTATATTATAATTTTCTTACATGTAATTGCAAAGCTCAAGTGTAGCTAGGATTTATTCAAAGGTAAGTTATTACATCCTAGGATTTCAAAGGGCCTGTTATCCCAGGTGTAATGGGAGCAAATAAACACAGCAGAAAAAGTTTAGACTTATATTATCCTTCACCAATTATAACAGCAATATGTACACTATGTACAGTGATAAATATAGTGCACTCCACGGTAAGCAAGGCAGAAATAGAAGCCACAAGATAGCAGACCGTGCTTCAACCAGCTCTTAGAGTGGGAATGACAAGGGCAGACAGGAGAGCGGTATCCACATAACCTCTGAGATTGTCAATCCCACCTTCTTATTGGCTAGAACCTGGTCACTAGTTGAACGATGGGGCCCCATCATCAACTCTTAGCAACCTGGTTCGCTGGTTGGGGGAGATAGCCTGTAAATGAGGGTGTGTCCATGCGCCGAATAAAGGTTACGTACTCTTTGCATGCCACACCCCCACCCCCGAGAAGGCTCAGGATTAGGCTGCCACCTCCCAGTGGTAACCGTGCCGCCATGGCACAAAATAATGGGACCGCCTATCCTCTCCACCATCCAACTCTTAGATAGAGCTCAGCTTTCCTAGTGACCAAAAGCCAAACCCTAAACTCAGAGTGGGACAGCAGTCAGATAGGCCAACATAGGTCCAAGATACAAGCGGACGGTAGCCCGTATCCCCTCACTAAAAAAAAACCCCCACATCAGGGGATAAAAAAAAAGAGCTTGAAAGGGGGGTTACCACAAATACATCCTAACCTAAATAAAATATTAAACTAGACTCTTGACAAAGAGTCTGCCAACACATTTTCTTTGCCGGCAATATATTTAATAAAAATATTGTAGGGCTGCAGCCTGAGAGTCCAACGCATAAGCCTTGTGTTGTGATTCTTCATGGCTTGGAGATAGACTAACGGGTTGTGATCACTGTAGACTGTGACCACCTGCGATGTCTGGCCCACATAAACATCGAAATGTTCCAAAGCCAGTACCAGCGCGAGGGCTTCTTTTTCAATGGTAGAGTAAGCTCTCTGATGTGGCTGGAACTTAGCTGAAAAGTATGCGATTGGCTGCAGCTCCTTGTTCCCGATTTGTAATAGTACCGCCCCAACCCCAGACTCACAAGCATCAACCTGTAATGAAAAAGGTTTGGAGAAGTCTGGAGACAGGAGAATGGGTGCAGAGCACAATAATCTTTTTGCTTTATTAAAAGCAGTGTTACAATCTGACGTCCAATTAAAGGGAACTTTATGACTGGTAAGAGAGGTAAGAGGGGCTACAATATCTGAGAAATTCTTACAGAATCTTCTGTAAAATCCTATCATGCCTAGGAAACGTTGAAGAGATTTCTTATCATGAGGAACTGGATAATCTTTAATCGAAAGAACTTTGGCAAGTTTAGGTGCAACTTTACCACTACCTACTTCATGGCCTAGAAAAGTGACAGTGGCCTGGCCAAAGGAAGATTTAGATAAATTAACTGTTAATTGGGAATTCTTAAAGGTCTCAAACAGAGCTTTAAGTCTAAGTAGGTGTTGATCCCAAGTATCAGACACCACAACAATATCATCTAGGTATGCTGCCGTGCCTTCAAGTCCTTTAATAGCCTGATGGATGAGTTTCTGGAATGAAGAGGGGGAATTTTTCATTCCGAAGGGGGTAACTGTATACTGATAATGACCTCCTGGAATTACGAAGGCAGAGATTTCCTTCGCCTTATCTGTCAAAGGTACCTGATAGTAACCTTTAAGGAGATCTAATTTGGACACAAAAGTAGCCTTACCCACAAAGTCAATTACGTCATCCAGACGAGGAAGAGGGTAAGCATCTGTAATTGTGACCTCGTTCACTTTACGGTAGTCTGTGCACATACGAAACCCTCCATCAGCCTTCTTTACTAGGATGCACGGTGAAGCCCATGGACTAGATGACTCCTCCACTAAACCATGTTCTAACAAGAAGTCTACTTCCTGCTGAAGTAGCCTTTGCTTTTCAGGATTAGCTCTGTAGGGGGAGAGTTTAATTGGTTTAGATTTTCCCACATCTACATCATGGTAACCTAACGTACATTTTTTCGGCACATCCGAAAAAATATTAGGATATGACTGTAGAAGCTCAGTTAAATTGGTTGCTTGTATTTCAGATAATCCATCCATTAAAGGGCTAGGATCCTTGAGGAGGACAGAATTGGAAAGTTTAGTATTAATTTCAGAGATAGAGTGCAAAGAGTCAGAGTCGTCCTCAGAGGTAGAGGACAGAGTCATTACTGGGACTTTATCTGGTGTATAAAAGGCCTTGATTTGATTAATGTGGTAAGTTTTTGTTTTTGAGGTCTTACCAATGGGAGCTACCACATAATTTAAATCAGATAATCTACTTACTATCTGCATAGGTCCCGTAAATCTAGCTTTCAAGGTGTGGCCAGGTATAGGTTCCTGCACCAACACCTTGTCTCCTGGATGGAAGGAGCGGAATTGTGCACTTTTGTCATACCTCTGTTTCATCTTACTTTGAGCTATCTTTAGGTTAGCCGTGGCTAACTCACGTGCCACCTGCAACCTTGAAGACGGGTTGTAGAGTGCTGAGCTTACGTCTTCTCCCATCCATCCTTCTTTGAGCACCCGAAGAGGACCTCGTACATTGTGCCCAAAGATCAGCTCAAACGGACTATACCCTGTAGACTCTTGCACCGTCTCTCGTACTGAGAATAGCAACAACGGTAGAGATTCATCCCAATCTGTCGGAAAGTGCATGCAAAAACTTCTCATCATTGTTTTTAATGTTTGGTGGAATCTTTCCAAGGCGCCTTGGGACTGAGGGTGATAGGCAGTGGATAAGTTGTGAATTATCCCTAACCTAGTTAATACTTCCCTAAATGCTTTGGCAGTGAAGTTAGTACCTTGATCACTTTGTATAGTTTTAGGAATGCCAAAACAAGAAATGAATTTTGTTAAAGCTTTGAGAATAGCTTTAGTATTGATACTACGCATAGGGATTGCTTCAGGATATCTGGTTACTTTATCCATAATTGTAAATAAATACTGATTTCCAGACTTTGACTTAGGTAGTGGACCTACACAATCTATAATTAAATCTGCAAAAGGTTCTCCATCAGCAGGTATGGGTTGGAGAGGTGCAGGTTTAATGGAATGTCCAGGTTTCCCAACTTGCTGACATTCTCGGCAACACCTAATATGATTCTTCACATCTTTCTTTAATTTTGGCCAATAAAATTCTTTTGTGATTCTATACAAGGTTTTTGTAATTCCTAAGTGACCTCCTAATGACGTATTATGAGCTATATTTAATATCTGAGGTCTATACTTGGTTGGAACCACTAACCTGTCGTATAATTGCCGGCCCTCTATCTCCTTACCAGTCTCAGTGCATACCAAATAATCATTTTTAACTTCATACTTGACTGGATGACCCAAAGAGGATTTACCCATGGCTGCCTCAAAAGCGAATTTTAAAGAAGGGTCCTTTCGTTGTTCCTCCCGGAAGGACAGTCCCTCGGGCATGGAAACAGAGACATCTGGGAATCCTGCAACCTGGGAATAGGAAGGCTTGATCGGGGTCTGTTCACTTGATTTACGAGACTCCGGCCGGTGTGTCTCATAAAACAACGTGGCTATTCCGAGATCGGAGTCGTCCAAGGATAGGTCAACATTCTCCCCAGACAACCCTTGGGATGTTGCCCGAGTTATGGCCAACACTGGAGAAGCATTAATCATTATAGGTTCAGGACACGAAGTAACAGTAGTAATGTTATTACCCAGTAATAACATGGCATTTTTCATGGGAAATCCTTTTGAGATACCTACAGTCAAGTACCCAGTGTAATATTTGCACTGTACATAAATTTTATGCAAAGGAACTGAATATATAGTTCCTCCGTAAGCTTCCAATAAAACTGAGGAATTCAAGGAAGTATTCTCTGAAAGGGGTAATATTCCTTCTCTGACAAGTGAGCAATATGCTCCAGTATCTCTAAAGGTATTTACTTTAGTTGGTTCTGAGTTTTCCTGAAGGGAAATAAGACTTTCGCAATAATAAGGGGCCATACCTTTTTCTACTTCTCTAGGGGACATGTTACTAGGGATATTAGAGATTTTCCCGATGGGTTGAGGCTTTTGGGGGCAGTTGGAACTGATGTGACCTACTTTATTACATCTGAAGCAGACGACAGGCTTGCCCTTTACTCCCTGATGACGTTGCAAGTGGTGTCGTTCTGGCTGGTGCCTCTCTGGATATTGTTGTCGAGATGCTCCATAAGTAGTTTGCCTCTCCGCAGGGGGACCATATGTTGAGAAGCGTGGCTCACCAGGTGACTTATTTGGATGACGTAGACGCTCTCCCTCCGGCTGGCACTTCATTCTCCAATGTTGTCGATCTCTGCTCACGCCAGACTGTTGAAAAGAGAGACAGGACCGCTCGGACAAGGAGCGGTTCGTTTCGAAGGTATCAGCCAACCTGGCCGCCTCCAATGCAGTGGTTAAGTCACGATCCTGCAGAAAGACACGAACCTCTGGTCCCACAGACTCCAGCAGGTTATCAATCAGAATAAGCTGCACCAGCTCCTCAAAGTTAGAGACACCACTCGCTTTATACCAGCTGGTAAAAGCTTTGGTTTGCTGTCTCACAAAGTCCACCAGGGATTGACCAAGCTGCCGCCTGTTCAATTTGAAGGTCTTACGATATTTAGCTGGGATACATGTATATGCTCCCAACACTGTGGTCTTCACTACTTGATAATCAGAGAATTCAGCGTCAGTTAATACCGACGTAAATTCCTGTGCCTTACCCAATAATGCTGTATGAACCAACGCTGCCCAGTGCTGTTCCGGCCACCTCAAGGCTCGAGCCTGATTTTCGAAGCTTTCGAAAAATTGCTCTGGTTCGGCCTCATTGAAGCGGGGAACAAGCTGTACTGCTTTTTGTAAACTGAAATCGTTTACAGAATGCGAAAACTGCCTCCTTTCTCTTTCCCTATCAAATTCTTCCCTTGCGAATGCTCTCTGTTCCCTAGTTTGCTCAAGATTGATTTTTGCCAGCTCAAGTGCCAACGACGCTGATTCACCCTGAGACAACCCAGCTGCACTATACTGACCATTTTGCTCCGTAGGTATATCATCTTCCTCATGCGAGAACATAGTAGTTTTTGCCCTAGCTCCCGTAGAGGGAGGAGTTTGATGTGCCATCTCTTCTTCAATAAGTATGTCAGCAATAAGTGAACGCAGTTGCGCAGCTGTGAGAGTGCGTTTATAGGGAATGCCAATGGAACGAGCAATTTGCCAACAACGCTGTAGAGACAATTTAGGTAGGTTATGCAAAGTATATGCCGACACCAGGCGTCTGACTCGTCTAGGTGGCATAAGTTATTCGCTATGCACAGTACGAATACCCCAACGTAACACGTTAATTTGCAGAACACGCTTAGCTATGCACAGTACGATTGCAGAATACGCATACAAGCAAAGCCGACTGCACACAAGATTGACCGTAGCGAAGCGAGCACACTGAACAAGCTAGTAGCGAGCTGTTGAACGATCACACAATAGCAAGGCTGATCATAAGCAACTGACACGCAAAATTTGTAAAGCGAAGCGAAACAGCAAGCTACACAATGTTCCTGCTACAAGCTTCACCCTAAGCTCAACCGTTTCTCTAAGTCCAGCTCTCGGACAGGCTACCCATATTACAACCTAGGATTTCAAATGGCCTGTTATCCCAGGTGTAATGGGAGCAAATAAACACAGTAGAAAAAGTTTAGACTTATATTATCCTTCACCAATTATAACAGCAATATGTACACTATGTACAGTGATAAATATAGTGCACTCCACGGTAAGCAAGGCAGAAATAGAAGCCACAAGATAGCAGACCGTGCTTCAACCAGCTCTAGAGTGGGAATGACAAGGGCAGACAGGAGAGCGGTATCCACATAACCTCTGCGATTGTCAATCCCACCTTCTTATTGGCTAGAACCTGGTCACTAGTTGAACGATGGGGCCCCATCATCAACTCTTAGCAACCTGGTTCGCTGGTTGGGGGAGATAGCCTGTAAATGAGGGTGTGTCCATGCGCCGAATAAAGGTTACGTACTCTTTGCATGCCACATAAGTTATACTATTTACCTTTATGAAGTGCATAATTTAGTACATAATCAGTGTTATTAATTAAGTTGAATTTAATGCATTGCATCATGGCTAAAAATGAGGAAATTAATGTAGAAGACAAACATATGGAATATAGAGCAAAGAAAGCATCACTGCAAGCTAGAAAGGGTCATGTAACCAAGGCATATAATAAATGTTTGGAATTAATGAATCAAGAAACTGTGAATACTGATGATTTAAAATTGTATTTAGATGCTTTGGGGAATAGATATGATTTATACAAATTATATTACAACAAATATAAAGGAGATTTATTAGTAAACTGTGTAGATGAGACTGAAGTAGATCTTATGATTAATCAGTATTATGAATTAGAGGAAAAGATTCTTGTAAAAGTCAGGCCTTGAATAAATTAAAATGTGTAAACCAGGCAGTTAATCAGTCTGCTCCAACAAATAAGATGTATTTGCCTAAACTCCCAGAATTATGTTTACCTGTATTTAATCCTGGAGAAAATTGGGAGGAGTATTGGTAAATTTTTAAAGCACCTGTGCATGACAGGAGTGACCTAGCCTGTGTAACTAAATTATTTTACTTCAAAGGACAGGTAAGAGGAGATGCTCACATACTCATACAAACCTTTCCCAGTGTAGATGACTCTTACGAGGAAGCAGTTGACTTGTTGAAGGTCACTTATGGTAATATAGAACAAAGTAGGTTGGATCTAGTGAATATCATTCTTAATTTAAAATTTCCAGATCACACTTACAAAGGTTTACAGCAGTTTAGAGTTAAACTGGAGAGCACTCTCAAAACTTTAAGTAATAAACATAATCTGAAGGAATCAGACTGGTTATTGAGTGCCATTGTACAGAATAAATTAAACTATAAAACACTTGAATGACTCTCAAACAAATATCACAAGGGTTATTTTGGTCTGGAGGAAATAAGACTAGGTCTACAAGAATTAATTGTGCAGTTGCAGACCAGCCAACTTACTCATTTTAAAGATGCAACACATAATAACTCTGAGGTATCTGTCAAGTTTCACAAAGGGAAAAATTATCCCAATGGTAATAATCAAAATTCATTTCCTAAAAATAGTTGCGTAGGTGCATATCAATTAGCAGGAATCAGAAATAATGATTCTCCACAAGGTAAGAAGAATAAGTACCCTTCTAAGGGTAGCCCAGTTAATAAGAAACCAGTCAAAGAAATGAGAAATTGTCTTTTCTGCAAGGGTACTCATTTTTCTAAGAATTGCAATGCATACAATTCATGGAATGATAAAGTTGAAAGATTGGAGGAACTTGACAGATGTATCAGATGTTTAGGTAATCACAATGTAAAGGACTGTCATGCCAAATTAAACAACTGTTATCAATGTCACAAAGGAAGACACCATATAGTCATGTGTAAGGGTCTATATGATAATGTTGATAATAATGATAATGTTGACAATCCTGACACAACAGTAGCTAATGTAAAAATTGCTGCTAATGTTAATAATGATGGTTTTGCTGAAGTAGCCTTACCTGTGTTACAGGTAAAAATTGATGATAAAAGGCATAAATAAAAAAATATAAATGCATTATTGTACCAGTGGTCCCAGCGTACTTTCATAAAACGTAAATGTCTTGATGGTATGAAAGTGCAGATGGGAGATCCCACAACTTTAAAAGTATCTGGTTTTCTCTCGGATAAAAGGGCTCAATTGTATGACACTGTTTATGCAACTGTCAGGTTGGGTAATGAGAAAAAACGTGTTAATACAGTAATTGTAGATAGACTTCCAGAGAAAATATCTACAGTAGGACTTAGTAAAGCTACATAATGTAAATTTAGCACCTTCTGGTGTAAGTGATGATTCTGTAGGCCAAATAAATATTTTGATAGGTAGTGACTATTATATCTCGTTTGTAAAGGGTATGGTAAAGAAATGTGGTGTCACCCTTTTGAAGGCTGCAGGAGGCCATGTAATGTATGGTAGGAATCCTCGTAACAATAATTCATGACTAGAGGAAATTACAAATACCATAACTGTGTGTTTTACTCATGAAATCGTGCACAAATATAATTCTTCCATAGAGGATGGTGTTGAGCCTGTGCATAAATTGTAGGCATTAGACAGCATTGGAATAAATGTAAATGAAGAAAGTCCAGACGATTCTTTTACTCAAGAACAATACCTGAGAGATGTAAAATTTGAATCTGGACAATACTGGGTACGACATCCGTGGAGACTGAACCATCCAGAATTGCCCACTAATTACAGAATGGCATATGGACAGTTAAAGGCTCAGCTCCGCGAACTGAGTAAGACACCAGAATTGTTAACTGCCTATAATGATATAATTGCTGAGCAGTTAATTAATAAATTTATAGAAGAGGTACCTCCTGAGCAAGCCAAAATTTATGGTCACTATTTGCCACATCACGGAGTGAAGAAGGATTCTAAGACCACTCCTCTGAGAATTGTGTTTAATTGTAGTGCCAGGAGTAACAACACTGTACCTAGTTTAAATGACTGTTTGATGACAGGTCCGTCGTTGACGGAAAAATTAGGAGATATCTTATTAAATTTCAGTATGAAGAATTATGCCTTTACTGCTGACATAAGTAAAGCTTTCCTAAGAGTGGGTTTACAAGAGGCTGACCGGGATTGTACCCGCTTCTTATGGCCTGAGAATCCTGTTGACCCACTTAGCCCTCTGAAAACCTTTCGCTTTAGGAGCATATTATTTGGTTCTACATCCAGTCCGTTCCTACTTCAAGCGACGATAAATGCACACCTTAAACGTACGGAAAGTCCACTGAGTAAAGTAATGAGCAAACAATTTTATGTGGACAATTTCCTGGGTGTGACGTCAACTGAAGAGGAACTGTTAATGACTTAGGGAGAGGCTAATGAAATAATGCAAAGTGAAAATGTGCCTCTGAGGGAATGGAATAGTAATTCGTCCAAATTAAAGAGCAAAATAAGGAAAGATTACCCTGGAGATGAAGTGCCAAAATGTAGTAATGTATTGGGATTAACCTGGGATACTGAGAGAGATTTGTTAATGTTAAAACGTAATAATTACAGTATGCCCAAAAAATTAAATAAGAGAGTTTTGCTTGCTGAAGTTTCCAAATGTTTTGATCCACTAGGTTTAGTGTCACCCCTTACTATAAGAGGGAAATTATTAATTCAGGAAGCATGGAAACTTAAATGTGCTTGGGATGAAATTCTACCTGAGGAATTCATTAACAGGTGGGATGAATTAATTGGTGATTATGAGAAAATTCCAATGTTGGAGTTCCCACGCCAGGTGGCCAATCCAAATAGGAAAAATGTACTCCACATTTTTTGTGATGCTTCAAAATTGGCATATGGAGCAGTTGCTTACCTTCAATGTAATAGTGTTATTTCTCTTGTTATGTCTAAGGCTAAAGTGTCTCCAATTAAATCACATACCTTGCCTCAGTTGGAATTAACAGTCATTTATGTAGGTGTCAAATTAGTTAATTATATAAGAAATAAGTTGCAGGAGATAAATATTAGCGACACTGTAATTTGGTCTGATAATGAGGTATCCTTAGATTGGATTCGTAATGGAAACAGTAAAATTGTGTACGTACAAGACAGAGTTGCTGAAATTAATCAGATGCAAGAGAAGCAAAATAGTTTGGGTCAGCATATGTTAACATTTAATCATATACCTGGTGAGGAGAATCCAGCTGATTTCGTGTCTCGAGGTTTACCTTATGCTAAATTTGTAAATGCTGTATCATGGTTTAAAGGGCCGAGTTGGTTGGTAAATAAAGCTAATTGGCCTGTACAAAAGGTGTATATTGCTCCTGTTGAAATTACTGTGACCACTGCTCCAATAGTTTGTCCTTCTTTAGCCATTGATATAAAAAGGTATTCTTCTTTACCCAAACTAATCAATGTAACTAAGTTGGTGTTTAAATTTCTAAACAAGATGAATATCTCATATAAATTTTCACATCCTCTTGAATATTGGATAAAAAGGGTACAAGAAGAACTCTATAGAAATGAGATTAAATTGATGATGGAAAGAAAAATTGTGAAAGGTTCCATAATAGAGAAATTGGGACTGTATTTAGAGAACAATGTAATTAGGTGCAGAGGTAGGTTACAAAATGCTGAATTGGGTGATTTTGCTAAACACCCTATCTTACTGCCCAAAACTCATCATCAAACAAATTTGATTGTTCTAAATGCCCATAAAAATGTAATGCATGGTGGGGTACAAGATACCTTAAATTGTATTAGGGAAACATTCTGGATTCCACAAGGATGGCAAAGTGTAAAAAGGGTGATTAAATCTTGCGTAATATGTCGCCATGTGGATGTCAGATCCTATATGTACCCAGGTCCTCCACCATTGTCAAATGAGCAATTTGAGTCATTTAGCAACGAACTCTGCCCGGCCGCAGTGTGGAAAATACTGTACATATTTTCCAGAAATACAGTAGTTATCTGTAAATAGATGGCCATACTGTATTCAATAAAATTTATGTTATAAAAAATGGGAAAAAATTCTGCGCTTGTGCAGAGGAGACTCACCATTGTGTTTTGAATGAGCTAAGAAAACGTTAGTGAAAATAAGAAGAATTGGGCTGACACCTCTCAAATAAGAGCCGAAATTGTTGGATGTGCATTCCTGGATAACTTGAGATATCAGGCGACTGGACAAGACAGCTCCAGGAACCTCAGATAAGTTTGTTTATGTTTGTAACTCTGGCCAGTGTTATTTTCATGGATAGTGAGGTTTTTTGAGTATGATACACCTTGATCTCCAGTCAAATTGGTGAGTGATTTTAAGATATTCTGCTTCTGTTATGTATGTGTGTATATATATAATCCTTTATTAATTTAATATACAGTCCACAAATTTATATATTTACCAGAATTCCTGGTGATGTATCTTTCATTTGTAATTAATAGGTCTAGAGCAACTTGTGGATAAGACAGTTGTAGGTATCGAAGGTGACATTTTTGCGACCTAGGCGTTCCAAATTCCTACTTGTCTATGTAATAATTATCTTTGTTATCATTTACTGTTACGTACATAATGAGTTACATTCAGATAAATGTAATTTTCCACAGTAATGTTTGATTTGTAAATTTGGTGATTTGCTGCAGACTGGAAAGATTATGCATGAAATTTACTTATCACTGTCTAATTATAGTCAAAGTTATTCTTAAAGTTAATAAAATTGAGAAAAATAATATCAGACGTCTTCTTTGAAACCTAACATATTTTTTTTCGAAAACTGCTGTTTATCATTCATTTTGGTCCATTTCTTATTTGTAATTCAATTTAACTTCCATGTTGAGGCCCCCAGATATAAAGTGCCCCAGGCCCCCCAACGTCTAAATCCGGCCCTGCTTCTTGTATGGGGCGATGAAGTGGAGACAACATCTTCAGCTTCCTTCCTCTCTCTGGGCAAACACAACATCTGTGACCGCCACTTGCCACCAATATTGCAATTAAAAATGGGTGCTGTGCAAGCTGGGGACCCCTGATAAGGCTCTTGAGAGGCTTGTTACTTTATTTGGGTTCTTCTACACAGGCAGTGTTTTATGACTGCCTAGGCTCGGAGGGCCATGCCCGTGAGATAGTGACGGAGTAAACGTTTGATGTCTGAGTGACGTCGGCTGCCAGAGTGAGGCAGAGGTAAGCGTGGGGTAGGTGAACTGGGAAGGCCTATAGATGGCAGCACCATGGTGAATCGAAATATGAACCCAAAGGGGCATACAAATTCAATAATAAACAAATACAATTAAATATTTTTTTTCGTTAGGTTCAGAATGATTTTTGTGAAATTATTGCATACACAAATTTTCACTTGCCTTATTCGGCAAGAAGAGTGTTGCTATTTAAGCCAAAATCGCAAATTTTACCTATTCGGGACGCCATATATATATATATATATATATATATATATATATATATATATATATATATATATATATATATATATATATATGTATGTATAATATTCCAGATGATCTGGATAGTGTAGCAGGGGTAGAAGATTCAAGATGCACCGGAGACTACTAAGACACTCACTGCTCCAGAGCCAAAAAATCCATTGCATTGCTGGCCTACAAGCAAATGCAAATGCATGTAAATATTCTTCATTATTATTTAACCCGAAACCAAATTTTAGGGTTACTGGTATTAGGATAGTTTACTTTACTGTTGTGCTGCTGTGCACTGCATAGCATCAGCAAGATATATGTGGTAGTGATCCCAGCTGCTGGCTGCTGGGCACAAAAGGCTTCTGGTGATCATTAAAGAAAGTGAATTTTCGTATTTTTATTTAGTAACTTCACTTGTAATAATGTTACCTGACAAGGGTAGGTTGATCCAAGGAAATGCTTCCCACTACATGCCACTTGTCTGACATACGGATATTTTCCTTCAGTAAGTAAGTACCGAGAGTTTCCTGTTGAGACTCGTGATATAATGTGAGTGTTGTTTTGCAGAGTGAGGATTTCATTCTCGGCTAGAGATGGCTTTATATTAAACAATGAATCTAATTTTGACGCAGTATCGTCAGTGTCAATATTTACACCGAATCGGAAACACATATATATGGCTTCAAAATGTCGCGTTGCTAAATTGTGGCACTGTCTGTCGACGTCTGCAATAACATAACATTCTGCAGCTCTCCAACATATCGTGCATATGAATGAGACGCATGTGCAATACCCAGGATATCTCTGTTGATGAGACGCACAGAAGAAAGAGACCCATGTGTAATACCTGGGGTATCTCTAATGATGAGACAGAAAGATGAACGAGACGCATGTGCAATACCTGTGATATCTCTATTGATGAGACGCAAAGATGAAGGAGACGCATCAATAGAGGTAACCGGGATTTCTTTATTGATGAGACGTTTCGCCTATCAAGCAGGGTTTTTGAAATCTAATTCATAGGTAGCTTTTAAAGTAATGACAGTTGAAGACATGCAATGATAACTTGAAGTTGCTGAGTGCTTCAGTCTTGAATGGCGACCACGCATAGTCTTACAAGATTTTGTAATCTTGATCGTTGTGGCATACAAGAGTATGTTATAATTTATTCAGTGTATGTCACACTCCCATATAGGCTGCCTTCCAACCAGCGAACCGGATGCTAAGGGTTTAATGATCAATAGAGTACCCGTCGTTAAATCAGTACCTTGGTTCATTGACCAATCACAGGCAAGCCTGCCAAAGCTGAAGCAACGTGGTTCACTTGCAGGAAGCTTTTGTCTGACTTGGTTGATACGGTTGGTTGAGTACGGTGCACTGTCTCTGGCTTCTGCTTTGCCATCTGTCACCGTCGTGTACACTTAATATTATTCTATCTGTACATATTGGGTGAAGGCAAAACATACATTATAGTCTACTGCTGAGTTTGTTTGCTCCAATTCCCATTACGACCGGGTCACAGTCCATTCAGTACCTGTGTTCATAATAGTCATTAAAAGATCAACGAAGGATCCACTATAATGGTTCTGCAATCTACTGGTACATGGCAATTAACGTTGTTGCCTCCCGTGTTCTAGAGCCTCCTGGCACCACAGTACAGGCTGTGACACCACAGCACAGCTGTGACACCACAGTGTAGGCTGTGACATCACAGTACAGGCTGTGACACCACAGCATAGCTGTGACATCAGAGTACAGGCTGTAACACTACGGTACAGGCTGTGACACCACAGTACAAGCTCACTATTACTGTTCAGAAATTTCAAAGCCTAAATTTCATCTTAGACACAGGATTGTTATTTTCATTTATGGTGGTGGTGGTGATGGTAGTTGTGATGGTGGTGATGGTGATGGTGGTGATGGTAGTGGTGGTGGTGGTGATTGCAACATAACTCTGAGATAACTGTAACCTTTTCCGAGGGTTCGTCTTTACCATCAACCCAGGGGACTCCTAGCTTTATTTTTGGGTGCCTGGTCAAGCAAGTTGTTGCTGCATGTAGCTCACATTCCTACACAGTCATTTCAGCCTGGTTGATCAGACACATGCGAGAGACAACAGTCCAGTTTTCGTCTAACAACTTTCGTTCTGGCAACATTTCATTTATCATGACAATATTAGTATACGATACGGAGATGACGAGGAACTAGACACATCCAACACCTGGCTGTATTTTGTGTATGGTTCTACAAGGCTGAGGGACTGATTACCTTTTTTGCTTCCTCCACTTACATTCATATTTACCTCTGTATTGAATTGATAAAGCCTCTGGTATTGCATATGTGTATGATTCCTCAATATTTTTTGCATTGCCTGATAACCAGTTGAATTCTTTAGTCCTGGGTGATGACAGTGTTAGCTGAATATACCCATGACACTCTGCTTGTCAATAATTTATACAACCTCTTATTCTCATATTTCTTACTCTAGTGTACGTTGTTAGGATAATGTTCAGATTTGGGACCTGGTCCAGGTATGGTTCCCTTCTCCTTACCAGAGAGTGCAGTCCAAGAAGTTTACATGCTGAAATTACTGCCAAGGCAGTAAACGCTCTACACACATTTTTCGCATCTTGGAGCAAAGAACACCAGTATGGAACCCACCCACAGCATGTTTAGAAACTGGAGAAAGTGTAAAGGTATGTAACGAGAGTAGTCCCAGAGTTAGGGAGTATGTGTTATGAGAGAATAAAGGAACAAAACTTGATGACATTAAAGGAAAGAACAACAAGGAAGAACAAGGAAAGATATGATAACAGATTTCAAAATAGACTGGCGAACTGGCAAGTTATTGAGGGATAAATTGTTTGAGAGGCGAGAAAGATATACACTGGGGCAAGTTGAAGAAGCCGATGAGTCTTAAGGATGTCAGGAAGTATGTTACTTCTTCACACACACACACACACACACACACACACACACACACACACACACACACACACACACACACACACACACACACACACACACACACACACAGTACGACATGATCCAGATGGCAAATTTTCTGAGAATAGCGGGGTTTGCAAGAGGAAAAAAACGGCATGTCTAAGTGATTTTCAAGGCAGAATTGGCTTGAAACAAGATCCTGGAGAAAGCAAGACTAAGGGACATACCGACATACTAGAGGATGTAGTACGACCATGACAAAACACAAGAACAAAGGCAGAAACTGAAAGAAAGGGTACAAAGATGCAAGGAGATGAGTAGGAGATGAATAGGATGAGTAGGAGAATCTAGACTCAGGAGGAAGAGCAAATGCAACCTCCCTCAGAGCCACCTACAAAAGGACCTCAACCAGGAGAACCCAATGCAACTATAATCTAACCCAAAACCCACACACCATACTCACTGCCCATGCTCCCATCATCAGAAACTCCACCCCTACAGCAACCCCCCATAGTTCCCCGCCAGGTCTCCTGCTCCCCCAACCCCAACGTTCTCCCCAAACCACAGTTTTAGAAAAGAAGTTGAAGGTTTGGTATACGAATATGGATGGAATAACAAATAAACATGAGGAATGGAATAAAAGAATCAAGGATACGTCTCCAGATATTACAGCACTCACAGAAACGAAACTCATAGGGATGATAACAGACAAAATCTTCCCACCTGGATATCAGATCCTGAGGAAAGATAGAGGAAGCAGAAGAGGAGGAGGAGTTGCACTGTTCATTAAAAAATCGATGGGGATTTAAGGAATTGGAAGGAATGGACGAAATGGGCGAAAGGAACTACATAGAAGGTACAATTCAGTCTGGGGGGACAAAAGGTAGTCATTGCAGTGTTGTGCAACCTGCCACAGAACTGCAGGAGGCAAAGAGAAGAATACAAAGAGAGCAACAGGATAATGGTGGACACACTAGCTGAGGTGGCCAGAAGAGCTCACATTGGTGGAGCAAAGATACTAATTATGGGTGATTTTAATCACAAGGAGATTGACTAGAAAAACCTGTAGCCACATGGGGGCCCCGAAACATGGAGAGCCAAGATGATAGATGTGGTACTGGAAAACCTCATGCATCAACATGTTAGGGACACTACCATAGAGAGAGGTGAGGATGAACTAGCAAGACTGGATCTTGTATTCACCTTGAGTAGTTCGGACATTAAGGACATCAGATTCGAAAGGCCCCTCGCAGCTAGTGATCACGTGGTTTTGAGCTTTGAATACACAGTAGAGCTACACGTG
>NC_091311.1:18741483-18743983 GCF_038502225.1 Cherax quadricarinatus
GTAATATTTACTCTGCACATATATTCTACGTTTTTTCAGAGAGGGGAAGTACTCCCTCTCATATAAGGGAACAATAAGCCCTGGTATCCTAAAATGTTCTTACTTCAGTTTTCTTTGAATTTTCCTGAAGGAAAATATGGCAAGTACTGTAGAATGGGGCCTTGCCACACTCTACTTCTTTCTGGTTCATCTAAAAAGGGAGGGTTTTTATTTTACCTACGGGTTGGGGCTTAACTGTACAGTTTGACAGGCCGGGTTTAGGTAGCAAAAACATGTTACTTCATATTTTACTTTGGCCCCCAGCTGATTTTATGGCTGGTGTCACTCTGTATTGGTGTCGTGGTTCACTTTGTTGACCATGAGTTTGATGTTCACCAAGTTGGCTGCATGCTTGATGCCATGGCTCACCAGATGACTTAGTTGGATGGTGTTGTTGTTCACTTTCATCCTGCCACTTCGTCCTCCAGTCAGGAACTCGTCTCTGTCGATCTCTACTCACGCCAAGCTGTTGGGAAGAAAGATTAAATCGCTCAGACAAGGAGCGGTTAGACTCTAAAGTGCCAGCCAGTTTGGCTGCTTCCAATGCAGTGGTCAATGAATGATCTTCATGAAAGACTCTAACCTCTTTTACAGCAGATTCCAGCAGGTTATCCACCAAAAGTAGCTGCACTAGGTTGCTAAACTTGGCGACACCACTCGCCTTGTACTACATGGTGAGGGATTTTGACTGCTGCCTTACAAACTCTACATAAGACTTACCCAGCTGATGCTTGCCCAATTTGAATTCCCTCCTGTACTTGGCAGGAATACACTAATATGCTCCAAAAACCCTTGTTTTAACAACCAGATAAATAACAAAATCTTCATTATTTAAAACAGCTGTGAACTCATGTGTTTTACCGTACACACACTAATACTGCGCAATACTCCTCAGACCACCTTAATGCTTGAGCTTGGTTTTCGAATGCCTCGAAAAACTGTTCAGGCTCAGACCCAACAAAACGAGGAAATAGGTGCACTGCCTTTTGCACACTAAAATAGTCATCCACAGTCTATTTAAATTGCCTCCTCTACTTCTCTCTATCAAACTCCTCCTTAGCAAATGCTCGCTGCTCCCAGGTTGTTTCAAGATTGAGTTTGGCTAACTCAAGCGCCAGTGAAGCGGACTTGCCCTGAGACAAACCCGGTGCACCACCTGCTTCACGAGACTTCTGGTCTGATTGCTCTGGCGTTATTCCTTCCACATTACGGAGGCACCTAAGTGGAGATCGGCGATTAACAGCTCTTGTAGCATGAGATACCTCAGTTTGGTGTGCCATAGTTGCTTTAACCCTCAGCTTTGCATGAATAATGTCACGAAGCTGTGCAACAATGAGAGTTCATTGATATTCTATACCAATAGAATGAGCAATTTGCCAGTAATGCTGTAAAGATAGTTTGGGCAGATTTAGTAGAGCATATTCAGGACCAACTGCCTGACCCATGTAGATGGCATTAACCGCAACGTAACACGCTGTTTGCAACGTACGCAGAAAGCAGCTATAGCGCAGAACGACTTGTGGGATACACACAGAGTAGCAAGACTGACGCACAATGCCGAAAGCAATAGCAGAGCTATCTGAATGATTCTAAGACCAGCTCCAGCTCCTGGACAGGCCCCCATATTACAAACACAAGCAATAGAATGGTTTGTCACCTGGTCGTAATGGTTTTTTTGAAGCATAAACTTGTATTTCCT
This sequence comes from Cherax quadricarinatus, assembly GCF_038502225.1. Lineage (NCBI taxonomy): Eukaryota > Metazoa > Arthropoda > Malacostraca > Decapoda > Parastacidae > Cherax > Cherax quadricarinatus. The sequence goes on from NC_091311.1 coordinate 18,743,222, forward strand.
TCACCAAATATATTTATATGTATATAATTATGTATATTTATGTACACTATGTACAGGGGTTAAATATAAGTATACCACATAGTGACAAAGAATGGCAAACCGATTTAACGATGGGTACCCTAAAAACCGTTAAACCCTTAGTACCCGGTTCATTGGTTGGGAGTGTGCACATACACCAAATAAATTGTAACATTCTCTTTGCATACCACATCCAGTGTTCACCCATCAAATTTAATATGTCGTCTATCCCCCTCACTCGAAATTTCTCGAAAGGGTCAAATCAGCATCATGTTTTATTACACAATTATTGTGTTATTCAAATTTACACAAGCTGAATTTAAAAATTTTCACAACGCTAGCCAAGGGATAAGAGTTATCAGGAGAGGCTGTCAGAATTGAATCGAACGTCACTGAAGGACATACGAACCAGGAGATGTGAAAAGAACGTACAAAATAAGAAGAGGAATTGAGAGTGTAGACAGGGATAGTCTGTTTATTAAGGTCACACTGGGAAGATAAAGACACAGATAAGCCATAGAGATGTCAGGAAGTATTTCTTTAGTCTCAGGGTAGTCGGTAAATGGAATGAACTCGACGAAGAAATGGTGGAGGTAAATACCATGTATAGCTTTAAAAAAGCACGTACGGAAGCGCACAAGAGTAAGAGGAATCACACTGATGTAGCAAACGGCAAGTTGAGATATAAATCCAGGAGCTAAAACTCGAATCTCTCTCTTACACATACACACACACACACACACA
>NC_091311.1:18748983-18851713 GCF_038502225.1 Cherax quadricarinatus
TAACAACACGCCATTATACATCGCATCACACTAATGTATATCTCTAACTATATCATTATACATTATTTCAGTATACATAGTATTACACCAATATACATAGCACAACGTCAATATACATAACACCAATATGCATAGCACAGCATCAATATATATCGTAGCACACCAATGTACATTGTACCAAACCAATATACATTGAACCACATCTCACAGAGTTTGGTAATTACCCTGTTAAGAAGAGCATAAACCCACCTCACCTTACTAACATCATCTCATATTACCTGAGGAAAGACCGAAGGCATCGGAAGCTACATTAGAGAGATAACCCAATCTGCCAGACATATGTAATCCATCTGTTGAAACTGAACTCTCTTCGAATCATCATACTGCAAGATGAATCAAGCCTCTGTAGACTCTATTCTAATTAGGAACAACCTGCCTCCATCCAGGCATAATTCAATCCCTTTCTCACATCCTCACTAGCAAGGAGGTTGTACGTACTTTTATTTGCCAGGGATTCTTGTAGTCATGCTTTGAAGGGCAGAGACTGCAACACCTCCAACTTTATCAAGTTCTGCTCTAGGATAGGGAAGCCCTCAACAAAAGGGTATTCCAATCCTGCTTCCAGACAGAACTCAAATAATTTCCAAACATCTGGAAAACTTATTTGGGGGAGAGGGAGGAAGAGGAGGCGGAGGAGAGGGGAGGGGAGGGGAGGGGAGGGGAAGGGACGGGAGGGGACGGGAGGGGTGGGGAGGGGATGGGAGGGGAGGGAATGGGAGGGGAGGAAGTAGCCCAACTTCCACAACTTTCGAAGCTTTTTTTTTTTTCCTGTACGAGAAGTCATCGTGCAAAAGTCTTTAATTTAACTCCTTGGAGGACAGAAATACGATCCTGAAATCCAGATTTATTTTTTTCCTAAGGTCAGGTGTCAAGGACACATTCTTCCCTTTTATCCCTTTTAAGCATTTTTCTATTGAAGGAACACCAGCCATCATACATTTTATAAGTCAACCCGGCAGCGAGACCTCAAATTCTCTCCCGGAACCTCAGATATCAAACATTTTTCTTGTTCTGGGGAAAGGAAGGGGAGGAGAGCGAGAGCCTCACCTTGCAAGCCTTCATTAACAAAGTTTGTGGAAGAGTTGTAAGAGTTATCACATTTTGTTCATGGTTGGTGTGCACATCACCAGGATTACCATAGCATAAGAGGACAGGCAGTCAGCCAGCCTCGCCTCCAGGCAACACACAGCTGGGGAGATGAACAAGAAGTGAAATAGGATAATGACCGGGAGTAAAGACAGGGAGAAAACTGTCTTCCTTCATCTTCACATTCTTCGAATGAATCAGGATGATGAGCATCACTGTCTTCATCATGATTTTTATTATCTTCACTATCATCGTCTCATCTATTTCACATATTCATTATCACCATCATCAGCTTCACCATCATCGCTATCATCGTAAATATCGAAAAGAGATGAAAGAAAAATTAAAAATGAATCTTAGCGAAATAAAGAGAACAAAGAAAATGAACCTTAATTCAATAAGTTAGTAATTTTAAGGAGAGACTGTGTAATTAGCCAGAGTTTGTAACAGAGAGAGAATATGTAAATCTGAAACATCACACGAGAACCAGCCGTCGCTTTCACTTCCTAAAACTTTAAAAGGAAAAAAACAGAGAAGAATAAAAAGAGATAAAAGAAAAAGAGACTCTTGCCAGGCTGTGAAAATATGACTCAGAATATCGTAACCTGCGCGTCCTCCCTTGAGAAATATATTTTCAATACTGGGAAAGTGCGAGGTTGTGGGTTTTGGATACTGCAGGTGTTGTGAGGCCGGCGGCACGAGGTGTCCTGCTCACGCTAACACGTTGTGAGGAAGGTGGCACGAGGTGTCCTGCTCACACTAAACACGTTTTTCTATCTATTATATGTACTTGAGCAAGCAGAGGCAACAGGGGAGGTAGAAGGCGAACATTACACAAACACTAACACACACAAACACTAACACACACACACACACACACACACACAAGCGGGGTTCCAAAGGGGTCAGTCCTAGGACCTGTGCTGTTCTTGGTATATGTGAACGACATAACAGAAGGGATAGACTCAGAAGTGTCCTTGTTTGCAGATGATGTGAAGTTAATGAGAAGAATCAAATCGGACGGGGATCAGGCAGTACTACAAAGAGACCTGGACAGGCCACAAGCCTGGTCCAGCAACTGGCTCCCTGAATTTAACCCTGCCAAATGCAAAGTCATGAAGATTGGGGAAGGGCAAAGAAGACCGCAGTCACAATATAGTTTAGATGGCCAAAGACTGCAAACCTCACTCAAGGAAAAAGATCTGGGGGTGAGTATAACACCGAGCATATCTCCTGAGGCGCACATCAATCAGATAACTGCTGCAGCATACGGGCGCCTGGCAAACCTACGGATAGCGTTCCGATACCTCAGTAAGGATTCGTTTAAGACTCTGTATATCAGGCCCATACTGGAGTATGCAGCACCAGTTTGGAATCCACACCTAGTCAAGCACGTCAAGAAATTAGAGAAAGTGCAAAGGTTTGCAACAAGACTAGTCCCAGAGCTACGGGGATTGTCCTACGAAGAAAGGTTGAGGGAAATCGGCCTGACGACACTGGAGAACAGGAGGGTCAGGGGAGACATGATAACGACATATAAAATACTGCACGGAATAGGCGAGGTGGACAAAGACGGGATGTTCCAGAGATGGGACACAGACACAAGAGGTCACAATTGGAAGTTGAAGACTCAGATGAATCAAAGGGATGTTAGGAAGTATTTCTTCAGTCATAGAGTAGTCAGGCCATGGAATAGCCTAGAAAGTGATGTAGTGGAGGCAGGAACCATACATAGTTTTAAGGCGAGGTATGATACAGCTCATGGGGCAGGGAGAGAGAGGACCTAGTAGCAATCAGCGAAGAGGCGGGGCCAGGAGCTTTGACTCGACCCCTGCAACCACAAATAGGTGAGTACAAATAGGTGAGTACACACACACACACACACATACACAAGAGATACAAAGAAGTCTTCACAGAGGAAACAGAAGGGGCTCCAGAAAGACGGACAGGTGGGGCACACCACCAAGTGCTGGACACAGTACACACGACCAAGGAAGAAGTGAAGAGGCTTCTGAGTGAGCTAGATACCTCAAAGGCAATGGGGCCGGATAACATCTATCTATGGGTTCTGAGAGAGGGAGCAGAGGCGCTATGTGTACCCCTAACAACAATATTCAAAACATCTATCGAAACAGGGAGATTGCCTGAGGCATGGAAGACAGCAAATGTAGTCCCAATCTTTAAAAAAGGAGACAGACATGAAGCACTAAACTACAGACCAGTGTCACTGACATGTATAGTATGCAAAGTCATGGAGAAGATTGTCAGGAGAAGAGTGGTGGAACACCTAGAAAGGAATGATCTCATCAACAGCACTTAACATGGTTTCAGGGACGGGAAATCCTGTGTCACAAACCTACTGGAGTTCTATGACAAGGTGACATCAAGATTTTTAAATACAACTTTGATATTAAAAGTCTTAAGAAGAGAAGGCATATCAACCAAGTTTTCATGGTAAGGGAGAACCAATATATTTTTAGTTGAATAAGGCTGGTTGTCCCTTTTTGGATTGTAAAAAGTATTTCTAGCAATTTTAAAAGATTTATCAATTACGTTTCTTGGGTATTTCAAATCATTAGCTATTTCATAAATTTTGGATATTTCCTCATCTATGAACTCTGGACTACAAATGCGTAAAGCTCTTAAAAACATTGATGAGAAAACAGACAGTTTAACTCTATCTTAATGTGAAGAATAATAGTGGACATAGGAACAGTTATATGTAGGTTTTCTGTAAATTTTAAATTTGAATTCATTATCACCCTTAATAATAAAAACATATAGAAAAGATAATGAGTTATTTTCTTCAAACTCAACAGTAAAGTTTATAGAATGGGCTAAGCTATTTAATTTACCAAGGAAATGATGCATATCTACATTTTTGGGCATAAGACACACAATATCATCAACATATCTGAACCATTTTGCTCTATTAGGAAGGATTGTGTTAAGCAACCTTGTTTCAAAAAAATCCATGTATAGGTTACTAAGAACAGGTGAAAAAGGTGAAAAAGGATTTCCTATTGCCATACCAAACTTCTGAGTGTAAAATTTATCATTAAATACAAATTTTGCATCAACAATGCAAAGTTTAATAAGTTTAATGGTAGTAGGAACTGGCAATGGTAAATCATAATTAACGAGTTCTTCATCAACAGGAACTTTCGTAAACAAGGAAGTAACATCAAAATTAACCATGTTAAAATCATTTAAGACAGTCAAGGAGCTTAACTTATCAACTAAATCTATGTTGTTTTTAACATTTAAGTTAGAAATTTTGCCAACAATAGGGCTCAAAATGTCAATAAGCCATTTGGATAATTTATATGAAACTGACCCTATGGAGCTAATAATTGGTCTGACTGGATTCCCTGGTTTGTGTGTTTTTATTAGTCCATACATGTAAGGTAAAGATGGATTAGTGGAAGTAAATTGTTTGACTAATTCATCTTTGCCTTTCAGTAGAAGTTTTATTGTTTTATTGAAATTGCTGTTAACGGTTTCTAGGGGATTTTTCCTAAGTTTAGAATAGGTTTCAGTATCATCTAAGAGATTATTCATTTTTTCTTGGTAATCATTTTCTTTCATAATTACTATTGCATTTATTTTGTCTGCTTTAGTAAGACGCAAATTTTTATTGTTATTAAGTGTATCATAAGACTTAAAGAATCTTTGAGGGCAATTGGGAATGTTTGGTTTTAACATAGAGCTGTATACCTTTCCCTTACTAATATTAATTTCATCAGTGGATAAATGAGATAATTTTTCAAAGTTACAAAAGCCTTTTGCAATTTCAACATTATTAAATTTTTTTGAAGTTGCAAAACTTAGGCCAAAACCTAGAGCTGCCGTTGTATTTTTATCTAATATTTCATCTGATAAGTTAATTACAAAATTGTTATTAGCATGCTTTATCCAATCACTATTTTCAATTAAAATGTCTATTTTTTTTTGTAGTTTGTTTTTGAGTTCATTACAAATTCTTCTGAGTTTGTTATAGCAATGATCCAACATACTGTGTTTCCATTCTGATGGAATGGCCTTATAAAACTTTGCATTGTTGATGCAAAATTTGTATTTAATGATAAGTTTTACACTCAGAACTTTGGTATAGCAATGGGAAATCCTCTTTCACCTGTTCTTAGTAACCTATACATGGAATTTTTTGAAACAAGGTTGCTTAACAAAATCCTCCCTAATAGAGCTAAATGGTTCAGATATGTTGATGATATTTTGTGTCTTATGCCCAAGAATGTAGATATACACCATTTCCTTTGTAAATTAAATATTATTATTATTATTATTATCATTATTATTATTATTATCATTATTATTATTATTATTATTATTATCATTATTATTATTATTATCATTATTATTATTATTATTATTATTATTATTAGTAGTATAATCAAGGGGAAGCGCTAAACCCGGAGGATTATACAGCGCCTGGGGGGGATGTGGAAGGCATTCAGGCTTAATTCGGGGAACTGGAGTACAGATCCAATTCCCTAAATCAAGAGCCCCTCACCAACATCAAGGAACCTTCCTTGAGGGGGGTAAATCAAATAGCTTTGTCCATTCTATAAACTTTACTGTTGAGTTAGAAGAAAATAACACTTTGCCTTTTCTAGATGTTTTAATTATTAAGGGTAATAATGAATTCAAATTTAAAATTTACAGAAAACCTACAAATAACTCTTCCTATGTACACCATTATTCTTCACATTAAGATTAAACTGTCTGTTTTCTCATCAATGTTTTTGAGATCTTTACGTATTTGTAGTCCAGAGTTCATAGATGAGGAAATATCCAAAATTTATGAAATAGCTAATGATTTGGAATACCCAAGAAACGTAATTGATAAATCTTTTAAAGTTGCTAGAAATACTTTTTACAATCCAAAAAGAGATAACCAGCCTTATTCAACTAAAAAATGTTGGTTCTCCCTTACCATGAAAACTTGGTTGATATGCCTTCTCTTCTTAAGACGTTTAATATCAAAGTTGTATTTAAAAATCTTGATACTGTAAAAAAAACTTTTGATGAAGAATTCCCCCACAATGCTGACGGATGTGTTTATAAGATTCCTTGTAAAATTTTCGATAAAGTGTATTAGGGTCAAAGTGGTAAAAGTCTCGAACTAAGATTAAAACAACATAAATATAGCATTAGAACTGGACAAGATTCCAATGCTCTATTTATTCAAGTGAGAGATTTTAACTATCCAAATGATTTTCAAAAAGCTGAGAAAGTTGTATCAAGCAAGTCCATGGTCGACAGGAATATAATAGAATCTTGTTTCATAAAAAGCAGTTTTGACAATAATATGAATATTTCCTTTGGTTTATATAAATTAGATCCATTTATAATTAATAGAATTTGGGAAGAATTTAATAGTACATAGGACAAATAATAAATTTTAAAATTCTTAATTCTTGGGCAAAATAGTTTGTTTGTGGGTTGTATGAAGGACCTGTCTAATTCGGCCAGCGGGCCTGCTGCAGTGTTCTCTTTCTTATGAGTCGCGCATCAGTTGTTGCTTTGTTGTGGGATGTGATAAGAACATAAGAACATAAGAACGAAGGAACACTGCAGAAGGCCTACTGGCCCATGCGAGGCAGGTCCAAGTCTCCTACCGGCTTAAGCCAATGCACCCAACCTAGTCAGGTCAGGTCACATTGACTTAAGGGAGGAACACGGCAACCGACCTGGTAGCACAAGCTATCAGGTCCAACTCACACCCACCCACATCCACTCATGTATTTATCCAACCTATTTTTAAAGCTACACAACGTTCTGGCCTCTATAACTGTACTCGGGAGTTTGTTCCACTCATCCACAACTCTATTCCCAAACCAGTACTTTCCTATATCCTTCCTGAATCTGAATTTTTCCAACTTAAAACCATTGCTGCGAGTCCTGTCTAGGCTAGATATTTTCAGCACACTATTTACATCCCCTTTATTTATTCCCGTCTTCCATTTATACACCTCAATTATATCCCCCCTAATTCTACGTCTTTCTAGAGAGTGCACATTCAGGGCCTTTAGTCTATCCTCATAGGGAAGGTTTCTGATACATGGGATCAACTTTGTTATCCTCCTTTGTACATTTTCCAGAGAATTTATTTCCATCCTGTAATACGGTGACCAAAACTGTGCAGCATAATCTAAATGAGGCCTAACCAAGGATGTATAGAGTTGAAGAACAACCTGAGGACTCCTATTATTTATGCTTCTTGATATGAAGCCAAGGATTCTATTAGCTTTATTGCGAACACTTATGCACTGTTGTCTTGGTTTCAGATTACTGCTAACCAGAACTCCTAAATCTTTTTCGCAATCCGTAATATTAAGATCTACATTATTTAGTTTATATGTGGCATGGTTATTGTCCTGTCCAACATTTAGAACTTTGCATTTGTCTATATTAAACTGCATCTGCCACTTCTCCGACCACTGCATCAGTCTATTCAAATCTTCCTGGAGTGCTCGAATGTCCTCGTCAGAATGAATTCGACGGCCTATTTTGGTGTCATCGGCAAACTTGCCGATGTCGCTCTTTATGCCCTCATCTATGTCGTTTATGTAGATTGTGAACAGCAGGGGGCCCAACACTGACCCCTGTGGAACACCGCTCGTAACGCTTCCCCACTCTGATTTCTCCCCATTTATGCAAACTCTCTGCTGCCTATTTGTCAACCATGCCTCTATCCAGGAAAAAATTTCTCCTCCTATTCCATGTGCTTTAATTTTCCTCAATAGTCTCTGATGTTGGACCCTGTCAAAAGCCTTACTGAAGTCCATATACACAATATCATATTCATTACCATGATCTACCTCCTCAAATACCTTAGTGAAAAAAGTTAATAAATTCGTAAGGCAGGAACGCCCCTTTGTAAAACCATGCTGAGATTCGTTGATTAATTTATGCTTTTCAAGGTGGCTACGAACTGCCTCGGCAATTATTGATTCCATAAATTTTCCCACTATGGAGGTTAGGCTTATTGGTCTATAGTTCGAAGCTAAGGACCTGTCACCTATTTTGAAAATAGGTGACAGGTCATTTTCCACTTATCTGGCACCATGCCAGTTTGTAGTGATATGTTGAAAAGATTAGCCAAAGGTGTGCTAAGCTCCTCTTTACATTCCTTTAGAACCCTTGCATACAGTTCATCAGGGCCTGGGGATTTGTTAGGTTTTAATTTATCTATTTGCCTAAGGACCATGTCACTTGTGACCCTAATCGTGCACAGTTTATTATCGTCCTAATCTACATAATTTATCATTACTGGAATATCGCTGGTATCCTCCTGTGTAAAAACTGAGAGGAAGTATGTGTTAAAAATTCTACACATTTCCTTATCACTGTCAGTGAGCTGACCCGAGGAACTTTTGAGTGGGCCTATCTTGTCCCTGATCTTACTTCTGTATACCTGAAAGAATCCTTTTGGGTTAGTCTTCGATTCTCTTGCAACTTTAACCTCATAATCTCTTTTGCTTTTCTAATTCCCTTTTTTATTTCTCTCTTTAACTGAATATATCGATTTCTTAATTGCCCCTCTCCTCTTTTGATTTGCCTATATATGCCTCTCTTTTGACCAATTAGATATTTTAATCTATTGTTCATCCATTTAGGATCATTTTTGTTTGATCTGATTTCCCTATTTGGAACATAATTTGACTGAGCAGCTAGAACTATGCCCTGGAAAGCATCATATCGGCAACCATCACCACCTACCTGACCCTTAGTCAGGTCATTCCAGTTCAGCCCACCTAAGTAATTTTTCAGTCCTATGAAATCAGCCAAGCGAAAGTCAGGGACGGAGACTTGATTGCCATTATTAGGGGAATTCCATGATATATTAAAACTGAGTGATTTGTGATCACTTTTTCCAAGCTCATCATTTACCTCAAGATTGAAGATTGAAACACTTATGCAGCATATGGGAATCTTTATTCAGGAAACGTTTCGCCACACAGTGGCTTCATCAGTCCAATACAAAGAGGAAGGCGTAAGGAGAGGAGGAGAATGAGGTAATCAGTCCCTCAACCTGGAGTCGATGTGTTCAGTCCATCAATCTTGTAGAATGTACAGTATAGGGCCGTAGACGTGGCTTATATACTGTAGTGAGGTGACGTGAAGCAGATGGAGGCGGGGTCATAGTGGTACCATCCACTAGTCGAAGTAGGTCTTCGTCCAAAGGTTGAACAAGTGTTGAAGAATTCTTTGTAACAAGATCCCATGATGCTGCAGTGTCTGACAGTTGTGATGAATGGTTTGAAAAAACCGACAAGTTGAAGATTGAAACACTTATGCAGCATATGGGAATCTTTATTCAGGAAACGTTTCGCCACACAGTGGCTTCATCAGTCCAATACAAAGAGGAAGGCGTAAGGAGAGGAGGAGAATGAGGTAATCAGTCCCTCAACCTGGAGTCGATGTGTTCAGTCCATCAATCTTGTAGAATGTACAGTATAGGGCCGTAGACGTGGCTTATATACTGTAGTGAGGTGACGTGAAGCAGATGGAGGCGGGGTCATAGTGGTACCATCCACTAGTCGAAGTAGGTCTTCGTCCAAAGGTTGAACAAGTGTTGAAGAATTCTTTGTAACAAGATCCCATGATGCTGCAGTGTCTGACAGTTGTGATGAATGGTTTGAAAAAACCGACAAGTTGAAGATTGAAACACTTATGCAGCATATGGGAATCTTTATTCAGGAAACGTTTCGCCACACAGTGGCTTCATCAGTCCAATACAAAGAGGAAGGCGTAAGGAGAGGAGGAGAATGAGGTAATCAGTCCCTCAACCTGGAGTCGATGTGTTCAGTCCATCAATCTTGTAGAATGTACAGTATAGGGCCATAGACGTGGCTTATATACTGTAGTGAGGTGACGAGAAGCAGATGGAGGCGGGGTCATAGTGGTACCATCCACTAGTCGAAGTAGGTCTTCGTCCAAAGGTTGAACAAGTGTTGAAGAATTCTTTGTAACAAGATCCCATGATGCTGCAGTGTCTGACAGTTGTGATGAATGGTTTGAAAAAAACCGACAAGTTGAAGATTGAAACACTTATGCAGCATATGGGAATCTTTATTCAGGAAACGTTTCGCCACACAGTGGCTTCATCAGTCCAATACAAAGAGGAAGGCGTAAGGAGAGGAGGAGAATGAGGTAATCAGTCCCTCAACCTGGAGTCGATGTGTTCAGTCCATCAATCTTGTAGAATGTACAGTATAGGGCCGTAGACGTGGCTTATATACTGTAGTGAGGTGACGTGAAGCAGATGGAGGCGGGGTCATAGTGGTACCATCCACTAGTCGAAGTAGGTCTTCGTCCAAAGGTTGAACAAGTGTTGAAGAATTCTTTGTAACAAGATCCCATGATGCTGCAGTGTCTGACAGTTGTGATGAATGGTTTGAAAAAACCGACAAGTTGAAGATTGAAACACTTATGCAGCATATGGGAATCTTTATTCAGGAAACGTTTCGCCACACAGTGGCTTCATCAGTCCGAAATGTTTCCTGAATAAAGATTCCCATATGCTGCATAAGTGTTTCAACCTTCAACTTGTCGGTTTTTTTCAAACCATTCATCACAACTGTCAGACACTGCAGCATCATGGGATCTTGTTACAAAGAATTCTTCAACACTTGTTCAACCTTTGGACGAAGACCTACTTCGACTAGTGGATGGTACCACTATGACCCCGCCTCCATCTGCTTCACGTCACCTCACTACAGTATATAAGCCACGTCTACGGCCCTATACTGTACATTCTACAAGATTGATGGACTGAACACATCGACTCCAGGTTGAGGGACTGATTACCTCATTCTCCTCCTCTCCTTACGCCTTCCTCTTTGTATTGGACTGATGAAGCCACTGTGTGGCGAAACGTTTCCTGAATAAAGATTCCCATATGCTGCATAAGTGTTTCAATCTTCAACTTGTCGGTTTTTTCAAACCATTCATCACAACTGTCAGACACTGCAGCATCATGGGATCTTGTTACAAAGAATTCTTCAACACTTGTTCAACCTTTGGACGAAGACCTACTTCGACTAGTGGATGGTACCACTATGACCCCGCCTCCATCTGCTTCACGTCACCTCACTACAGTATATAAGCCACGTCTACGGCCCTATACTGTACATTCTACAAGATTGATGGACTGAACACATCGACTCCAGGTTGAGGGACTGATTACCTCATTCTCCTCCTCTCCTTACGCCTTCCTCTTTGTATTGGACTGATGAAGCCACTGTGTGGCGAAACGTTTCCTGAATAAAGATTCCCATATGCTGCATAAGTGTTTCAATCTTCAACTTGTCGGTTTTTTCAAACCATTCATCACAACTGTCAGACACTGCAGCATCATGGGATCTTGTTACAAAGAATTCTTCAACACTTGTTCAACCTTTGGACGAAGACCTACTTCGACTAGTGGATGGTACCACTATGACCCCGCCTCCATCTGCTTCACGTCACCTCACTACAGTATATAAGCCACGTCTACGGCCCTATACTGTACATTCTACAAGATTGATGGACTAAACACATCGACTCCAGGTTGAGGGACTGATTACCTCATTCTCCTCCTCTCCTTACGCCTTCCTCTTTGTATTGGACTGATGAAGCCACTGTGTGGCGAAACGTTTCCTGAATAAAGATTCCCATATGCTGCATAAGTGTTTCAATCTTCAACTTGTCGGTTTTTTCAAACCATTCATCACTACCTCAAGATTATTAATTAGTGTTTCCCTACTGGCAAGAACCAAGTCAAGGAGGTTATTTCCCCTAGTAGGCTCTGTCACAAACTGTTTTAAAAAACAATCCTGGATCGTATCAAGAAAGTCACCTGACTCTAAATTTCCTGTCAAATTGCTCCAGTCAATCTGTCTATAGTTGAAATCTCCCATTAGCACAACATTTTCGTATGTAGATGCCTTACGAATTTCGTCGCATAGAAGTTTACTGCACTCCCTATCAAGATTTGGGGCCCTGTAAATCACACCCAAAATTAGTTTTTCTCGGCCCTCGAGAAGCTATAACCAAACAGATTCAGTGGCTGACGCTTCTAATTTAATATCTTGTCTAACACAACAATTTAAATTGTCTCTGACATACATCGCTACTCCACCACCTTTCCTGTTGACCCTGTCAGTGTGGAATAATTTATAGCCTTGTATGTGACATTCAGAGGGCATCTCTCTATCTTTCAGATTGAGCCAGGTCTCTGTTATAGCAATAATATCTGTTTCCTGCACTTGCAATTAATCTTAGCTCATCTATCTTATTTCTTACACTCCTGCTGTTAGTATAGTAAACCTTAAGGGAGCTAGTCCCTTGCTGCCCTCTGCTGTCCCCCTTTGTTTGCTGACCTGATCTATTGTCTTTATTTATAACTTCATGCTGAATGCCTTTTATACATTTACTGTTTCCAACCCTAGTGTTGCACCCTGCTTGTTTCCCACACACACCCATACCTCTATCTTCCATCAGTTTAAAATCATAGGCATTTCACCAATGGCCTTCTCAATCGAGTCTGCAAGTGCTACCACCCCTGCCCCAGAGAGATGTACCCCATCCCTTGCATACATATCATGTTTGCCATAAAAGTTGTTCCAGTTGTCAATGAATGGGATTGCAAGTTCCTTGCAGTATCTGTCTAGCCAGCAATTTACACCAATTGCCCTAGACAACCATTCATTTCCTACTCCCCTTCTAGGCAAGATGCTACATTATGATTGGGATCCCTCCCTTAGACTTAATGAAATCTATAGCTGACCTGTACTTATCTAGCAGCTCTTCTCTCCTACCCTTCCCAATATCATTTCCACCAGCACTGAGACAGATAATGGGCTCGTTCCCATTATCTGACATGATATTATCCAGCCTGTTGACTATGTCCCCAACACCAGCTCCAGGGAAGCACACTCTATCTCTCATCTTCTTATTCCTATTACAAAAAGCACGGTCAATATATCTTACCTGAGAGTCACCAACCACAAGAATGCGCTTACCTTCACTGGTCACTGAAGTACATTCATCCTGAAGAACAGAGAAGCGATTTCCTACCTTCAGATCTTCACTCTTAACTTTCCTTACTCTGATGCGCCTCCCATTACTGTAAACCACTCGCCACTTGTAGCAGGTGCTGGGCTGCACCTCACTGCTGGTAGCCGTTGCTACCTCCCCAACTACAGCCTCCTCACAGCGAGAGACAGACTGCACCTCACTGCTAGAAGCCTCATTCCCCACAACTCCAGCCACTTCACACTCTCTCCCAGACCCATTGAGGTGGACCTTCAGCCTCCTAATCTCCTCCTGGAGAAGCAAGACCTCCTCCTTCAACTCTCCAACCTCAATTTTTAAAACACTGCAGAAGCAAGCCATGCTTTGTAACCGTCCACGTTAATCCCCAAAGCAGCTCAGGGTCTGTGACCTCACGTGACGACTGACTGTGATAGTGAGGTGTGGTCAAGACCCTTTATATGCCTTCCTTTGAGGCATTACTTGTATTGTTCCTTGATAATGTGAGTAGTCACGAAAGCGCTTTGAATTCTCTATTCTTTCACAGTGGTTTTTTGCATATATATATATATATATATATATATATATATATATATATATATATATATATATATATATATATATATATATATATATATATATATATATATATATATATATATATATATATATATATGTTTACAGAGGGGCAACTGATATATCAATGATCATTATTTAGTTGTAGCTACAGTTAGAGTAAGAGGTAGATGGGAAAAGAGGAAGGTGGCAACAACAAGTAAGAGGGAGGTGAAAGTGTATAAACTAAGGGAGGAGGAAGTTCGGGCGAGATATAAGCGACTATTGGCAGAAAGGTGGGCTAGTGCAAAGATGAGTAGTGGGGGGGTTGAAGAGGGTTGGAATAGTTTTAAAAATGCAGTATTAGAATGTGGGGCAGAAGTTTGTGGTTATAGGAGGGTGGGGGCAGGAGGAAAGAGGAGTGATTGGTGGAATGATGAAGTAAAGGGTGTGATAAAAGAGAAAAAGGTAGCTTATGAGAGGTTTTTACAAAGCAGAAGTGTTATAAGAAGAGCAGAGTATATGGAGAGTAAAAGAAAGGTGAAGAGAGTGGTGAGAGAGTGCAAAAGGAGAGCAGATGAAAGAGTGGGAGAGGCACTGTCAAGAAACTTTAATGAAAATAAGAAAAAAATTTGGAGTGAGTTAAACAAGTTAAGAAAGCCTAGGGAAAGTATGGATTTGTCCGTTAAAAACAGAGTAGGGGAGTTAGTAGATGGGGAGATGGAGGTATTAGGTAGATGGCGAGAATATTTTGAGGAACTTTTAAATGTTGAGGAAGAAAGGGAGGCGGTAATTTCATGCACTGGCCAGGGAGGTATACCATCTTTTAGGAGTGAAGAAGAGCAGAATGTAAGTGTGGTGGAGGTACGTGAGGCATTACATAGAATGAAAGGGGGTAAAGCAGCTGGAACTGATGGGATCATGACAGAAATGTTAAAAGCAGGGGGGTATATAGTGTTGGAGTGGTTGGTACTTTTGTTTAATAAATGTATGAAAGAGGGGAAGGTACCTAGGGATTGACGGAGAGCATGTATAGTCCCTTTATATAAAGGGAAAGGGGACAAAAGAGATTGTAAAAATTATAGAGGAATAAGTTTTCTGAGTATACCAGGAAAAGTATACGGTAGGGTTATAATTGATGATGAGCAAGGAGGCTTCAGAGTGGGTAGGGGATGTGTAGATCAAGTGTTTACATTGAAGCATATATGTGAACAGTATTTAGATAAAGGTAGGGAAGTTTTTATTGCATTTATGGATTTAGAAAAGGAATATGATAGAGTGGATAGAGGAGCAATGTGGCAGATGTTGCAAGTTTATGGAATAGGTGGTAAGTTACTAAATGCTGTAAAGAACTTTTATGAGGATAGTGAGGCTCAGGTTAGGGTGTGTAGAAGAGAGGGAGACTACTTCCCGGTAAAAGTAGGCCTTAGACAGGGATGTGTAATGTCACCATGGTTGTTTAATATATTTATAGATGGGGTTGTAAAAGAAGTAAATGCTAGGGTGTTCGGGAGAGGGGTGGGATTAAATTATGGGGAATCAAATTCAAAATGGGAATTGACACAGTTACTTTTTGCTGATGATACTGTGCTTATGGGAGATTCTAAAGAAAAATTGCAAAGGTTAGTGGATGAGTTTGAGAATGTGTGTAAAGGTAGAAAGTTGAAAGTGAACATAGAAAAGAGTAAGGTGATGAGGGTATCAAATGATTTAGATAAAGAAAAATTAGATATCAAATTGGGGAGGAGGAGTATGGAAGAAGTGAATGTTTTCAGATACTTGGGAGTTGACGTGTCGGCGGATGGATTTATGAAGGATGAGGTTAATCATAGAATTGATGAGGGAAAAAAGGTGAGTGGTGCGTTGAGGTATATGTGGAGTCAAAAAACGTTATCTATGGAGGCAAAGAAGGGAATGTATGAAAGTATAGTAGTACCAACACTCTTATATGGATGTGAAGCTTGGGTGGTAAATGCAGCAGCGAGGAGACGGTTGGAGGCAGTGGAGATGTCCTGTCTAAGGGCAATGTGTGGTGTAAATATTATGCAGAAAATTCGGAGTGTGGAAATTAGGAGAAGGCGTGGAGTTAATAAAAGCATTAGTCAGAGGGCAGAAGAGGGGTTGTTGAGGTGGTTTGGTCATTTAGAGAGAATGGATCAAAGTAGAATGACATGGAAAGCATATAAATCTATAGGGGAAGGAAAGAGGGGTAGGGGTCGTCCTCGAAAGGGTTGAAAAGAGGGGGTAAAGGAGGTTTTGTGGGCGAGGGGCTTGGACTTCCAGCAAGCGTGCATGAGCGTGTTAGATAGGAGTGAATGGAGACGAATGATACTTGGGACCTGACGATCTGTTGGAGTGTGAGCAGGGTAATATTTAGTGAAGGGATTCAGGGAAACCGGTTATTTTCATATAGTCGGACTTGAGTCCTGGAAATGGGAAGTACAATGCCTGCACTTTAAAGGAGGGGTTTGGGATATTGGCAGTTTGGAGGGATATGTTGTGTATCTTTATACGTATATGCTTCTAAACTGTTGTATTCTGAGCACCTCTGCAAAAGCAGTGATAATGTGTGAGTGTGGTGAAAGTGTTGAATGATGATGAAAGTATTTTCTTTTGGGGGATTTTCTTTCTTTTTTGGGACACCCTGCCTCGGTGGGAGACGACCAACTTGTTGGAAATATATATATATATATATATATATATATATATATATATATATATATATATTTTTTTTTTTTTTTTTTATTATCACACCGGCCGATTCCCACCAAGGCAGGGTGGCCCGAAAAAGAAAAACTTTCACCATCATTCACTCCATCACTGTCTTGCCAGAAGGGTGCTTTACACTACAGTTTTTAAACTGCAACATTAACACCCCTCCTTCAGAGTGCAGGCACTGTACTTCCCATCTCCAGGACTCAAGTCCGGCCTGCCGGTTTCCCTGAACCCCTTCATAAATGTTACTTTGCTCACACTCCAACAGCACGTCAAGTATTAAAAACCATTTGTCTCCATTCACTCCTATCAAACACGCTCACGCATGCCTGCTGGAAGTCCAAGCCCCTCGCACACAAAACCTCCTTTACCCCTTCCCTCCAACCCTTCCTAGGCCGACCCCTACCCCGCCTTCCTTCCACTACAGACTGATACACTCTTGAAGTCATTCTGTTTCGCTCCATTCTCTCTACATGTCCGAACCACCTCAACAACCCTTCCTCAGCCCTCTGGACAACAGTTTTGGTAATCCCGCACCTCCTCCTAACTTCCAAACTACGAATTCTCTGCATTATATTCACACCACACATTGCCCTCAGACATGACATCTCCACTGCCTCCAGCCTTCTCCTCGCTGCAACATTCATCACCCACGCTTCACACCCATATAAGAGCGTTGGTAAAACTATACTCTCATACATTCCCCTCTTTGCCTCCAAGGACAAAGTTCTTTGTCTCCACAGACTCCTAAGTGCACCACTCACTCTTTTTCCCTCATCAATTCTATGATTCACCTCATCTCTCATAGACCCATCCGCTGACACGTCCACTCCCAAATATCTGAATACATTCACCTCCTCCATACTCTCTCCCTCCAATCTGATATTCAATCTTTCATCACCTAATCTTTTTGTTATCCTCATAACCTTACTCTTTCCTGTATTCACCTTTAATTTTCTTCTTTTGCACACCCTACCAAATTCATCCACCAATCTCTGCAGCTTCTCTTCAGAATCTCCCAAGAGCACAGTGTCATCAGCAAAGAGCAGCTGTGACAACTCCCACTTTGTGTGTGATTCTTTATCTTTTAACTCCACGCCTCTTGCCAAGACCCTCGCATTTACTTCTCTTACAACCCCATCTATAAATATATTAAACAACCACGGTGACATCACACATCCTTGTCTAAGGCCTACTTTTACTGGGAAAAAATTTCCCTCTTTCCTACATACTCTAACTTGAGCCTCACTATCCTCGTAAAAACTCTTCACTGCTTTCAGTAACCTACCTCCTACACCATACACTTGCAACATCTGCCACATTGCCCCCCTATCCACCCTGTCATACGCCTTTTCCAAATCCATAAATGCCACAAAGACCTCTTTAGCCTTATCTAAATACTGTTCACTTATATGTTTCACTGTAAACACCTGGTCCACACACCCCCTACCTTTCCTAAAGCCTCCTTGTTCATCTGCTATCCTATTCTCCGTCTTACTCTTAATTCTTTCAATTATAACTCTACCATACACTTTACCAGGTACACTCAACAGACTTATCCCCCTATAATTTTTGCACTCTCTTTTATCCCCTTTGCCTTTATACAAAGGAACTATGCATGCTCTCTGCCAATCCCTAGGTACCTTACCCTCTTCCATACATTTATTAAATAATTGCACCAACCACTCCAAAACTATATCCCCACCTGCTTTTAACATTTCTATCTTTATCCCATCAATCCCGGCTGCCTTACCCCCTTTCATTTTACCTACTGCCTCACGAACTTCCCCCACACTCACAACTGGCTCTTCCTCACTCCTACAAGATGTTATTCCTCCTTGCCCTATACACGAAATCACAGCTTCCCTATCTTCATCAACATTTAACAATTCCTCGAAATATTCCCTCCATCTTCCCAATACCTCTAACTCTCCATTTAATAACTCTCCTCTCCTATTTTTAACTGACAAATCCATTTGTTCTCTAGGCTTTCTTAACTTGTTAATCTCACTCCAAAACTTTTTCTTATTTTCAACAAAATTTGTTGATAACATCTCACCCACTCTCTCATTTGCTCTCTTTTTACATTGCTTCACCACTCTCTTAACCTCTCTCTTTTTCTCCATATACTCTTCCCTCCTTGCATCACTTCTACTTTGTAAAAACTTCTCATATGCTAACTTTTTCTCCCTTACTACTCTCTTTACATCATCATTCCACCAATCGCTCCTCTTCCCTCCTGCACCCACTTTCCTGTAACCACAAACTTCTGCTGAACACTCTAACACTACATTTTTAAACCTACCCCATACCTCTTCGACCCCATTGCCTATGCTCTCATTAGCCCATCTATCCTCCAATAGCTGTTTATATCTTTCCCTAACTGCCTCCTCTTTTAGTTTATATCTTATAATATATATATATATATATATATATATATATATATATATATATATATATATATATATATATATATATATATATATATATATATATATATATATATACGCAAGACAAGTCACGAAGGGTGGAAATCTTTAGCTCAAGTACTTTCACACTTCTCAGTGCGTCATCGAGAGCAATGCAATGTTGCAAGGCTGTATCTGAAGGAGTGAGGGGAAGTCTTCTCAGAATGGCACAGTGCGGGTTTGTCACTTGCTGCTGCCTCTCTTACCTCATATGGGGTAAGAGGGTTTTGAGAAGTCGAGTATTATGAAATTATAAGATATAATAGTCCGCAACTAGTTTTTTCAATTCTTTGAGAACAGGTCCTGTGACTTGAGAAAATATATTTATCAGTTGATTTTATATATATATATATATATATATATATATATATATATATATATATATATATATATATATATATATATATATATATATATATATATATATATATATATATATATATTTTGAATGAGCTCATTGTCCATTTAAATGTCCTGTTCTGGGGTACTTGAATGCTCTCAGGGCTACTGAGAAGTATCTCTTAATATTTTCCTAAATATTGTCTACTATTCCTCTGAGTATCGATAAATATGCCTTACTTGGGATTCTTCTATAGCATTCTTATATTTCTATGATCCAGGTTTCTACTTCTAATATCCTTTAATGCCATTACCTATGTTATCAGTATAACGAGATTATTTGTCGATTCTGGTAGCGGGGAGTAAATGATACGTCTTCGGAGGCTTCTTAGTTTATTTGCAAAGTCGTGGTGGGTACACAGGCTTGTGTGTTTGTTCCCATGGCCCAGGAGGGCCATGCCCACGAGGGAGAGAGCTAGCAGGACTTCTTGACTGCTGCTAGGCTGCTGAGTGAGTGGGGGCGAGTGGGACCAGCGTCCCACTGACTTTGGGGTGGCCTAGAGGGCAGCACCTTAGTGCCGCGAAATATTAACTAAGCTGCCAGAGAGCATAGGCTGTCTGTGCAGACAGTATAGGCTGTCTACAACAGGTAATCTTGTGTACTTGTCAATGTATGGTGCAGTCACAGCTAAACGGATTATATAACTACACACCAACTGATGCAGCATGGTGTTTTGATGCGTAGACAACTAACTAGTCGAGAGTCACCAATCCATCATGAGACCACCTAACATAATGAGCAATCCTGTGATTTTGTATAGCATTGTTGTTTAAGGTTGTGTACAACATACTCTACTAAATAGCTATCAAGCTTGTATAACCCATAATTTCAGTTATATACAGTATTCCTGTCATGTTTCAAGAGAGAAGATTCAATTATGTTTCTTTCTGTGACAGAACTGTTTAGTACAATAATTTGGGTAGCATCCCATCCTGGAGGGTGATTACAGGAACTAACGTGGTTAAAGACAGCGTTCGACTCATGCCCTGTCCTGACTGAGCATTTATGTTGGGCTATTCCGGTTTCCAGAATTTTACCTGTTTGACCTATATATGAGAGAGGACACTGAGTACATGGGACATTGTAAACCCCACTAACTTTGTTGGAGGGTGTGTTTTTAATCATCCTTTGTTTCACTGTCCCAGTGTTTTTGAAAGCAATGTTTATATTGATCTTTTTTTAATGCCTCACGCAGGCAATCCAGGTTCTCATTGTATGGTAAAACTAGTACTTTTTCCTGACCCTCACTTTCTTAGATTCAGTTCTGTAAAATGTCACCTCCAGAACTTTACTGGGGACCCTCATCCTCGGAGAAGACAATAAATGTACCTCAGGGAAAACTCAAGGTTCTCCCCAGAGCTGTTTGAATATTTTCTTCTCCTACCACCCCCCTATACTTTTATGCTACATTGGTGTATGCAGCACCAGTCTGGAACCCACACCTGGTCAAGCACGTCAAGAAGTTAGAGAAAGTACAAAGGTTTGCAACAAGGCTAGTTCCAAAGCTCAGGGGAATGTCGTACGAGGAAAGGTTGAGGGAAATCGGACTGACGACACTGGAGGACAGAAGGGTCAGGGGAGGCATGATAACGACATGCAAGATACTGCGGGGAATAGACAAGGTGGACAGAGACAGGATGTTCCAGAGAGGGGACACAGAAACAAGGGTCACAATTGGAAGATGAAGACTCAGACGAGTCACAGGGACGTTAGGAAGTATTTCTTCAGTCACTGAGTCGTCAGGAAGTGGAATAGCCTAGCAAGTGAAGTAGTGGAGGCAGGAACCATACACAGTTTTAAGAAGAGGCATGACAAAGCTCAGGAAGTAGAGAGGGAGAGGACGTAGTAGCGATCAGTGAAGAGGCGGGGCCAGGAGCTGAGTCTCGACCCCTGCAACCACAATTAGGTGAGTACAATTAGGTGAGTACACACAGACACAGACACACACACACACACACACACACACACACACACACACACACACACACACACACACACACACACACACACATACACACAACCTGGTAATTCCTGTGGGAGCTACTAAAGAGGTCAAAGACTGACCCATATTAACCCACTACTTCAACCAAACCTATATACACTTACCCACATACAACAATATACACACTCATTTTATTAAACCGGACTCAAGATCAATATACCCTTTTTTAACAAATTTCCAAATTTTTCCACTAAATCCTCATAGACCACTCCATATTTCCAATCTATTCATATAATACTCTTATTCTACTAAAATTCCCATAAAAATCCCCTTATTTCCATTAATTACTTTATAGAACAGCCCAATATTTCATCAGATTTCCTTACAAATACAATATGGAGAAATTCTCGAGTGAAAGGGATATCCCTCAGTCCCCCTTCAGCCATCTGAGGGACTCAACCCTCCTGGAAGGGGCTGGTGGACTGTTCCTTGAAAACAAATTGATTAAACTCACATGTTAGTATCCTAGCATGGCAAGATATGCTTACCTCTCCCTGCTAGTTCTTGTTACAACTACTCATTAAGAGTTAAATGAGAACAATTACTCTTTCTCCATTAGCACGAAAATTAAGGGAAAACCATGCATCCACTTTACCTACAAATTGGGACTATCAGGAGTTGTAGTCTATAGCTAGATAACAAGAACTATACCATCTTGTATTGAATACTATTGCAATGTGTAGCAAGGGAGAGAAATAAAGCTGAGTTCAGCACATCCTTTTAGGGACGAGGATGGCGAGCCTCAGATTGCTTCAAGGAACGGACGAGAGACGTGTATCTCGAGGGCGATGCCTCCTTATCAAAATACAAAGGGACAATAGGTATAGTGTTCTGAGAAGTGCCTAAGAAGAGTTTGTTCTGGAGAGATTAAAGACCTTTTGATGAGGTTAGGTAGTTAGGTAGAGCCGGGAGATGGAGGTGGATGGTGGAGGTGTATTGTAGATGAAGATGGAGGTTATAATCTGAGGAGTTGAAGCAGGGATGAGGGGAGGTGAGGGGGAGATGGGCTAGAGGGTGGGGAAAATTGAGGCGAAAAGTGAGGTGCAGGATAGCTGGGGTAGAGAATAGGGGAGATGGAGGTGGGCGGGGGAGGTGTGGGGGAGTTGGAGAAGGAGGGTATGATCTGATGAGTTTGGGTAGGGAAGACAGATGAAGCTCTTGCTCATGATTCAAGGAGATGGAGCAGGGATGACGGGAGGTGTCGGGAGATTGGGTTGAGGGTGGGGGAGATGGAGAGGGAGGGTATGATCTAAGGAGTCGGAGTAGAGAGGGAATTTCATGGGAATTTTAATGACAATGAAGGTATCCTATGAAGAGTTTCAAAATATGAGATGGTCTATGGGGATTTACTAAAAAAAAAAATGGAAATTTACTGAAGTATTGGGGTTGATCTACAAAGAAATAAGGGGATTTTAATGCAATTTAAAAAAAAAACATAAGGGTAGACAATGAACATTTATTAAAGATGAGGTAGATGTAATATGTTATATTAGCTGAGTGTGAGAGGATGCTTTTAATGCGTGGAGATGGAGTTAGATGGTAATATGTAAGTGTATTCATCTAATCGTGGTTGCAGGGGTCGATTCATAGCTCCTAGTTTGGCGTGTGTGTGTGTATGTGGGGGAATTTACCAACCATGTCAACTTTCCTACATAAACTGAAATATACTGACCTTCAGTGACGAGTCAGACTTCTTGCAGCAGCTGTAGAATGACAAGTATAGTTAAGGTTAAAACTCTAATACATATTTTTCCAGTATAACAATTTACTGGAGTGTGGTAAGCTACTCGCCTGAGTTTTGTGGATGGCTTTCACATAATGGTCTAGAAAAGGTCAGCCCTAAACACCTTGTGTCTACCTATGAATAACAAAAAGGCACAATACCGTGACTGGAACGATACACAAATAACCCGCGGGTTATTTGTGTATTGTGTGTCTACTTATGGATTGTAGAGCATTTTGCTGGATACAAGTGAGAGTAGGCCGAGAATGTTATCTTGTGGATGGATGCAGAAGTGTCACATGGAGAATGTTGCACTTGT
This sequence comes from Cherax quadricarinatus, assembly GCF_038502225.1. NCBI lineage: Eukaryota > Metazoa > Arthropoda > Malacostraca > Decapoda > Parastacidae > Cherax > Cherax quadricarinatus. The sequence continues at coordinate 18,772,351 of NC_091311.1, forward strand.
GCTCGTCACAACATGTTCGTTGCAATCACTCGCAATAACAGTTACACACGTCATTCAGTACCATCACTTGTTCATAGTTTCCTGGAATTATCCACCACAGGAAGAACACGGATATGCAAATTTCCTGACTCATATAAGGGAACTAGTCTAACTTTCCTAGTTTCCTCAGAGTGTTAGAATGAACAAGAGTCAAAAATGTACTGGTCACTATCGTCCCTTTGTCTTTTGATATGGAGGCATCGCCCTCGAGATATACGTCTCTCGTCCGTTCCTTGAAGCAATCTGAGGCCCGCCCGTCTCGTCCCTACAAGGATGTGCTGAACTCAGCTTTATTTCTCTCCCTTGCTACACATTGCAATAGTATTCAATACAAGATGGCATATTTCTTGTTATCTAGCTATAGACTACAATTCCTAATAGCCCCAATTTGTGAAGTGGATGCAGGGTTTTCCCTTCATTTTCCTGCTAATGGAGAAAGAGTAATTACTCTCATTTAACTCTCAATGAGTAGTTGTAACAAGAACTAGCAAGAAGAGGTAAGCATGTCTTGTCATTCTAGGATACTAACATGTGAGTTTAATCAATTTGTTTTCAAGGAACAGTCCACCAGCCCCTTCCAGGAGAGCTGAGTCCCTCAGATGGCTGAAGGGGGACTGAGAGATATCCCTTTTACTCGAGAATTTTCTCCATATTGTATTTGTATGGAAATCTGATGAAATATTGGGATGTTCTATAAAATAATTAATGGAAATAAGGGGATTTTTATGGGAATTTTAGTAGAATAAGAGTATTATATGAATAGATTGGAAATATGGAGTGGTCTATGAGGATTTAGAGGAAAAATTTGGAAATTTGTTAAAAAGGGGTATATTGATCTTGAGTCCAGTGTAACAAAATGAGTGTGTATATTGTATGTGAGTAAGAGTATATAGGTGTGTTTGAAGTAGTGGCTTAATATGGGTCAGTCACTGACCTCTTTAGTAGCTCGCACAGAAATTAAGGTTGTGTGTGTGTGTGTGTGTGTTGTGTGTGTGTGTGTATGTGTGTGTGTGTATGTGTGTGTGTGTGTGTGTGTGTGTGTGTGTGTGTGTGTGTGTGTGTGTGTGTGTGTGTGTGTGTGTGTGTGTGTGTGTGTGTGTGTGTGTGTGTGTGTGTGTGTGTGTGTGTGTGTGTGTTAAAAGAAAAAAAAAGTATTCATGGAGAATTAGTGAAAATTTAGGGAAATCTTATGAACATTTTGAAGAAAATATAGCGATGTTTCTAAGAAGAATTAATGAAAATAAGAACATAAGGAGCACTGCAGAAGCCCTACTGGCCCATGCGAGGCAGGTGAGGTGGTCTATGAGGATTTAGCGAGAAAATGAAAATTTAATGAAATTTTGAGAGTGTTCTATAAAGAAATAAGGGGATTTTGTTGGAATTTTAATGAAAATAAGGGCAATGGGCTAGTAACCCCTTCTCCTGTATACAATTACTAAAAAAGAGAAGAAGAAAAACTTTATAAAACTGGGTTGCTTAAATGTGCGTGGATGTAGTGCGGATGACAAGAAACAGATGATTGCTGATGTTATGAATGAAAAGAAGTTGGATGTCCTGGCCCTAAGCGAAACAAAGCTGAAGGGGGTAGGAGAGTTTCAGTGGGGGGAAATAAATGGGATTAAATCTGGAGTATCTGAGAGAGTTAGAGCAAAGGAAGGGGTAGCAGTAATGTTAAATGATCAGTTATGGAAGGAGAAAAGAGAATATGAATGTGTAAATTCAAGAATTATGTGGATTAAAGTAAAGGTTGGATGCGAGAAGTGGGTCATAATAAGCGTGTATGCACCTGGAGAAGAGAGGAATGCAGAGGAGAGAGAGAGATTTTGGGAGATGTTAAGTGAATGTATAGGAGCCTTTGAACCAAGTGAGAGAGTAATTGTGGTAGGGGACTTGAATGCTAAAGTAGGAGAAACTTTTAGAGAGGGTGTGGTAGGTAAGTTTGGGGTGCCAGGTGTAAATGATAATGGGAGCCCTTTGATTGAACTTTGTATAGAAAGGGGTTTAGTTATAGGTAATACATATTTTAAGAAAAAGAGGATAAATAAGTATACACGATATGATGTAGGGCGAAATGACAGTAGTTTGTTGGATTATGTATTGGTAGATAAAAGACTGTTGAGTAGACTTCAGGATGTACATGTTTATAGAGGGGCCACAGATATATCAGATCACTTTCTAGTTGTAGCTACACTGAGAGTAAAAGGTAGATGGGATACAAGGAGAATAGAAACATCAGGGAAGAGAGAGGTGAAGGTTTATAAACTAAAAGAGGAGGCAGTTAGGGTAAGATATAAACAGCTATTGGAGGATAGATGGGCTAATGAGAGCATAGGCAATGGGGTCGAAGAGGTATGGGGTAGGTTTAAAAATGTAGTGTTAGAGTGTTCAGCAGAAGTTTGTGGTTACAGGAAAGTGGGTGCAGGAGGGAAGAGGAGCGATTGGTGGAATGATGATGTAAAGAGAGTAGTAAGGGAGAAAAAGTTAGCATATGAGAAGTTTTTACAAAGTAGAAGTGATGCAAGGAGGGAAGAGTATATGGAGAAAAAGAGAGAAGTTAAGAGAGTGGTGAAGCAATGTAAAAAGAGAGCAAATGAGAGAGTGGGTGAGATGTTATCAACAAATTTTGTTGAAAATAAGAAAAAGTTTTGGAGTGAGATTAACAAGTTAAGAAAGCCTAGAGAACAAATGGATTTGTCAGTTAAAAATAGGAGAGGAGAGTTATTAAATGGAGAGTTAGAGGTATTGGGAAGATGGAAGGAATATTTTGAGGAATTGTTAAATGTTGATGAAGATAGGGAAGCTGTGATTTCGTGTATAGGGCAAGGAGGAAAAACATCTTGTAGGAGTGAGGAAGAGCCAGTTGTGAGTGTGGGGGAAGTTCGTGAGGCAGTAGGTAAAATGAAAGGGGGTAAGGCAGCCGGGATTGATGGGATAAAGATAGAAATGTTAAAAGCAGGTGGGGATATAGTTTTGGAGTGGTTGGTGCAATTATTTAATAAATGTATGGAAGAGGGTAAGGTACCTAGGGATTGGCAGAGAGCATGCATAGTTCCTTTGTATAAAGGCAAAGGGGATAAAAGAGAGTGCAAAAATTATAGGGGGATAAGTCTGTTGAGTGTACCTGGTAAAGTGTATGGTAGAGTTATAATTGAAAGAATTAAGAGTAAGACGGAGAATAGGATAGCAGATGAACAAGGAGGCTTTAGGAAAGGTAGGGGGTGTGTGGACCAGGTGTTTACAGTGAAACATATAAGTGAACAGTATTTAGATAAGGCTAAAGAGGTCCTTGTGGCATTTATGGATTTGGAAAAGGCGTATGACAGGGTGGATAGGGGGGCAATGTGGCAGATGTTGCAAGTGTATGGTGTAGGAGGTAGGTTACTGAAAGCAGTGAAGAGTTTTTACGAGGATAGTGAGGCTCAAGTTAGAGTATGTAGGAAAGAGGGAAATTTTTTCCCAGTAAAAGTAGGCCTTAGACAAGGATGTGTGATGTCACCGTGGTTGTTTAATATATTTATAGATGGGGTTGTAAGAGAAGTAAATGCGAGGGTCTTGGCAAGAGGCGTGGAGTTAAAAGATAAAGAATCACACACAAAGTGGGAGTTGTCACAGCTGCTCTTTGCTGATGACACTGTGCTCTTGGGAGATTCTGAAGAGAAGTTGCAGAGATTGGTGGATGAATTTGGTAGGGTGTGCAAAAGAAGAAAATTAAAGGTGAATACAGGAAAGAGTAAGGTTATGAGGATAACAAAAAGATTAGGTGATGAAAGATTGAATATCAGATTCGAGGGAGAGAGTATGGAGGAGGGGAACGTATTCAGATATTTGGGAGTGGACGTGTCAGCGGATGGGTCTATGAAAGATGAGGTGAATCATAGAATTGATGAGGGAAAAAGAGTGAGTGGTGCACTTAGGAGTCTGTGGAGACAAAGAACTTTGTCCTTGGAGGCAAAGAGGGGAATGTATGAGAGTATAGTTTTACCAACGCTCTTATATGGGTGTGAAGCGTGGGTGATGAATGTTGCAGCGAGGAGAAGGCTGGAGGCAGTGGAGATGTCATGTCTGAGGGCAATGTGTGGTGTGAATATAATGCAGAGAATTCGTAGTTTGGAAGTTAGGAGGAGGTGCGGGATTACCAAAACTGTTGTCCAGAGGGCTGAGGAAGGGTTGTTGAGGTGGTTCGGACATGTAGAGAGAATGGAGCGAAACAGAATGACTTCAAGAGTGTATCAGTCTGTAGTGGAAGGAAGGCGGGGTAGGGGTCGGCCTAGGAAGGGTTGGAGGGAGGGGGTAAAGGAGGTTTTGTGTGCGAGGGGCTTGGACTTCCAGCAGGCATGCGTGAGCGTGTTTGATAGGAGTGAATGGAGACAAATGGTTTTTAATACTTGACGTGCTGTTGGAGTGTGAGCAAAGTAACATTTATGAAGGGATTCAGGGAAACCGGCAGGCCGGACTTGAGTCCTGGAGATGGGAAGTACAGTGCCTGCACTCTGAAGGAGGGGTGTTAATGTTGCAGTTTAAAAACTGTAGTGTAAAGCACCCTTCTGGCAAGACAGTGATGGAGTGAATGATGGTGAAAGTTTTTCTTTTTCGGGCCACCCTGCCTTGGTGGGAATCGGCCGGTGTGATAATAAAAAAAAAAATAAAATATGAATATTTTAATGAAAAAATAGAGGTGATAGTGATGGTGTTAATACTGCTGATTGATGGGGATGGTGTTGGTACTCACCTAATTGTGGTTGCAGGGGTTGAGACTCAGCTCCTGGCCCCGCCTCTTCACTGATCGCTACAAGGTCCTCTCTCTCTCTCCTTCCTGAGCTTTGTCATACCTCGTCTTAAAGCTATGTATGATTCCTGCCTCCACTACATCACTTGCTAGGCTGTTCCACTTCCTGACGACTCTGTGACTGAAGAAGTACTTCCTAACATCCCTGTGACACGTCTGAGTCCTCAGCTTCCAATACCCCTGAGCTCCGGAGCTAGCCTTGTTGCAAACCTTTGTACTTTCTCTAATTTCTTGACATGCTTGGCCAGGTGTGGGTTCCAAACTGGTGCTGCATACTCCAGTATGGGCCTGACGTACACAGTGTACAGTGTCTTGAACGATTCCTTACTAAGGTATCGGAACGCTATTCTCAGGTTTGCCAGGCGCCCATATGCTGCAGCCGTTATCTGGTTGATGTGTGCCTCCGGAGACATACTCGGTGTTATGGTCACCCCAAGATCTTTCTCCTTGAGTGAGGTTTGCAGTCTTTGTCCACCTAGCCTATACTCTGCGGTCTTCTTTGCCCTTTCCCAATCTTCATGACTTTCCATATGGACTGACCCCTGTGGTACCCCGCTCGTCACAGAAGCCCACTGGTATGGTGATAGTGATGATAGTGGCGTTGGTAGTGGAAGTGATGGTAGTTGAATAGTGGTGATAGATGACCACTGATGGTAGTTGAATAGTGGTGATAGATGACCACTGATGGTGGTGAATGAGTATTGATAGAGGTGATGAATTGGTATTGTTGGTGATGGTGATAATGATGGTACTGATGATGTGTTGGGCTGTGTAGTGGTAGTAGTGGTGGTGGTGGTGGTGGTATTAGTGGTAGTTGTAGTGGTGATGGTGGTAATGATGGTGGTAGTGAGGGTGGTGATAATAGTAGTGGTGGTTGTAATGAGTGTGGCAGTAGTGATGGTGGTAGTGAGGGTGGTAGAGAGGGTTGGTGGTGTTGGTAGTGGTGGTGGTGGTTGTAATGGTGGTGGTTGTAGTGGTGGAGGTGGTAGTGATGGTGGTAGTGAGGGTGGTGGTAGTGAGGGTGGTTGTGGTGTTGGTGGTAGTGATGGTGGTAGTGAGGGTGGTGGTTGTAGTGGTAGTTGTAGTGATGGTAGTGAGGGTGGTTGTAATAGTGGTGGTGGTTGTGAGGGTGGTAGTGAGGGTGTGTAGGTGTCGTGGTTGGAGTTGGTGGTAGGGGTGTTAGTGCTGATGTGTGGTGTGGTCTACAAAATTGTTCAGCCCTAGAACTGAGTGGTAAAAGGATGGGTCAGCATTCTCCACAGACATCCCTTGGGATTTTGCCCGAGTTATGGCCAACATCGGAGAAGAATTAGTCACTATAGGTTCTGGAGATTTTGTCAAATTAAAAATGTTATTACCCAGCAATAACATGGTATCTTTCATAGGGAATCCCTCAGAAACACCTACAGTTAAATACTTATGTAAAGGGACAGACAATACTGCTCCTCTGAATGCTTCTAACAGAACAGAGGAGTGCAATGATGGTCTTTCAGAGAGGATGAGGACTCCCTTTCTTATAAGAAAACAATTCCCGGTATCCCTAAAAGTTGTTACCTCAGTTTTTTTTTTTCATTCTCCTGAAGAGAGATGTGTCAAGTACTTCTTTATGGTTCGTCTCTAAAGGGAGGATGTTGATTTTCAATAAGGGTTGGGGCTTAATTGGGCAGCTGGGCTTGACGTGGCCAGGTTTATGACAATGTAAATAGGTTACCTCATAGTTTACTTTCGCTCCCTGTTGATTTTGTGGTTGGCACCACTCGGTGTACTGGCGTTGTTGTTCACCATGTTGACCATGAGTTTGATGTCGTCATTCACTAGGCTGACCGCGACTTTGATGTCGTTGCTCACCAGACTTAGTAGGTTGGCGTCGTTGTTCACTTTCATCGTGCCACTTCGTCCTCCAGTCAGAGACTCGTCTTTGACGATCTCTGCTCGTGCCAGGCTGTTGGGGAGAAAGATTAGACCGCTCAGACGTGGAACAGTTAGCCTCCAAAGTGTCAATCAGCCTGGCTGTTTCCAATTCTGAAAGACTCTAACCTTTGGTCCAACAGATTCCAGCAGGTTATTCACCAAAAGTAGCTGCACTAGATCACTGAAGTTGGTGACACCACTCACCTTGTACCATTTGGTGAAGCTTTTTGACTACTGCTTTAAAAAGTCTACATGAGACTGACCCAGCTGATGCTTGCAGTGTTTGAATTCCCTCCTGTACTTGGCGGGATTACACTGATATGCTCCAAGAACCCTTGTTTTAAAAACCCAATAATCAGCAAATTCTTCATTATTTAAAACAGCTGTGAACTCTTGCGCTTTGCCGTACAGTGTTGTATGCTCCACAGGCCATCTCAGTGCTCAATCCTGGTTTTTAAATGCCCTGAAAAATTATTCATGCTCAGACTCAACAAAGGGAGGTACTAACGGCACTGCTTTTTGCACGCTACAGTAGTCACCCACAGTCTGCTTAATGCTCTCTGTGAGAAGTTTAAGAGTTTCCAGTTGACTGCTAATTTGTGTAGGTCATCCTTTGGCCAGTCTACTATTACTCTTTTAGACCATGAAGTAAGGAATGGTAAAGTAGCCTGTAAGTTTGCTAAAATTCTTACCATTAACAAGTACCCTCATGATAGAAAATCCCTCCAGCGTTTGTTGATGTTGTAGCCCCCCTAACCTTACCTACCAGTCAGAAACAAATATTTTAATGGACCCCAGAGTGTTATCATACATTTAAAAAAGCCAAACGGCTACTTTGTACTACAACCATTCTCCTGTCTTCCGATTTTTCAAACCCTTTTGTATTACAGGTTGATGCATGTGAGTCAAGGGTAGGGGCAGTACTACAAAGATCTGGGGAAGAGTGCTTGCAGTCTGCCGTTTACTTCTCTGCCAAGTATCAATCTCACCAAATGCTTATGCCACCATTGAGAAAGAAGTCCTAGCTCTGATACTTGTATTGGAACATTGCGAGGTCTACGTGGGGCTGATGCTTCTAATTTTATATATTTAACACAAAAACTTAAATTATCTCTGACATACATTGATACTCCACCACCCTTCCTATTGACCCTATCAGTGTGGAATAACATACAGTCTTGTATATGGCATTCAGAAGGCATTTCTCTATCTTTCAGATTGAACCAGGTCTCTGTTATAGCAATAATATCTATTTTTCATGCACCTACAGTTAATTTTAGCTCATCTATCTTATTTCTTACACTCCTGCAATTGGTAGAGAAAATTTTAAGGGAGCTAGTCTCTTGCTGCCCTCTAATGTCTCTTTTTTGTTTACTGACCAGTTCCATTGTTTTTATTTGTAACTTTATATTGAATATACCTTTTAAACAGTTACTGTTTTCAGACAGTTCTGCAAGCTGACTGCTTTCCACATGCACCTATGCCTCTACCTTCTATCAGTTTAAAACCCCAGCAATGGCCCTATCGACCAAGCTGGCTAATGCTACCACCCCTGCCCTAGAGAGATGTACCCCATCCCTTGTACAGTGGAACCTCAAATAACGAACTTAACCCGTTCCAGGAGCTAGTTCGAAAAGTCTGAAAAGCGAAGCAACATTTCGCATAAGAAATAATGGAAAAACAATTAATCTGTTCCAGAAACCCAAAAATATTCACAAAAAAAGAAAATACTTTTTATAGTGGTTAATTATAGATTTACATACACACAACAAATATAGTGTTCAATTAATGTATTAATAAATTTAAATAAACATATAAAATAACATTTTTACTAACCTTTATTGAAGATTGGTGATGGCATCTGGAAGACAGGGAGGAGGAGAGAGGGAATTGGGGTTAGTGTTTCGAAGGGGAATCCCCCTCCATAAGGACTTTAGATATCAAAAGCCCTCTCTGGGGTTACTTCACTTCTCTGTCTTTTAATGCCACTAGGACCAGCTTGAGAGTCACTGGACCCTTGTCTCACAAAATAACTGTCCACAGTCCTCTGTTTCTGGTGACTCTTTAAAATCTCCCTAAAATGAAACATGGTTCTGTCACTGAACTTCTTGCAACGATGGCTTGTTTCAGCTTGCTCAGGGTGGTACTTCTCCACAAACATTTGGACATCATTCCACTTGGTGCAAATCTCCTTAATCTTTGAATCTGCATGAAACTTTCTTGCCTTTTCACAAATAATCGTATCTGAAACAATATCATCTGCCATCTCTTTATCCTTGATCAACACCAGGAACACGTTCTCAACCTGATCGGTTGTCTGTGGTCTTTCTTTGGTTAGCATATTAACACTTTTCACAACATCAGCTTTCTTGATTTGTTCTTTCTTTGCCAGGATAGAGCCGATGGTCGACTTGTTTTTTCCATACATCCTGGCAAGCTCAGCAAGCTTTACATCACTCTCATACTTCTGTATTGTTTACTTCTTCACATCTATGGTGTTTCTCACTTTCTTTACCACAGGGGTACCACTAGCAAGTTTCTTTGGGCCCGTGGTAGCTTATTTCAAAGTCCCACAAGCACTAAACACAATAATCGTAAAATGTTTGAATGAGAGCGCAGGTTAGTGTTCACTCAAGCATCAACAAAACCAGACTGGCTCATGGTACCTGCATGGGGATGCAGACAGAGTGGGCTGCTGGACAGGTCCAGTACCTGGCAGTTCGAAAATAGGGGCGAGTTCGATAATAGGGACAAAGTTGGTTTGAAAAAAGCAGTCGATTTTCGAAGAGTTCGATAAGCGATATGTTCGAAATTTGAGGTCAACTGTATACATATGTTTGCCATAAAAGTTGTTCCAGTTATCAATGAATGGGATTGCAAGTTCCTTGCAATATCTCTCTAGCCAGCAATTTACACCAATTGCATTAATAGCCATTCATTGCCCACTCAACTTCAAGGCAAGATGTTACATATAATTGGGACTCTTCCCATAAACCTAATTAAATCTATAGTTGACCTGTTCTTATCTAGCAGCTCTTCTCTCCTACCCTTCCCGATATCATTTCCACCAGCACTCACCTAATTGTACTCACTTAATTGTAGTTGCAGGGATCGAGACTCAGCTCCTGCCCCCACCACTTCACTGAATGCTACTAGGCCCTCTCTCTCCCTTCTCCATGAGCTTTATCATACCTCATCTTAGAGCTGTGTATGGTTGCTGCCTCCACTACATCGCTCTCCAGACTGTTCCACTTCCTGACCACTCTATGACTGAAGAAATGCTTCCTAACATCCCTGTGGCTCATCTGAGTCTTCAACTTCCAAGAGTGACCCCTTGTTTCTGTGTCCCCTCTCTGGAACATCTTGTCTCTGTCCACCTTGTCTATTCCATGCAGTATTTTGTATGTCGTTATCATGTCTCCCCTATCTCTCCTGTCCTCCAGTGTCATCAGGCCGATTTCCCTCAACCTTTCTTCATAGGAAATGCCCCTTAGCTCTGGAACTAACCTTGTCGCAAACCTTTGCACTTTCTCTAATTTCTTAACGTGCTTGACCCGGTGCGGGTTCCAAACTGGTGCTGCATACTCCAGTATGGGTCTGACGTACACGGTGTACAGTGTCTTGAAAGATTCCTTACTTAGGTATCGGAATGCTAATCTCAGGTTTGCCAGGCGCCCACATGCTGCAGCAGTTATCTGGTTGAGATAGATAATGGGCTTGTTCCCTTTACCTGATATGATATAATCCAACCTGCTCTGTCTAACCTTCCTATCTTTATTAGAGAAAGCACATGTGAGTCACCAACCACAAGAATGAGTTAACCACTATTAGCAGGGGGAGTATATCTTTAACTTCATTGACCATTGAAGTACACTTATCCTGGAGAACAGAGAAGCAATTTCCTACCTTCAAATCTTCTCTCTCAACCTTCTTTATTTTGATGTTCTTTCCATTAATGGGAACCTCTTGCCACTTGTAGCAAGTGCTGGACTGATCCTCACTGCTGGTAGCCTTTTCATCCTCACCACCTTCAGCCACCTCACAGTGAGTGCCAGATTTCTCTTCACTGCTGGTAGCATCATTTCCCTCACTCACTCCCACAACCTCCCACTCATTCCCAAACCCATCGAGGTGAACCTTCAGCCTCCTAATTTCCTCCTGGAGAAGTAGGGCCTCCTCCTTCAACACTAGCCTAAGATTTTAAAACACTGCAGAAACAGGCCATGGCTTTGTAACCCTCCACACTAATCCGCAAAGCAGCTCAGGACCGAATGACCACTGACCACTCTCTCTCACTCTCTATCAACACTATTATTTTAGCTGCAGGCGTCTAGAGCTGAGGAGTGGAAGTGCTGTGCTTGGAAAGTGTAATGTGAGTGTTGTTAGTGAAATATATTTCACCAGCAACACTGGTCAACATATACGGGTGGAAAACTCTGTGTGTTGTGTCTGAAAACTGCAAGTGGTATGTGGATGTGTTGTGAGTAGTTGATGGTGTTGTGAGTGCTTGAATAATATAAGATGTTGGTGCAAATGAAAAATTGTGGGTGTTGTGGCAAATGTGTTATAATCCAGTGTTGTGATCAGTTGTGGGTGTAAAAATGTTATAAGGAATGTGTTGGGTGTTGTAATAACTCATAATAATGTGTGTTAGGTGGAGGCTGAGAAAGAAGATTGTGTGCTGGTGTTATATGTTGTGAATGTGTGGCATAACATGTTGTGATCTGTTGTGGGTGTATCTCGTTGTAAAATATCGGTTGAACTGTATTAGGAGTTGATCTAAGGAGTCTTTGAAAGTATCTAAAAGTAACTTTGAAAGTATCCAAAACTAACTTGAAAATTATCTGAAAGTAACCTGAAAATTATCCAAAAGTAACTTGAAAAGTATCCAAAAGTATCCTGAAAATTATCCAAAAGTAACTTGAAAAGTATCCAAAAGTAACTTGAAAGGTAACTAAAAGTATCTTGAAAAGTATCCGAAAGTAATTTTGAAAGTATCTAAAAGTAACTTTGAAAGTGTCCAAACACAGGAGACTAAACTAGAATGTTCCCTTTGTGTTGTATAAAACTGTTATGAAGTTGTATATGTTGTATGTTGCATATTGAAAGCTAGTGATGTTGTTAATGTGTTATAATATTGTGATAAGTGAAAACTGTGGGTGTATGAATGTTGTAATAACTCAGAATAATGTGAGTTGTTGGTGTGTGAAGGTTATAAGTTGTAAGTGAACAAACTGGTAAGTGTATGTTAGCTTAAAATGAAGTGTGGAAAATTTGGGTTATCCTGGGTTTAGCATCATTAGGTGATGGTGTGGGGGGGGGATATGGATAGAGGGTAAGGGAGATGGGATAGACGGAGAGGTACAGGAGAGATAGGGTAGTGGATAGGGGAAGATGATGTGTAAAGGGAGCAGGGATGTTGAGGAAGGTGGAGGTGGGTGTGAAGGCATGGGAGAGATGGGGTTGAGGATAGGAGAGATGGAATAATTGATATAGGGGGGTAGGGTAAATGGAGGTGAAGAGTGAGGTGCTGGGAAAATGGGGTAGTGGGTATGAAAGAATGCTCCCACTATAAATGTACTGGAAAACATACAAAGGAGGTTGACAAAGTTGATCCCATTTATCAGAAATCTTCCCTATGAGGATATTATTATTATTATTATTATTATTATTATTATTATTATTATTATTATTATTATTATTATTATTATTATTATTATTATTATTATTATTATTATTACAATCAAGGGGAAGCGCTAAACTCGTAGAATTATACAGTTTCTATTTAAGGTATTCAGGCTTAATTCTGGGAACTGGAGCTGAGATCCAACCCCCTAGATCAAGAGCCCTTCACCAGCATCAAGGAACCTTCCTTGAGAGACACTATGAGGATAGACTCAGGGCCCTGAATCTGCAGTCTCTAGAAAAGTGTAGAATTAGGAGGAATATGATTGAGGTGTTTAAATGGAAAAGAGGAATAAATAAAAGGGATGTAAATAGCGTGCTAAAAATATCTAGCCTAGACAAAACTCGCAGCAATGGTTGTAAGTTGAAAAAATCAGATTCAGGAAGGATATAAGAAAGCACTGGTTTGGTAATAGAGTTGTGGATGAGTGGAACAAACTCCCGAGTACCGTCATAGAAGATAAAACGTTGAATAGTTTCAAAAATTAGTTAAATAAATAATGGGGTGTGAGTGCATGTGAGATGGACCTGACTGGCTTGTGCTAGTGGGTCTGATGCTGTGTTCCTTAAGTGAATGTGACGCGACCGGACTAGGCTGGGTCATTGGCTTCAGCCGGTGGGAGACTTGGACCTGCCTCGCATGGGCCAGTAGGTATGCTGCAATGTTCCTTCTTTCTTATGTTCTTATGATGTACATAAAGAACTAGGATGAACTTCTTTATTGTAAATAATTAGTGCTGTTATGAATGTGTTGTATTATGAATCAGTGAAAACGAGAAAAAAGTATTATGTGATATGAAAAAAATGTAAAATGAAGTTGTATGTAATGATTCACCATTTGTTACACCAGTTATTTGAATCTTGTAATGAAAACACCATATTTCCTCGGTGTGGAACAACAACACTTAAGACAATGATGAAAGTTAAGACACATGTGCAACATCTGGATATCTTTATTGTAGACGTTTCGCCATCCAGTGGCTTTATCAATACAGATTCTAGGACATAATTGGAAGACTGTAGAACTATATACAAAAGATGAGGTAATCAGTCCCTCGGCCTTGGAGTTAGTGTTCACAGCATCGTGGTGGTGGAGAATCTGGAGCAAAGGCAAGAAGACTGGCGGTTATATAGGCTCCAGATTCTCCACCACCACGATGCTGTGAACACTAACTCCAAGGCTGAGGGACTGATTACCTCATCTTTTGTATATAGTTCTACAGACTTCCAATTATGTCCTAGAATTTGTATTGATAAAGCCACTGGATGGCGAAACGTCTACAATAAAGATATCCAGATGTTGCACATGTGTCTTTACTTTCATATTGTCAGTATTTTATACCTTTCTTGCACAACTTAAGACAATCCTAAGCATTCGTAGAGGAGTCCTGTTTCTAGATGTTAAGAAATCACAACACCGATATTCGATACAAACTACCCAGAAATCAAATGCGATTTTCAGCCACATTGGATTCTGCAATAACTCTGCAAACTGGTCGGAAGCCAGAGTCATTGTTCCTTCTTCCACTTGGCTTCAACGGAATATTGTAGAATCGGAAATTATAAACATGAAAAACGTTCCTTACATAATAAAAGTGATGAATGACTTTGAAAACCGACAAGAACTGAGACACTTATGCAACATATAAGAATCTTTATTGAAAAAACGTTTCGTCACACAGTGGCTTCATCAGTCCAGTACAAAGCAGGAAAGTATAAGGAAAGGAGGAGTTTGAGGTAATCATTCCCTCAGCCTGGAATCGAGGTGTTCAGTCCATCACTCTTGTAGGAAGTACAGCATAGGTATGTATGTATGTATAATATTCGCCAAGACCGGAGTCCTGGCACGGGTCTTAATCTTGCGATGACCCGTCTCTGGCTCCCGAACGAGAAAGGGTTCTGCAGTGTTGCTGATCAAGCACTGTTTTGGTCAGTTCATCTGGTGCATCTCATACGTGACAACACTGTACGCATTCTTAACTGTGGACACTAGTGAGGAGGATATATCGTTATCACGGGCAACAGCCTGTCTGGTTCGTTGACTCCATGGCACACTAGTGTAGCCGCAGTCCTCTCTGGGTCTTCTTCGGTAGGGGACATCAGTGGTAGTCAAATAACAAAAAAAAGGCACGACTGGAACGATACACAAATAACCTGCACATAGAAGAGAGGAGCTTACGACGACGTTTCGGTCCGACTTGGACCATTTACAAAGTCACACTAACGGACCGAAACGTCGTCGTAAGCTGCTCTCTTCGATGTGTATCATTGGTAGTTGCCTACGGTGTCTCAGTAGCTTTCCACACCAGGAGATAGTGTGTTAGGGGGCGCTGGACAATGTGCTGGCACATCTCAGCCTTGTCTACTATCATCTTGGCTGTGGGAATGCCCAAACGAAGCCGATGGATGGCGGTACACTTCGCTTTGGAGCAGTTTCTATCATATGGACGGGGCTCTTCCTGAGTCGCTGCTCGGTACCACTGTTGAGATTGGGTATCACCTAAGACCTTCCCCACAAGTTTCATTGCTCTGGCAGCCACCAGTTTGGTCTGTCGTAGGCTGATGGGGACAGTAATCCCAACATGTGGATAGTCTGTGGCTGCCTTGGCTGCATCATCTACCGTTTCATTTCCCCGGATGCCAGCATGGCTAGGGATCCAGTTCAATGTCGATCTGTTGCCCTGAACTTCTAAGGCTGTCATTATGCTCAGGATCGATGTGATGAGATGAACATTGTCCTGTGGTTAGGGATGGGCGAAGGCATTGATTGCAGAGGTGGAATCAACATGTATGACAGGTCTGAATCGATGTCGTAGGGCATGTGACAATGCCTGCTGAATCGCCACCAACTCAGCATGAAGGATCGTGCAGTGGTCAGGGAGTCGCCAGCCTTGTGTGTGATCATTGTGGTACAGTACAGCTGCTGGTTTCTTCCTGTCAGGGTCGACAGAACCATCTGTGAAATACACTGCACATGTGCGTCCCTCTGCCAGTGCCATGTTTGTCAGCATAGGGCCAGAGAGGGCTTATATACTGCAGTCAGGTGAGTCGAAGCAGGAGGAGGCGGGGCCCAGCATGTGACTCGACTGGAAGCTCTTTTGAAGAAGCTAGAGGAACATAATTTTACTGTAAACCTAGCTAAGTGTGAATTCAAGCAAGCTCGAATAAAGTATCTAGGATTCAACATCGTGCAGGGAATGGTAGCTCCCGTTAACGCCAAAATCCTAGCCATGTTAGACTTCCCTATTCCTAAGGACATGAAAGGTGTGCAGCGGTTTTTGGGGATGGCCGGCTACTACCGCCGATTCTGTCCTAATATCTCACAAGTGGCTGCACCCCTTTTCGAATTAACGAGCTCCAAAATTACAATCAACTGGACGACAGAAAGTGATTTAGCTTTTAACGGGTTGAAACGATTGCTTGGTTCCTCTCCAGTACTGCGGAGTCCTGGCTTCGACATCCCCTTCACTTTACATGTGGACGCCAGCAGTTACGCCTTGGGAGCTGTCCTGTTACAACCTTCCTCCTCTTCTGACAGTCTGCATCCCGTTTGCTATTTTTCTGCTAAGTTAAAATCCCACCAGTTAAATTATGCCACACCTGAGAAGAAGGCCTTAGCTTTGGTGTTAGCTTTAGAGCATTTTTAAGTATATCTTGGGACTGCTCTCCACAAAATTATTGTAAGATCAGACCATAACCCTTTAACATTTATAAACACCATGAAGTCAACAAACGCCCTTTTCCAAAGATGGGCTCTTAGAATTCAACATTTTCCCATAAGTATCCACCATGTACGTGGAAAAGATAACGTAATAGCTGATGCATTGTCCCGTCCCTAACTACAAGTCGTTAATTTATTTTCTCTCTGATTCGGTACAGCATATGTAAATTAAATTGTTTCTCCCCTTTTATGTACTTTATATGTATTGTGTGTATTAACTGGAATTTTTTTCATCTACAGCAACATGATTGTTGTTACACCAGGGGAATCCTGTTGACGTTAAGTTCAAAAGCCAGGTTGTGGACGTTAAGAATTATTCGGCTGTGGCTGCGACTCCTGTTGCTTTCCCTGACATCCTCCTCTTCAACCTCCACAATCGTCACTATCATCACAGCCACCACCACAACCACTAACATCTATACCACAATCACCACCACCTCCACAGCCGCCACCACCGCCATTGTCACCACCATCACTATCGTCTCCCAGTGCTGGAGGCAACGATGTTGGCAGACGTAGGAGTGAGGACCTGATTAGCAGGTATAGGTCAGCAATAGAAATAATTAGAAGTAAGGGTGGGAACCCTCTCATATGTGGTATTTTGCCAAGGAGGGGAGTTGGAAGTGAATGGTTGTCCAGGGCAATTGGTGTCAATTGCTGGCTGGACAAATACTGTAAGGAAAATGCGGTAACATTCATTGACAACTGGGACCTCTTCTATGGCAGAAATGACATGTATGCTAGGGATGGGGTTCACTTATCTAGGTGTGGGGTGGGAGCACTGGCAACTGCAGTGGAGGGAGCAGTTAGGACTTTAAACTAGGAATAGTTAGTGGTATGGGTTTTGGCAGGAAAACAGTGAAGTCCCAGTGTAGTAATATTACGAGTTCTAGGGGAACTAGTAATAATAAGAACGAGATAGATATTGAAAAGCCAGGGACCTTGGGTGATAAGGACAGTAATAGGTTTAGTAGAAAAATAGAAATGAGCAGGAAGGGTAAAGAGAAAGGAGAGTCTTTCAATGTTTATTATGCTAATTGCCGTAGTGCTAGGAATAAGATGGACGAGTTGAGATTAGCTGCTAGTGTAGGTAACATTGATGTATTTGCCTTAACTGAGACGTGGTTTAATTCAAAAAGTCGGGACATGCCTGCGGAATGTCATATTCAGGGTTTTAAATTGTTCCAAGAAGATAGAAGTATTGGGAGGGGGGGTGGGGTGGCATTGTATGTCCGAGATCGCTTGAACTGTTGCATAAAAACGGGTATTAAGTCTGAAGTAACACATACAGAGTCTGTTTGGATAGAATTTTCAGAGGGGCATGAAAAACTGATTTTAGGAGTGATATACCGTCCCCCTAACTTAGATAGGGACCAAGGGAAACTACTATGGGAGGAAATTGTTAAGGCCACAAGGCACGATAATGTAGTAATTCTAGGAGACTTTAACCTTAGTCATGTTGATTGGAATTTCTTGACTGGGAATTTAGAATCGTACGACTTCTTAGAAGTATTTCAGGATTGTTTTTTGAAGCAGTTTGTGACAGAACATACAAGGGGAAATAACCTGCTTGACTTAGTTATGGCAAACAATGAATCCCTTGTTAATAATTTAGAAATTTCAGAGGAACTGGGTGCTAGCGACCACAAATCAATTACATTTAGCATTGAATGGAAGTACGATAGTAGCGATAACTCGGTAACAGTCCCAGATTTTCGCTTAGCAGATTACGATGGGCTTAGAGAACACTTATCATCTGTTGACTGGGGTAACGAAGAGAGCTATCAATATGACAGTTTTCTGAACACTATACATGCTGCTCAAAGAGCGTTTATCCCATATAAAGAAATTAGATCAAATAGAAATGACCCAAAATGGATGAATAATAGGCTCAAATATCTACTAGGGCATAAGAAAGGAATTTATAGGCGTATCAAAAGAGGTGAGGGTCATCTTATGAATCAGTATATTGACATTAAGAGGGACATTAAAAAGGGGATAAGAAAAGCTAAAAGGGACTATGAAATTAAAGTTGCTAGGGATTCTAAAACTAACCCAAAAAGTTTTTTCCAGGTCTATAGAACAAAAGTTAGAGATAAGATAGGTCCCCTTAAAAATAACTATGGGCACCTTACTGACAATGAGAATGAAATGTGCTTGATTTTAAATAATTATTTTCTCTCAGTTTTTACACAGGAAGACACTAACAATATTCCAGTAATTAATTTTTACAGTGGGCTAGAAGAAGATAAATTATGTAACATCACAGTCACTAGTGAGATGGTTGTGAGGCAGATAGACAGACTGAAGCAAAATAAGTCGCCGGGTCCTGATGAGGTTTTTTCAAGAGTTCTTAAGGAATGCAAAATGGAACTCTGTGAACCATTAACTAATATTTTTAATTTATCTCTTCAAACAGGTGTAGTGTCTGATATGTGGAAGATGGCTAATGTAACTCCTATTTTTAAAACAGGGGACAAGTCGTTACCGTCAAATTACCGCCCAATAAGCCTGACCTCAATTGTAGGCAAATTACTAGAGTCAATTATAGCTGAGATTATAAGAAGCCATCTCGATAAGCATAGCTTGATTAATGATACTCAGCATGGATTCACAAGAGGCCGGTCTTGTCTAACTAATTTATTAACTTTCTTCAGTAAAGCTTTTGAGGCTGTTGACCACAATAAAGAATTTGATATTATTTACTTAGATTTTAGTAAGGCTTTTGATAGAGTTCCGCACCATAGACTGTTAAAGAAAGTGGCAGCTCATGGCATTGGGGGAAAAGTGCTCTCGTGGATCGAGTCATGGCTCACTGACAGGAAGCAGAGAGTGTCCATAAATGGGGTTAAATCCGAGTGGGGATCTGTAATAAGTGGCGTTCCACAGGGATCAGTCTTGGGCCCGTTGTTGTTTATAATATATATCAATGATCTTGATGAGGGAATTACTAGTGATATGAGCAAATTCGCCGATGACACAAAGATAGGTAGGATAATTGATTCAAACGTAGATGTTAGGGAACTTCAGGAGGATTTAAACAAACTCTATTCTTGGTCAGAAAAGTGGCAGATGCAGTTCAATGTAGATAAATGCAAGGTTCTGAAGCTTGGGAGTGCCCATAACCCTAGTACTTATAAATTAAATGATGTAGAACTTAGCCATACAGATTGCGAAAAGGACTTGGGGGTTATGGTGAGCAGCAACCTTAAACCAAGACAGCAATGCCTAAGCGTACGTAATAAGGCAAATAGATTACTGGGATTTATATCAAGAAGTGTAAGCAACAGAAGTCCAGAGGTCATACTGCAGCTTTATACATCATTAGTAAGGCCTCACCTTGATTATGCAGCTCAGTTCTGGTCTCCGTATTACAAAATGGACATAAATTCGTTAGAAAACATTCAGCGTAGGATGACTAAATTAATACATAGCATCAGAAATCTTCCTTATGAAGAAAGATTGAAGACTCTTAAGTTACATTCAATCAACAAAATATCACCACACTACCATCACCATCTCCACCACTGTCACCATCACCACCATCACCACTATCACTACCAGTACCAGTACCACCATCACCACCACCACCACCTCCTTATTCAAAAACATAATCACCACCACCACACCAAACACTATCACCACCATCACAGCTTTAGGTAGATGTCGTTTTGATAAGGACCTGCCTCGTATGGGCCAGTAGGCCTTCTGCAGTGTTCCTACATTCTTATATTCTTCTTATCACCTCCTCCTTATCCACCATCACCACTTACACCACCTCTTATTCCACTACCTCCTTCACCACTACAACCATCACCATCTCCTCCACCTCCTCTTTCTCCACCAACACAACCACCATCACCACCTCCATCACCACCACCATCACTGAGGAGAAAATTTCTCCAGAAAAGGGGATATCAGCCCTATCAGCTCCTTCAGCCCCCTGAGGGACCCAGCCCTCCAGAGGGGCTGTTAGCCTATCTAACTAATGATGACAGTTCATTATTGTCCCACTGTGTAAGCAAAGTGGTGCAGTGTTTTCCTGTAACTTCCCTGCTAAGGTGAAGAGTCATTTTTCTTATTTCACTGTCACTCATATTACGGACACTATGGTGCAACATGGGATGGCATGATTTATAATGACGCCGCTAGGCGCATGTGACCATGTAAGGGCTTCTGGAGAATATTTGTCAAGTTATGTATCTGTAAATACATGAATGAAAGATACCTTCGTTGCTGACTCAGCCGTTCTTCAACTTCAACCAGAACGGCTATTTAGCATCCCGGAGCTGATAAGGGATAAAGATGGATCAAGAAGTTGCCCCAAAGGAGAGTATATTTCAGCATTTCAATTGAACGTAGCGCTGAATGAAGTGATACTCACTTGTTTGGGCTCGTAAGCCCTCGCCTAACTGCCGTCTACAGGACAGCCTCAATCACCTTGTGTCTGCTCGAAACTATAGTTTAGGTTTAACAAGAGATTGAGACCTACCTTGCTCTTTGTAACGAGCAGTGGTGTTGACAGCACCACATAAAACAGGTATAGGTGATTTGATTGGAGCATTTGTGTCTTTCGTACTGTTGCACTGTCCTCCACTCAGTCGAGAATATTCCACAACACGAACTGTTACAGTACACTAGAATCAAGGTTTGTCGTTTTCTTGTGGTAATTTTACAACAGGAAGATAGTTATACTTCACTGTAATAGTTCTACCATGAATTTTTAGATTGTCACTGAACGAGAAACAAAAATGCGTGGATCAATAATGTTCTTTGTCCGTTCTCCCCGCGTGAAGCACGTTTTCCAATTCGTTTCTTAAAGCAATCTGAGCTCATCTGCGCACTTCGCCTCGGGCCAGGCCCTAAATTGCTGACTTCAGCATGATTTCTCTCCGTGCTTGACATCGTCACAGTATATAATACAAATGGTAGATTTCCTGATATCTAACTATCGACGACAGCTCGTTCTTGTCCACATTGTAAGCAAAGTGATGCAGGATTTTCCTGTAACTTCTCTGCTAAGGTGAAGAGTCATTTTTCTCATTTCACTGTCACTCGTATTATGAACACTGTGGTACAACACGGGGTGGCGTGACTTATGATGGCGCCTCTAGCTGCATGTAGATTTCATTAAACTGTTTATGCAGAAGCAATAGAGGCTATCAGCCCTTCTAAAGGGCTGAGTCCCTCAGGGGACTGAAGGGAGCTGAAGGGGCTGAGAGAACTGATATCCCTTTTCCTGGAGAAATTTTCTCCACAATCACCACCACCATCACCACCACCGCCACCTCCATCACCACCAACATCTTCATCACCACCATCAGCCCTATCGCCACCACCACCACCATCTCACCTACCACTGCTACCACCATCATCTCCTTTACCTCCTCTTCCTCCTCCACGATCACCATCACCACCATCACCCTCACTACCACCACCACTTCAATCACCACCATCACCATTACCATCACCATCACCATCACCACCATCACCCCTATCAGCATCACCACCATCACCCCTAACACCACAACCACCACCACTACCACCATCACCACCACCATCATCACCCCTACCACCACCACCACCATCAACCCTACCACCACTACCACCATCATCTCCACCTTCTCATCCTCCACCATCATCACCGCCACAGTCACGACCACCACTATCACCATCATCTCCTCCACCTTCTCTTCCCCCTCCACCATCACCAACCCCTCTACTATCACCACCGTCTCCTCCACTTCCTCTTCCTTCTCTTCTACCATCTCCAACACCACCACCACGTTACCACCCCCACAACCACTGCATCCACCACCATTACCACCACCACTACTACCATAACCACCCCCACAACCAGTACTACCACCTCCACCACAAACATTCTTGCCGTCGCTCACCTTCACCATCACCTCCATGTAGCAGGGTTACCGCCAGCAGGGAGAGCATATCACAACATTAAAGCTGTTAGCAACAATATAATGAAGAGTAAGCAACGTTGGAGGCGGTTGCTTGGCTTCCCAGAGGTACGCCTCTCCTCCCTCACTCCACCAATTTCCTATTTTTCTCTCCAATTATCGTGACGTGTCGGAGTAGAGCTGCACAGCACCGCCTTCTAAAATATTCTCAGGCCATTATTATTCCTTGCATGATGACGAGAGCAGTTCTAAAGGGAACACCAGGAGAAAACGACTGCATAAATTTTTAGGGTAGCCTTGGAAACTTTCTCGTGGGACAAGGATATTGTGATGGAAAAATGACATTGGTTCTGCAAGTGTGTCTGGGGATGTCAATCCTGGCGGATAATGCCACACTTTGGAAGGAGGAGGAGGAGGAAGGGGGTTACTGTAGTGCTCAGCTGGTCGTATTCAAAGCATCCTCTCCATCTACTATCGTTAAGGAAAATGATTGGCTTCATTATTGCAATTTTTCATATTGTATTATAATTATTATTATTATTATTATTATTATTATTATTATTATTATTATTATTATTATTATTATTATTATTATTATTATTATTATTATTATTATTATGAATATTAGTGTTATTTTCATCATCCCCTTCCTTGGATCGATTTTATTTAAACTATATTTGCCAAAACACAACACAATGACACAAGAGCATATATAATACATATGTCGTGTTGAAAAGGTAAAACTTGCGATTTTGTCTTAAATAGTGGCCTGGTGGTTAACGCTCTCGCTTCACACGGTGAGGGCCTGGGTTCGATTCCCGGCCAGAGTAGAAACATTGGACGTGTTTCTTTCCACCTGTTGTCTATGTTCCCCATCAGTAAAATGGGTACCTGGGTGTTAGTCGACTGGTGTGGGTCGCATCCTGGGACACTGACCTAAGGAGGCCTGGTCACAGACCGGGCCGCGGGGGCGTTGACCCCCGGAACTCTCTCCAGGTAAACTCCAGGTAATAATTCTAAACCTAACGAAAAAATAAAAAAACATATTTCATTGTCTTTGTTTATTATTAAATTATTGTAAACTTATCTGAATTATATTTAGTTGGATTAGGCTAAATTATATATATATATATATATATATATATATATATATATATATATATATATATATATATATATATATATATATATATATATATATATATATATATATATATATATATATATATATATATATGTCGTGCCGAATAGGCAGAACTTGCGATCTTGGCTTAAATAGCAACGCTCATCTTGCCATATAGGACAAGTGAAAATTTGTGTATGCAATAATTTCGCCAAAATCATTCTCAACCTAACGAAAAAAATATATTTCACTGTGTTTGTTTAGTATTAAATTATTGTAAACAAATCTAAAATATATTTAGCTGGGTTAGGCTAAAATAAATTGTTCTTGTTATAATAAGGTTAGGTAAGTTTTCTAAGATTCTTTTGGTGCAAAATTAATAATTTTTACATTAACATTAATGAAAAAAATGTCTTTAAATGTATAAGAGAAAATTTTAGAAAGGACATAATTTTAAATGAGTTCTTGCTAATTGACCAGTTTTACATATTCGGCACGACATATATATATATATATATATATATATATATATATATATATATAAATATACATATATATATATATATATATATATATATATATATATATATATATATATATATATATATATATATATATATATATATATATATATATATATATATATATATTTAAACCAATAGGTATATTTTTTTTCATAAAATGGTACAAAAGATTATGAGTGTGTAGTTAGGTGTGTGAGATGTAATTTCAGTTAATGAAAATGTGTGATTGAGAACATAATTTGATGGATGAGTTAGAGATGTAAAATGTTATTTTGGAATATTCAAATAGTGTTTTGGGAGTGTTCAAAGGTGTTTGATGGTGTTTTGAAGGTGTTCAAGTGATGTGTGAGGGTGGTTTGAAGGTGTTCAATGATGCTTTTTTTTTTTAGGAGTATTCAATAGTGATTTGGTGTTCTTCAAATGATGTATGTGAGTGATTTGGTAGTGTTCAAAGTTGGTTCAAAGTTACTCTGTATGTTAGTTATGGTAATGTCTCATGCCATAAGTGTGTGAGTTTGTTTTTTGTGCTAATGCCAGGAGAATGAGGGAAGAGTTTGGCGGATGATATGTAATTTCGGTTAATGAAATGTGTAAGTGTGAATGAGAATGTAAATTGGTGGGTGAGTTAGAGAAGAAACAAAGTAAAAGTATAGATAGTTTTAGTGATCTTGTCGTAAGTGATCTTAGTTTTTAATGATCTTGGTTATGATGTTTTAAGAGAATGTGTATAAAATATGTGATGTTATATAGTGGTGGGGTTATAGAATTTGGTAATCGTCTTGAATGTGGTGATCTTAGATATTGGAGATATAACAGGTTGAAACAAGGTGTTTGGGTGTGACGTCACTGACTACCAAGTAAGCACAGAGTGGAGTGTGATGTCATGGGAGGTGACCCTGTCTGTGCCGGCATGTGTTGGTGGTAGTGAGGTGAGTGTATGAGATATTGCCAAATATTGTAAGGAGTTGGTGATTGTGATTTTTGTTTGAATGTTTATAAAAATGAGTGTTTTCTGCGGTCTTGGTGGTTTTGAGGTGAGTGATCATGGATGTTAGTTGATGGATGTCTTAGTTTTGTGTGTGTGTGTGTGTGTGTGTGTGTGTGTGTGTGTGTGTGTGTGTGTGTGTGTGTGTGTGTACTTCATACGTTTTCAGTTGGTGGTGATCCTGTTGTAAGTGTTTGTGTTTTTTTTTTTTTTTTTGCGTTCATGTTATATCATAGTCTGAGGTGAGTGGGATCGTCTTGATTATAGTGATTTGAGGGGATTTCTATAAAATGGGTGTTGGTGGTGTTGATCTTAGTTTCTGGTGATTTTAGTGGTGTTTGGGCAATAGTCAGTGTTGTTTTAGTAGTATTCAGTGGTGTTTGGGAGTATTCAGAGGAGTTTGATGATTTTTTGAAGGTGTTCAAATGATGTGCATAGTGTTTTTGAAGATGTTCAGTGATGTTTTGGTGTTGTTCAAAGTAAAGTGTGGTGTGTATGTGTGTGTGTGTGTGTACTCACCTAATTGTACTCACCTAATTGTGGTTGCAGGGGTCGAGACTCAGCTCCTGGCCCCGTCTCTTCACTGATCGCTACTGTGTCCTCTCTCTCTCTCTGCTTCCTGAGCTTTGTCATACCTCTTCTTAAAACTATGTATCGTTCCTGCCTCTACTACTTCACTTGCTAGGCTATTCCACTTGCTGACAACTCTATGACTGAAGAAATACTTCCTAACGTCCCTGTGACTCGTCTGAGTCTTCAGCTTCCAGTTGTGACTCCTTGTCCCTGTGTCCCCTCTCTGGAACATCCTATCTCTGTCCACCTTGTCTATTCCCCGCAGTATCTTGTATGTCGTTATCATGTCTCCCCTGACCCTTCTGTCCTCCAGTGTCGTCAGTCCGATTTCCCTTAACCTTTCCTCGTGCGACATTCCCTTGAGCTCTGGGACTAGCCTTGTTGCAAACCTTTGTACTTTCTCTAACTTCTTGACGTGCTTGACCAGGTGTGGGTTCCAGACTGGTGCTGCATACTTCAGTATGGGCCTAACATGCACAGTGTACAGTGTCTTGAACGATTCCTTATTAAGGTATCGGAACGCTATTCTCAGGTTTGCCAGACGCCCGTATGCTGCAGCAGTTATTTGGTTGATGTGAGCCTCCGGTGATGTGCTCGGTGTTATGGTCACCCCTAGGTCTTTCTCTCTGAGTGAGGTCTGTAGTCTTTGTCCACCTAGCCTATACTCTGTCTGCGGTCTTTTTTGCCCCTCCCCAATCTTCATGACTTTGCATTTGGCTGGATTGAATTCGAGAAGCCAGTTACTGGACCACATGTCCAGCCTGTCCAGGTCTCTTTGCAGTCCTGCCTCATCCTCGTCCGATTTAATTCTTCTCATCAACTTCACATCATCTGCGAACAGGGACACTTCAGAGTCTATTCCTTCCATCATGTCGTTCACATATATCAAAAATAGCACTGGTCCTAGAACCGACCCCTGTGGGACCCCGCTCGTAACAGGCGCCCACTGTGATACCTCTTCACGTACCATGACTCGTTGCTGCCTCTTTGTCAGGTATTCCCTTATCCATTGCAGTGCCCTCCCTTTTACATGCGCCTGATCCTCCAGCTTCTGCACTAAACTCTTGTGGGGAACTGTGTCAAAGGCCTTCCTGCAGTCTAGGAAAACGCAATCTACCCACCCCTCTCTCTCGTGTCTTACTTCTGTTACCTTGCCATAAAACTCCAGGAGGTTTGTGATTGAGGATTTGCCTTCCATGAACCCATGCTGGTTTTCATTTATAATCTTGTTCCT
Organism: Cherax quadricarinatus; assembly: GCF_038502225.1. Lineage (NCBI taxonomy): Eukaryota > Metazoa > Arthropoda > Malacostraca > Decapoda > Parastacidae > Cherax > Cherax quadricarinatus. The sequence continues at coordinate 18,798,850 of NC_091311.1, forward strand.
TTCCAGGTGTTTGACCACTCTCCTCCTGATAATCTTCTCCATGACTTTGCACACAATACATGTCAGAGACACAGGTCTGTAGTTTAGTGCCTCGTTTCTGTTTCCTTTATTATATATGGGGACTACATTAGCTCTCTTCCATTTCTCAGGTAGTCGCCCAGTTTCAAGGGATGTGTTGAAGATTGTGGTTAGAGGCACGCACAGCATCTCTGCTCCTTCTCTAAGGACCCATGGGGAGATGTTGTCCGGTCCCATTGCCTTTGAGGTGTCAAGGTCACTTAAGAGCTTCTTCACCTCCTCCTCAGTTGTTCGTATGTCATCCAACACTTGTTGGTATATTCCCTCTTGATGTTCCCTTCTGTGCTGTCTTCCCACAGCCCTTCCTGTCTCTACTGTAAAAAACTTCCTTAAATCTCCTGTTCAGCTCCTCACATACCTCCTGATCATTTCTTGTGAGTTCTCCACCTTCTGTCCTTAATCTGATCACCTGGTCTTTGACTGTTGTCTTCCTCCTGATGTGGCTATACAACAGTTTCGGGTCAATCTTGATTATCGATGCTATGTCATTTTCATACTGTCGCTGGGCCTCCCTCCTTACCTGTGCATACTCATTCCTGGCTCTGCGACTGATCTCCCTATTTTCGTGTGTTCTCTGCCTTCTGTACTTTTTCCATTCTCTATTGCACTTTGTTTTTGCCTTCTTACACCGTCGGGTAAACCAGGGGCTCGTTCCGGTCTTCCCGTTGTTACTGTTGCCCTTGGAAATAAACTTTTCTACTGCCTCCTTGCATTTTGTTGTTACATATTCCATCATTTCATTTACTGGCTTTCCTGCCAGTTCTCTGTCCCACTGGACCTCCCGCAGGAAGTTCGTCAACCCTATGTAGTCTCCTCTTTTATAGCCAGGCTTTTCCCATTCAACTCCTGTTATTCTCTCCACTCGCAGCTCTACTATGTATTCAAAGCACAGAACCACGTGGTTGCTAGCTCCTAGGGGACTCTCATACTTGATGTCCTCAATGTCTGAGCTGCCCAGTGTGAACACAAGGTCCAATCTTGCTGGTTCATCCTCCCCTTTCACTCTGGTAGTGTCTTTAACATGTTGGTGCATGAGGTTTTCCAGCACCACGTCCAACATCCTGGCTCTCCATGTTTCGGGACCCCCATGTGGCTCCAGGTTTTCCCAGTCGATCTCCCTGTGGTTGAAATCCCCCATAACCAGCAACTTTGCTCTGTTGGAATGAGCTCTTCTTGCTACCTCAGCAAGTGTGTCCACCATTGCTCTGTTGCTCTCTTCATATTCCTCTCTTGGCCTCCTGCAGTTCTGTGGTGGATTATACATCACTGCAATGACCACTTTTTGTTCCCCAGACTGAAGTGTACCTGCTATGTAGTCTCTTTCTCCCGTCTCATCTATGCCTTCCATTTTCTCGAATTTCCATCTGTTTTTTACGAGCAGAGCAACCCCACCTCCCCCCTGCCCCTTCTATCTTTCCTCATGATCTGGTATCCTGGTGGAAAGATTGCATCTGTTATTGTCTCCGTGAGTTTTGTTTCTGTAACTGCTATGATGTCTGGGGACTTCTCATTGATTCTTTCTTGCCATTCCTCATGTTTATTCGTTAATCCATCTGCATTTGTGTACCAAACCTTCAACTTCTGTTCTAATACTGTAACTGTGGTGGGGGCGGTGGAAACAGAGGGATCGGTGTGTGATGGTTGGTTTGGATTGTTCAGTTGCCTTGGGGGTGTCGTGGCTGGAGTCCTTCTGCAGGTGTTTCTGGGGAGTGTGCTTGTCCTTCCATTTGATCCTGGGTTATTCTGCTCCCCTTTTTCATTTCCTCCCATTTCTCCTTTCGTTTTTGAACTCTCTCTTTCATCGTCTTCCTTTCGTCCTGTGTTCTGTCTCGATCGAGGTACACACTCCGGAACTCCTGCTTGTGTGTGTGCGTTTGTGTGTGTGTGTGTGTGTGTGTGTGTGTGGGTGTGTGTGTGTGTGTGTGTGTGTGTGTGTGTGTGTGTGTGTGTGTGTGTGTGTGTGTGTGTGTGTGTGTGTGTGTGTGTGTGTGTGTGTGTTAGTTTTGGTAAATGTCTCATGTCGTAAGTCTGGAAAATGAGGGAGTAGTTTGGTGGATGAGTTGTAATTTCAGTTAATGAAATGTCTAAGTGTAGATGAATTAGAGATGTCAAATTTTATTTGGGAGTATTCAAAATGATATTTTGGAAGTGTTCCAATGATGTCTTCGAAATGTTCTAATGTAATTTGGAAGTGTTTCAGTGTTGTTTGGAAATGTTCGAAGGTGTTTTTGTGAGCATTCAAATGATTTATGAGAGTGTTTCGATGGTGTTCAAAGTAATCTAGGGTCGTTCTGTAGTGAGATGATAAAGGATGTTGATGAGAGAATATTTGTTAAGAGATATTGAGAAAAGGTGGTCTTCAAATGATGCATGAGAGTGTTTTGAAGGTGTTCAAAGTAAAGTGTGGTGTCTGTGTGTTAGTGGTCACAGAATTTGGTGAACATCTTGGTGATAGTGTTCTGAGGGAATGTGTACAAAAATGTGTTGTTTTAGTGATCTTAGTGGATTTGAGATGGGTGATGAGATGGATTTGTGGATGTGAAATGTGATTTTTTTTTGTGTTCTGAAGAGGTGTGTTGGGAGATGGGTGGGTGGATGTGAAGAAATGTGCGTGAGATGGAGAAGGGTATGAGGAGGGTTGTATTAGAAATTTAATGAAATATGGGGATTTCACTGAAAATAAAGGTAATGTGTGAGTATTTTAAAAGAAATTATAGGAGTGAAAAGTTATGATAAATTGGAAAAGATTAGAGGGTGAATCCCCAATACCTGGGAACTGGAGGTTGTGGAAACATGACGCAATAGTTGGGTAGTGAGATGAATAGTTGTTGTGAAATGTTGTGGCTATGAGTTGTGAGTATAATGTTAACCTATGTGGATTCAAGGAGATGGGTATGGAGAGGATTTTATTAGAATTTTAGTGAATGTAGGGAGAAATGTGCATTAGTGTCATTAAATCATTTTGAGAAAAATTTGTATCGAAAGAAGATAAATTGTGAATAAAATAGTAAGTGATGAGGGTTGTGGGTGTTGTTGTCGAGCTAGAGATACCGAAAAGAGGTTATAAGTTGTGGGTTATTGTGGGTGTTGTTGAAATGGAGATGTCGAAAAAGAGGTTATAAGTTGTTGGTTGTTGAGTCTTGAGGTTGTATGCTTTCCGTTGATGATGATCCTGTTGTGTTTCAGTGTTGTTTGGAAATGTTCAAAGGTGTTTTTGTGAGTATTCACATGATGTGCAAGAGTATTTTTGAAGGTGTTCAGTGGTGCTCTGGGAGTATTCAGTGATGATGTTGATCTTAGTTTCTGGTGATTTTGGTGGTGTTTTGGCAGTATTCATTGGTGATTTGGTGGTGTTCAGTGGTGTATTTGGGAGTATTCAAATGGTGTTTGAGACTATTCAGAGGTGTTTTCGAAGGTGTTCAAATGATGTGCAAGAGTATTATAGGTGTTCCGTGGTGTTCTGGGAGCATTCGGTGGTGATTTGGCGGTGTTCGAATGATGTATGAGAGTGTTTTGGCAGTGTTCAAAGTAAAGTGTAGTGTCTGTGTGTTAGTTTTGGTAATGATTCATGTCATAAGTGTATGAGTTAGTTTTTTTTGTGTGCTAATGTTGTAAAAATCTGGAAAATGGGGGAGTAGTTTGTGGGATGAGATGTAACTTCAGTTAATGAAATGTGTAAGTGTGGATGAGTTACAAATGCCAAATGTTATTTGGGAGTATTCAAAATGATTTTTTGGAAGTGATCCAATGTTGTTTAGAAGTATTCCATTGTTGTTTGGAAGTGTTCAAACGATCTTTGAGAGTATTCAAATGTTGTATGAGAATGTTTTGATGGTGTTCAAAGTAATCTGTGGTTGTTTTGTAGTGAGTTATTTTAACAGTTACTGAGAAAAGTGTGTTTGTGTGTGTGTGTGCGTGTGTGTGTGTGTGTGTACTCACCTATTTGTGGTTGCAGGGGTCGAGTCATAGCTCCTGGCCCCGCCTCTTCGCTGATTGCTACTAGGTCCTTTCTCTCCCTGCCCCATGAGCTTTATCATAACTCGCCTTAAAACTATGTATGGTTCCCGCCTCCACTACGTCACTTTCTAGGCTATTCCACGGCCTGACTACTCTATGACTGAAGAAATACTTCCTAACATCCCTTTGACTCATCTGAGTCTTCAACTTCCAATTGTGACCTCTTGTGTCTGTGTCCCTTCTCTGGAACATCCCGTCTTTGTCCACCTTGTCTATTCCGCGCAGTATTTTATATGTCGTTATCATGTCTCCCCTGACCCTCCTGTCCTCCAGTGTTGTCAGGCCGATTTCCCTCAACCTTTCTCGTAGGACAATCCCCGTAGCTCTGGGTTTAGCTTTGTTGCAAATCTTTGCAGTTTCTCTAATTTCTTGACGTGCTTGACTAGGTATGGATTCCAAACTGGTGCTGCATACTCCAGTATGAGCCTGACGTAAATGGTATACAGAGTCTTGAACGAATCCTTACTGAGGTATCGGAACGCTATCCGTAGGTTTACCAGGCGCCCGTATGCTGCAGCAGTTATCTGATTGATGTGCGCCTCAGGAGATATGCTCGGTGTTATACTCACCCCCAGATCTTTTTCCTTGAGTGAGGTTTGCAGTCTTTGGCCATCTAAACTATATTGTGTCTGCGGTCTTCTTTGCCCTTCCCCAATCTTCATGACTTTGCATCTGGCAGGGTTAAACTCAAGGAGCCAGTTGCTGGACCAGGCTTGTAGCCTGCCCAGGTCACTTTGTAGTCCTGCCTGATCCTCATCCGATTTGATTCTTCTCATTAACTTCACATCATCTGCAAACAAGGACACTTCTGAGTCTATCCCTTCCGTTATGTCGTTTACATATACCAAGAACAGCACAGGTCCTAGGACTGACCCCTGTGGAACCCCGCTTGTCACAGGCGCCCACTCTGACACCTCGTCACGTACCATGACTCGTTGTTGCCTCCCTGTCAGGTATTCTCTGATCCATTGCAGTGCCTTTCCTGTTATGTGTGCCTGATCCTCTAGCTTTTGCAGTAACCTCTTGTGAGGAACTGTGTCGAAGGCCTTCTTGCAGTCCAAAAAAATGCAGTCGATCCACCCCTCTCTCTCTGTCTTACTTCTGTCACCTTGTCATAAAACTCCAGTATGTTTGTGACACAGGATTTTCCTTCCCTGAAACCGTGCTGGTTGCGAATTATACACTTGCTTCTTTCCAGGTGCTCCACCACTCTCCTCCTGATGATCTTCTCCATGACCTTGCATACTATAAACGTGATACAGGTCTGAAGTTTAGTGCCTCATGTCTGTCTCCCTTTTTAAAAATTGGGACTACATTTGCTATCTTTCATACCTCAGGGAGTTGCCCAGTTTCAAATGATGTGTTGAAGGTCTTTGTTAATGGTACACACAGTATCTCTGCTCCCTCTTTAAGGACCCATGGAGAGATGTTGTCTGGTCCCACCGCCTTTGAGGTGTCAAGTTCGCATAGCTGCTTCTTCACCTCCTCCTTGGTTATATGTACCTCATCCAGCACTTGCTGGTGTACCCCCCTGTTCTGATTTCCTGGAGTCCTACTGGTTTCCACTGTAAATACTTCTTTAAATCTCATGTTGAGCTCCTGACATACCTCTCGGTCGTTTCTTGTGAATTCCCCATCACCCTTCCTCAGTCTGATTACCTGGTCCTTGACTGTTGTTTTCCTCCTGATGTGGCTGTACAACAGCTTCGGGTCAGTCTTGACTTTCGATGCTATGTCATTTTCATATTGCCTCTGAGCCTCCCTTCTTATCTGTGCATATTCGTTTCTGGCTCTTCGGCTAATCTCTTTATTTTCCTGAGTTCTCTGTCTTCTCTACCTTTTCCATTCTCTAGTACACCTAGTTTTTGCCTCCTTACACCTTTGGGTGAACCAAGGACTCGTTCTGTTCTTCCCATTATTTCCATTTCCTTTGGGAACAAACCTCTCCTCTGCCTCCTTGCATTTTGTTGCCACATAGTCCATTATTTCTTGTACTGGTTTTCCTGTCAGTTCCCTCTCCCACTGAATGTCTTGAAGGAAGTTCCTCATGCCTGAGTAGTTCCCACCCTATTCCTGCTACTCTCTCCACTTGGAGCTCAACTATGTAGTCGAAGCACAGAGCCACATGATCACTAGCTCCCAGGGGCCTTTCATACATGATATCCTCAATGTCCGAACTACTCAAGGCGAATGCAAGGTCCAGTCTTGCTGGTTCATCCTCTTCTCTCTCTCTGGTAGTGCCTCTAACATGTTGATGCATGAGGTTTTCCAGTACAACATCCATCATCTTGGCTCTCCGTGTTTCGGGACCCCCATGGGGCTCCAGGTTTTCCCACTGAATCTCCTTGTGATTGAAATCACCCATAACTAGTAACTTTGCTCCCCCCATGTGTGCTCTCCTGGCCACCTCGGCTAGTGTGTCGACCATTGCTCTGTTGCTCTCATCGTATTCTTCTCTTGGCCTCCTGCAGTTCTGTTGTGGGTTGTACATTACTGCAATTATCATCTTATGTCCCTCAGACTGGATTGTTCCTACTAAGTAGTCCTTTTCACCAATGCCATTCATTCCTTCCATTTTCTCAAAACCCCACTGGTTTTTAATGAGCAGTGCAACTCCTCCCCCTCTCGTCCCTCAGTCTTTCCTGAGGATTTGATATCCAGGTGGAAAGATTGAATCTGTTATTCTGGTGAGTTTTGTTTCTGTGAGTGCATGTCTGGGGATGTCTCCTTGATTCTTTCGTGCCACTCCTCATACTTATTTGTTATTCCATCTGCATTTGTTTACCACAATTCAACTTCTTCTCTAAGACTGTGGTCTGGGAGGTGTATTGGGGTTGGGGAAGTGGGAGACCTGATAAGGAACTATGGGTGGTTGCTGTGGGGGTGGAGTTTGTAATGCAGTGGGTGGGGGCACTGGATGTGGCATGAGTGTTTTGGTTTAGAGTGTTTGGTTGCACTGGGGTTGACCTGGTTGGAAGGCTTCTATAGGAAGTTGTGAGGGAGGCTGTATTTGATCTTCCTTTGTCTGGGGTCTCCTGTCTGTCTTCTCCATCCCCTCTCTTTTCTCCTTTCACCTTTGTACCATCTCTCTCTGTTTCTGCCTTTCTGCTTGTGTTCTGTCGCGGTCGAGATACACCTTCATGTATGCCGGCATGTCCCTTAATCGTGCTTTCTCCTGCAGGATCCTGTTCCGAGTCGATTCTGCCTTGTAGGTCACTTTCACTGGCCGGGTTCTTTTTTTTACAAACCCCCCTATTCTCCGAAAATTTTCCAGCTGGGTCTTATCGTCTTCTCCTATTGCTTTCATGATGCTTTCAATTGCTTTTTTTTCCCCTTGTTTTCTTGCTTCATATGTTTCCCCTTCAACTTCCTGGAGCCCATACACAAAGACTGATCTCACCCTTTCATTCTCCCACTGCATATCCCTGTGTATCTCCTCATTCAATTTGATTTCCTCCATTGCAGCTTTCCTTTCTTCAGTTTCACTAGCTAATGTACTTGGGCTCAGTGGCCTGTCATTTTCCCTTCTCGGCTTTCCCTGGGCTCTGCTGTGGTCTTTTAGGGCCTCCACATATAGCTTAGGTCTTTTATTTACTATAGTCTCCACTGATTGAGCTTCTACTTGCAGTTTTGCTCCTTCTTTCCCTACAGTCCCCTTATTTGTGGCTGAGGTAGGAGTCTCTGCTGTCAATCCCAAAATGTTCTTTAGTTCTTTAGGCTGTTTCAGATTTTTCAGTTCCTCTTCTAAACTCTGTATCCTGGCCTCTGCTGCTTTGACTTGCACCTCCCACTTCCTGCTTTCCATATCTATCCTCTCTTCCATTCTCATGCTAAGTTCTTCTAGTTTCTTTTCCCATTCATGTTCCCTTTTTGTGAGCTCTGCTGCCCAATCTTCCTTTGCAGTTTCCTCCTCCTGTCCCTTGGTTTTTCTTGTTGCTCTCTGGCAACCCAATTTTGTTTTGTCCTGATTGCCTCAGAGTGGGAAACCTATGTAATTCTGTATGTTAGGTTAGTATTGTGCATGTCAGAGTGTGGGGGGAGGAGGTAGTGGAGGAACTGTGGCTATGTGGGAGAGTAGTGGGGAGGGGGAGTGGGAAGGAGGGAGAAGCCAATGGGTGAGTGGGAGAGGGAGAGGGGGAAGGACCCTAGAGGTGGGGAGGGGGAGGGTGAAAGAGGGAGGGGAGGGATCAGGTGAAGGAGTGAGATGTCGGTGGGGGAGGGGGGGGAGTGTATGTGTGACTCTGGCTTTGTGTGTGTGTGTTTGTGTGTGTGTCTGTTGTGTGTGTGTGTGTGTGTGTGTGTGTGTGTGTGTGTGTGTGTGTGTGTGTGTGTGTGTTGTGTGTGTGTTGTGTGTGTGTGTGTTATGTGTGTGTGTTTTGTGTGTTGTGTGTGTGTGTGTGTTATGTGTGTTATGTGTGTGTGTGTGTGTGTTGTGTGTGTGTGTGTGTGTGTGTGCCAGTGGTCCTTGACTGGCCACAACTTCTTGTGACCTGACCCCCACTCTCCTGGGTCTTGACCCCACCTACTTACAATGTTGCCCTTAAAAGCTGTGTGTGTATGTGTGTATACGTGTGTATTCGTGTGTATTGGGGAAGTATGAGGGGTAGATACTGTTAATACATGCCAGTAATTCTGGGTTGTAAAAAGTGGAAATTGCTACTAGGGTCTAAAACTTCTATGAGTGTCTGCCCTTGTGTGTGTTTGAGAGAGGGATGGTTAGGGGGAAGGTTAGATGGTGTGGTTTAAAGATCTGTTATACCTCTCTGTTCCAACTGTCTTTCCTAGAAATGCTACTCTCTCCACTTATTGCCCTTTCTGGATTTAAGTATCAATTATTTCTGGTTATTATCCTATTCCTTGTTCATGTTGAGAGAGGACTTCCTAGCTTCCTAAGTATTCTTACTACTAATAACTACTGTAATAGCTTGCAGGAGTGAGTGACCAGTATCTAACAGCGATGCAAGGCCAGAACAAGCCTGCAACATGCAAACCACAAAATAGGTGAGTGATACTTGCGCTGGCAACGGTCGTGACAAGTTGCTAGATGCTGATGACGAAGTCGTCGTACGTAGTCCTTAAATCCCTATTTTGGAGATCCTTCACCCTTGTTGATTATAGCCACATGTGCTCATACATCCCTCATTCCTCACGCGATTTCACTTTTCACTTATGATAGTATGCACTTCACATTATATGCACTTCACTTTATATGTATAATGGCACACAACTTGTCTTGACGTCACTGCTTAAGCAGGCCTACTGCTGCCACCTTCCCTAGTTATATATTTTATTTTTCCTTTCCCCTTTTGCTTATTAAAGTTTTCACTCTCACTGTATGGTGCCCCACATTTCACTTGTTAGCCAAACGCTGATAATTCTTGAACAGCCGCTTCCACACTCACTTTGATCTTTGTATGTTTGAATCTGTGTGGCAACAGCGCCTATAGACTCACAAGGGCTTGGCGCTTTGAAATATTGATAATTTCAGCTTCCTCTCAACTATTTTTAACTAATAACTTTAGTTATCACTCGTATTATTGTTCACTGATGATGTCACTACCACTGATTACTGCTAGCATTTACTGCACGCCTTAAAAACACTAGGGTTCTCGAAGCCTAGTTACCCACGTCTGCACCCCACGGACCCACGCGTGAGTGTGTGTGTGTGTTTGTGTGTGTGTGTGTGTGTGTTCGTGTGTGTGTGTGTTCGTGTGTGTGTGTGTTCGTGTGTGTGTGTGTTCGTGTGTGTGTGTGTTCGTGTGTGTGTGTGTTTGTGTGTGTGTGTGTGTGTGTGTGTGTGTGTGTGTGTGTGTGTGTGTGTGTGTGTGTGTGTGTGTGTGTGTGTGTGTGTGTGTGTGTGTGTGTGAGTATTAACTTCTTAATATGTCAACATATTTTTTGGGGCTTTTTGATGAATTAGTAAAAATGGGGTAAAATTGTGGGTTAAGAGTGAAATTATGTATTAGTGTCATTTGAGAAAAAAAATCGTATCGAAAGAAAAAAAACTGTGAGTGAAATTTGTATCTTTTTGTTGAATTGAGATCTGTAAATAGAGGGTGAATAGTATGTGTGACTTGAATATTTTTCTTATATTGGCAAAAAATTGTAAGTATTGTGAGTGTTTTTCTGTGTGTGTTGTGGGTGACTTTCTGATGAAATAGTTAAAAACGAGAAAAATTATGGGTTATGAGTGTGTTTGAATATTTTAAAGAATGGATTGAGTGTGCATAAATAGTCTTTAATTCTCTCTATGATAGAATTGTGTGTTGGTGTTGAGGTAGAGAGAGAAGACTAGCCTGACCCGAGATCTTTATCTGAGGTCAGTCAGTTGGGATGCGCGGGGCAGACGTTGCCAGCCGGCAGAGCTGAGGGAGTGTAGTTATGTTGTATATGAAAATGTGTATTATTGAGAATTCATATAATGAAGAAAATGTATTACATAAAATGGAAAATAAATGAAGGAAAATATTGAGTATTAGTGTTTGGTCGACAAGATTTATCATGTTGGTCTCTGATGACGTAATGGATGGTTATCACGTGACGTCACGCGTGTTTCAGCCAATAAGAGCAAGTTACTTGTTTAGACCTCTGTTTTCTTTTTAGATCATTTAAAAGAAAGTACCATAGGGGGAGACCATGCCCGATAGGGAGAGACCATTTTGAATCCTTACCCCCATAGAGGGGAGAGATGGTGGTATGTGACGATTGTTGAGAGATGGTTGTATGTGAACATTGTTGAGAATGATGGAATGTGAACAATGTTGAGAGATGGTGGTATGTGAACAATGTTGAGAGATGGTGGTATGTGAAAAATGTTGAGAGATGGTGGTATGCGAGCAATGTTGAGAGATGGTGGTATGTGAACAATGTTGAGAGATGGTGGTATGTGAACAATGTTGAGAGATGGTGGTATGTGAACAATGTTGAGAGATGGTGGTATGTGAAAAATGTTGAGAGATGTTGGTATGCGAGCAATGTTGAGAGATGGTGTTATGTGAACAATGTTGAGAGATGGTGGTATGTGAACAATGTTGAGAGACGGTGGTATGTGAACAATGTTGAGAGATGGTGGTATGTGAACAATGTTGATAGATGGTGGTATGTGAACAATGTTGAGAGATAGTGGTGTGTGAACATCGTTGAGAGATGGTGGTATGTGAACATTGTTGAGAGATGGTGGTATGTGAACATTGTTGAGAGATGGTGGTATGTGAACAATGTTGAGATGGTGGTATATGAACATTGTTGAGAGATGGTGGTATGTGAACAATGTTGAGAGATTGTGGTATGTGAACAACGTTGAGAGATGGTAGTATGTGAACAATGTTGAGAGATTGCGATATGTGAACAATGTTGAGAGATGGTGGTATGTGAACATTGTTGAGAGATGGTGGTATGTGAACAATGTTGAGAGATAGTGGTATGTGAACATGGTTGAGAGATTGTGGTATGTGAACAATGTTGAGAGATGGTGGTATGTGAACATTGTTGAGAGATGGTGGTATATGAACATTGTTGAGAGATGGTGGTATATGAACATTGTTGAGAGATGGTGGTATATGAACATTGTTGAGAGATGGTGGTATATGAACATTGTTGAGAGATGGTGGTATGTGAACAATGTTGAGAGATAGTGGTATGTGAACATGGTTGAGAGATGGTGGTATGTGAACATTGTTGAGAGATGGTGGTATATGAACATTGTTGAGAGATGGTGGTATGTGAACATGGTTGAGAGATGGTGGTATGTGAACATGGTTGAGAGATGGTGGTATATGAACATTGTTGAGAGATGGTGGTATATGAACATTGTTGAGAGATGGTGGTATGTGAACAATGTTGAGAGATGGTGGTATGTGAACATGGTTGAGAGATGGTGGTATGTGAACAATGTTGAGAGATGGTGGTATGTGAACATTGTTGAGAGATGGTGGTATGTGAACATTGTTGAGAGATGGTGGTATGTGAACAATGTTGAGAGATGGTGGTATGTGAACATTGTTGAGAGATGGTGGTATGTGAACATTGTTGAGAGATGGTGGTATGTGAACAATGTTGAGAGATGGTGGTATGTGAACATTGATGAGAGATGGTGGTATGTGAACATTGATGAGAGATGGTGGTATGTGAACAATGTTGAGAGATGGTGGTATGTGAACAATGTTGAGAGATGGTGGTATGTGACCAATGTTGAGAGATTGTGGTATGTGAACAATGTTGAGAGATGGTGGTATGTGAACAATGTTGAGAGATGGTGGTATGTGAACATTGTTGAGAGATGGTGGTATGTGAACAATGTTGAGAGATAGTGGTATGTGAACATGGTTGAGAGATGGTGGTATGTGAACATTGTTGAGAGATGGTGGTATGTGAACATTGTTGAGAGATGGTGGTATGTGAACAATGTTGAGAGATGGTGGTATGTGAACATTGATGAGAGATGGTGGTATGTGAACAATGTTGAGAGATGGTGGTATGTGAACAATGTTGAGAGATGGTGGTATGTGACCAATGTTGAGAGATTGTGGTATGTGAACAATGTTGAGAGATGGTGGTATGTGAACAATGTTGAGAGATGGTGGTATGTGAACATTGTTGAGAGATGGTGGTATGTGAACTATGTTGAGAGATAGTGGTATGTGAAATGTTGAGAGATGGTGGTATGTGAACATTGTTGAGAGATGGTGGTATGTGAACAATGTTGAGAGATGGTGGTATGTGAACAATGTTGAGAGATGGTGGTATGTGAACATTGTTGAGAGAGTATGGTGGTTGAGAGATGGTGGTATGAACATTGTTGAGAGATGGTGGTATATGAACATGTGAACAATGGTTGAGAGATGGTGGTATGTGAACATGGTTGAGAGATGGTGGTATATGAACATTGTTGAGAGATGGTGGTATATGAACATTGTTGAGAGATGGTGGTATGTGAACAATGTTGAGAGATGGTGGTATGTGAACATTGTTGAGAGATGGTGGTATGTGAACATGTGTTGTTAAGAGATGGTGGTATGTGAACATTGTTGAGAGATGGTGGTATGTGAACATTGTTGTATGTGAACATTGTTGAGAGATGGTGGCATGTGATGATTGTTGAGAGATGGTGGTATGTGAACATTGTTGAGAGATGGTGGTATGTGAACAATGTTGAGAGATGGTGGTATGTGAACATTGTTGAGAGATGGTGGTATGTGAACATTGTTGAGAGATGGTGGTATGTGAACATTGTTGAGAGATGGTGGTATGTGAACATTGTTGAGAGATGGTGGTATGTGAACATTGTTGAGAGATGGTGGTATGTGAACAATGTTAAGAGATGGTGGTATGTGAACATTGTTGAGAGATGGTGGTATGTGAACAATGTTAAGAGATGGTGGTATGTGACCAATGTTGAGAGATTGTGGTATGTGAACAATGTTGAGAGATGGTGGTATGTGAACAATGTTGAGAGATGGTGGTATGTGACCAATGTTGAGAGATTGTGGTATGTGAACAATGTTGAGAGATGGTGGTATGTGAACTATGTTGAGAGATGGAGGTATGTGAACATTGTTGAGAGATGGTGGTATGTGAACTATGTTGAGAGATAGTGGTATGTGAACATGGTTGAGAGATGGTGGTATGTGAACATTGTTGAGAGATGGTGGTATGTGAACATTGTTGAGAGATGGTGGTATGTGAACAATGTTGAGAGATGGTGGTATGTGGTTGAGAGATGTGGTAACATGGTTGAGAGATGGTGGTATGTGAACATTGTTGAGAGATCGTGGTATATGAACATTGTTGAGAGATGGTGGTATGTGAACAATGTTGAGAGATAGTGGTATGTGAACATGGTTGAGAGATGGTGGTATGTGAACATTGTTGAGAGATGGTGGTATGTGAACATTGTTGAGAGATGGTGGTATGTGAACATTGTTGAGAGACGGTTGTATGTGAACATTGTTGAGAGATGGTGGTATGTGAACAATGTTAAGAGATGGTGGTATGTGAACATTGTTGAGAGATGGTGGTATGTGAACATTGTTGAGAGACGGTTGTATGTGAACATTGTTGAGAGATGGTGGTATGTGAACAATGTTAAGAGATGGTGGTATGTGAACATTGTTGAGAGATGGTGGTATGTGAACATTGTTGAGAGATGGTGGTATGTGAACATTGTTGAGAGATGGTGGTATGTGAACATTGTTGAGAGATGGTGGTATGTGAACATTGTTGAGAGATGGTGGTATGTGAACAATGTTGAGAGATAGTGGTATGTGAACATGGTTGAGAGATGGTGGTATGTGAACATTGTTGAGAGATGGTGGTATGTGAACATTGTTGAGAGATGGTGGTATGTGAACAATGTTGAGAGATGGTGGTATGTGAACATTGATGAGAGATGGTGGTATGTGAACAATGTTGAGAGATGGTGGTATGTGAACAATGTTGAGAGATGGTGGTATGTGACCAATGTTGAGAGATTGTGGTATGTGAACAATGTTGAGAGATGGTGGTATGTGAACAATGTTGAGAGATGGTGGTATGTGAACATTGTTGAGAGATGGTGGTATGTGAACTATGTTGAGAGATAGTGGTATGTGAACATGGTTGAGAGATGGTGGTATGTGAACATTGTTGAGAGATGGTGGTATGTGAACATTGTTGAGAGATGGTGGTATGTGAACAATGTTGAGAGATGGTGGTATGTGAACAATGTTGAGAGATAGTGGTATGTGTACATGGTTGAGAGATGGTGGTATGTGAACATTGTTGAGAGATCGTGGTATATGAACATTGTTGAGAGATGGTGGTATGTGAACAATGTTGAGAGATAGTGGTATGTGAACATGGTTGAGAGATGGTGGTATGTGAACATTGTTGAGAGATGGTGGTATGTGAACATTGTTGAGAGATGGTGGTATGTGAACATTGTTGAGAGATGGTGGTATGTGAACATTGTTGAGAGATGGTGGTATGTGAACATTGTTGAGAGATGGTGGTATGTGAACATTGTTGAGAGATGGTGGTATGTGAACATTGTTGAGAGATGGTGGTATGTGAACATTGTTGAGAGATGGTGGTATGTGAACATTGTTGAGAGACGGTGGTATGTGAACATTTTTGAGAGATGGTGGTATGTGAACATGGTTGAGAGATGATGGTATGTGAACATTGTTGAGAGATGGTGGTATGTGAATATTGTTGAGAGATAGTGGTATGTGAACATGGATGAGAGATGGTGGTATGTGAACATTGTTGAGAGATGGTGGTATGTGAACATTGTTGAGAGACGGTTGTATGTGAACATTGTTGAGAGATGGTGGTATGTGAACATTGTTAAGAGATGGTGGTATGTGAACATTGTTGAGAGATGGTGGTATGTGAACAATGTTGAGAGATGGTGGTATGTGAACATTGTTGAGAGATGGTGGTATGTGAACAATGTTGAGAGATGGTGGTATGTGAACATTGTTGAGAGATGGTGGTATGTGAACAATGTTGAGAGATGGTGGTATGTGAACATTGTTGAGAGAGAGATGTTGAGAGGTGGTATGTGAACATTGTTAAGAGATGGTGGTATGTGAACAATGTTAAGAGATGGTGGTATGTGAACATTGTTGAGAGATGGTGGTATGTGAACAATGTTGAGAGATGGTGGTATGTGAACAATGTTGAGAGATGGTGGTATGTGAACAATGTTGAGAGATATGTGGTATGTGACCAATGTTGAGAGATTGTGGTATGTGAACAATGTTGAGAGATGGTGGTATGTGAACAATGTTGAGAGATGGTGGTATGTGAACATTGTTGAGAGATGGTGGTATGTGAACAATGATGAGAGATAGTGGTATGTGAACATGGTTGAGAGATGGTGGTATGTGAACATTGTTGAGAGATGGTGGTATGTGAACATTGTTGAGAGATGGTGGTATGTGAACAATGTTGAGAGATGGTGGTATGTGAACAATGTTGAGAGATAGTGGTATGTGTACATGGTTGAGAGATGGTGGTATGTGAACATTGTTGAGAGATCGTGGTATATGAACATTGTTGAGAGATGGTGGTATGTGAACAATGTTGAGAGATAGTGGTATGTGAACATGGTTGAGAGATGGTGGTATGTGAACATTGTTGAGAGATGGTGGTATGTGAACATTGTTGAGAGATGGTGGTATGTGAACATTGTTGAGAGACGGTTGTATGTGAACATTGTTGAGAGATGGTGGTATGTGAACAGATGGTGTTGAACATTGTTGAGAGATGGTGGTATGTGAACATTGTTGAGAGAAGGTGGTATGTGAACATTGTTGAGAGATGGTGGTATGTGAACATTGTTCAGAGATGGTGGTATGTGAACATTGTTGAGAGACGGTGGTATTGTTGAGAGATGCTGGTATGTGAACATTGTTGAGAGATGGTGGTATGTGAATATTGTTGAGAGATAGTGGTATGTGAACATGGATGAGAGATGGTGGTATGTGAACATTGTTGAGAGATGGTGGTATGTGAACATTGTTGAGAGATGGTGGTATGTGAACATTGTTAAGAGATGGTGGCATGTGAACAATGTTGAGAGATGGTGGTATGTGAACATTGTTGAGAGATGGTGGTATGTGAACAATGTTGAGAGATGGTGGTATGTGAACATTGTTAAGAGATGGTGGTATGTGAACATTGTTGAGAGATGGTGGCATGTGAACAATGTTGAGAGATGGTGGTATGTGAACATTGTTAAGAGATGGTGGTATGTGAACATTGTTGAGAGATAGTGGTATGTGAACAACGTTGAGAGATGGTGGTATGTGAACATTGTTGAGAGATGGTGGTATGTGAACATTGTTGAGAGATGGTGGTATGTGAACATTGTTGAGAGATGGTGGTATGTGAACATTGTTGAGAGATGGTGGTATGTGAACATTGTTGAGAGATGGTGGTATGTGAACATTGTTGAGAGATGGTGGTATGTGAACATTGTTGAGAGATGCTGGCATGTGAACAATGTTGAGAGATGGTGGTATGTGAACATTGTTGAGAGATGGTGGTATGTGAACATTGTTAAGAGATGGTGGTATGTGAACATTGTTGAGAGATGCTGGCATGTGAACAATGTTGAGAGATGGTGGTATGTGAACATTGTTGAGAGATGGTGGTATGTGAACAACGTTGAGAGACGGTGGTATGTGAACAACGTTGAGAGACGGTGGTATGTGAACATTGTTGAGAGACGGTGGTATGTGAACATTGTTGAGAGACGGTGGTATGTGAACATGGTTGAGAGATGGTGGTATGTGAACAACGTTGAGAGACGGTGGTATGTGAACATTGTTGAGAGACGGTGGTATGTGAACATTGTTGAGAGACGGTGGTATGTATGTGAACAACGTTGAGAGACGGTGGTATGTGAACATGTTGAGAGACGGTGGTATGTGGTTGAGAGACGGTGGTATGTGAACATTGTTGAGAGACGGTGGTATGTGAACAACGTTGAGAGACGGTGGTATGTGAACATTGTTGAGAGACGGTGGTATGTGAACATTGTTGAGAGACGGTGGTATGTGAACAACGTTGAGAGACGGTGGTATGTGAACAACGTTGAGAGACGGTGGTATGTGAACATTGTTGAGAGACGGTGGTATGTGAACAACGTGAGAGACGGTGGTATCTGTTGAGAGACGGTGGTATGTGAACAACGTTGAGAGACGGTGGTATGTGAACAACGTTGAGAGACGGTGGTATGTGAACAACGTTGAGAGACGGTGGTATGTGAACAACGTTGAGAGACGGTGGTATGTGAACAACGTTGAGAGACGGTGGTATGTGAACAACGTTGAGAGACGGTGGTATGTGAACAACGTTGAGAGACGGTGGTATGTGAACAACGTTGAGAGACGGTGGTATGTGAACAACGTGAACAACGTTGAGAGACGGTGGTATGTGAACAACGTTGAGAGACGGTGGTATGTGAACAACGTTGAGAGACGGTGGTATGTGAACAACGTTGAGAGACGGTGGTATGTGAACAACGTTGAGAGACGGTGGTATGTGAACAACGTTGAGAGACGGTGGTATGTGAACAACGTTGAGAGACGGTGGTATGTGAACAACGTTGAGAGACGGTGGTATGTGAACAACGTTGAGAGACGGTGGTATGTGAACAACGTTGAGAGACGGTGGTATGTGAACAACGTTGAGAGACGGTGGTATGTGAACAACGTTGAGAGACGGTGGTATGTGAACAACGTTGAGAGACGGTGGTATGTGAACAACGTTGAGAGACGGTGGTATGTGAACAACGTTGAGAGACGGTGGTATGTGAACAACGTTGAGAGACGGTGGTATGTGAACAACGTTGAGAGACGGTGGTATGTGAACAACGTTGAGAGACGGTGGTATGTGAACAACGTTGAGAGACGGTGGTATGTGAACAACGTTGAGAGACGGTGGTATGTGAAAAACGTTGAACAACGTTGAGAGACGGTGGTATGTGAACAACGTTGAGAGACGGTGGTATGTGAACAACGTTGAGAGACGGTGGTATGTGAACAACGTTGAGAGACGGTGGTATGTGAACAACGTTGAGAGACGGTGGTATGTGAACAACGTTGAGAGACGGTGGTATGTGAACAACGTTGAGAGACGGTGGTATGTGAACAACGTTGAGAGACGGTGGTATGTGAACAACGTTGAGAGACGGTGGTATGTGAACAACGTTGAGAGACGGTGGTATGTGAACAACGTTGAGAGACGGTGGTATGTGAACATGGTTGACGGTGCGAATGAAAATTGTTTGGGTTTTTGAGTTTAATATTTCTGAGTAAACTAGGATGATCTCCGTGATATACTTGCATAAGGTATAAAACTATATAATGTAATATCTTTGAAATTTTTTTAATATAATTTGTAAAAATAATATAGTGTAATGATTCACCTCGGAATTCAGTAAATATCAGGTCCAGGAGCTGTAACACACCACCTGAACCAGAAATGTTTAGCAGCAAAATTTGGATTATCCTGGGTTAAACATGTACCTAAATAGTACATACATCTAAAAATATTTGGAACGTGAGATATCTGTGTTTAATATACATAAACCATTACCTAAGGAAAAATATCATGTTAGTAATATTAAAACGTATCTGGAGGTTTGAAATTTGAGGAGACGTAGAGTTGAATAACTAACGATTGTTCTTATCTTTATATATCTATTGTATGCACCATAAAAGTGTGAGAACCAAGAGCTGTATTAAGGTACATGAATGTTTTTGCAGCAAATTTGAGTTATCTTGGGTTAAACATCCACTTAAACCGCATATATTACACCCTTATGAGTAAGGCTTTGAAGGTCTAGTTTGAAGTAGCTTGGAGACCCCCAAAAACTTGATCCAAGGAGATGGAGCAGGGATACTGGGGGTGATGGAAGCGGAGGTGAGGGGGAGATGGGGAAGGAGGTCATGATCTGAGGAAACAGAGGCGAAGGGGAGATGGGGAAGGAGGTCATGATCTGAGGAAATGGAGCAGGGATATTAAGCATAGAGAGATAAGGGAGATGGAAGTGGAGGGGAAGGTGTGGGGAGAAAGAGAGAGAGAGAGAGAGCAGAGAGATGGAAGTGGAGGGGGAGGTGGGGAGGGCATAAATAAAAAGTTGTAAAAATATAATACATATATTAATTCACCTCATGATTAAATCACCTCTTACTTTACGTATCTTATATAATTAACAGCATTAAAACTATAATATGCTAGCTAATAACATGTGAGTGTTTACTTGAAAAAAATTATGTTATCTTGGGTTATTTTAAAATGAACCAGGAGCTGTAATACCACCAGGTGTTAAGTCCTTACCACCTAGACCCAGGAGGTCTAAACTGCAAAAACATCCTCATGTCAGTATCACTTTAAGTCTAAATTTCCCCAGCCACAACTCTAAGGAAGTGCTGGCCGCACTGGAACTAGCGTACGAACCACCGCCCGGCTGGTCAGGTACTGACTTTAGGTGCCTGTCCAGTGCCTTCTTGAAGACAGCTAGGGGTCTATTGGTAATCCCCCTTTTGTATACTGGGAGGCAGTTGAACGATCTTGGGCCCCAGGCAGTTACTGTGTTGTCTCTCAGTGTACTCGTGGTGCCCCGGCTTTTCATTGGGGAAATGTTACATCTCCTGCCGAGTCTTTTGCTTTCATAGGAAGTGATTCTCGAGTGCAAGTTTGGTACTAATCCTTCTAGGATTTTCCAAGTAGTGTCTTTTACTGTCTCGTAAACATGCAAGATTTCAGGTATGTCTTGTTACTTCTACTTACACTTAGGTCACGCTACACATACATGTACAAGCATATATTTGCACACTGTGGCATGCAAAGAGTACGTAACCTTTATTCGGCGCATGTACACACCCTCATTGAAAGGCTATCTCCCCCCAACCAGCAAACCAGACGCTAAGCGTTAACAATGGGGCCCCGTCGTTCAATCAGTACTCAGGTTCCAGCCAATGAGAAGATGGTTTTGGCAATCGCAGAGGTGTTGTGGGTACCACACACGTGTCTGTCCTTGTCATTCCCATTCTAGAGCTGGTTGAAGCACGGTCTGCTCTCTAGTGGCTTCTATTCTGCCTTGCTTACCATGGAGTGCACTAATACCTATTGTTGTACGTAGTGTATATAGTGTACATAATTCTGTTCTTACTTGGTGAAGGATAATACAAGTCAAAAGCTTTTCTGCTGTGTTTATTTTGCTCCCTTTACACCCAGGATAACAGGCCTTTGGATTCCTGGGTTGTAATATGGGTAGCCTGTCCGGGAGCTGCAGCTGGACTTAGAGCACGGGTTGAGCCTAAGGTGACGTTGGAAGCAGGAACATTGTGTAGCTTGCTGTCTGGCATTTCATTAGCTTTGCCAACGCTTCACAAACTTTGCGTCTCAATTGCCTTGCTATGGTAAGCCTTGCTATTGTATGATTGTTCAACAGCTCGCTACTAGCTTGTTCGGTGTGCTCGCTTCGCTACGTTCAATCTTGTTGTGTGAAGATTTTGCAGTCAGCTTCGCTACTGTGTATCCGCCTTGCAAGTGTATGTGCGTATTCTGCAGTCGTATTGTGCATAGCTAAGCGTGTTCTGCATATAACGTGTTACGTTGGGGTACGGGTATTCTGCAATCGTACTGTGCATAGCAAATAACTTATACATTGGGGTATGCCACCTAGACGAGTCAGACATCTGGTGTCGGCATATACTTTATTTAACTTGCCTAAATTGTCCCTACAGCGTTGTTGGCAAATTGGTTGTTCCATTGGCATTGATTACGAGCGCACTCTCACAGCTGCGTACCTTCGTACATTAAAATGGTATAAAATACCGACAGGTTGTTAGGTGAGACACATATGCAACAGTTAGGTATCTTTATTTCGAAACGTTTCGCCTACACAGTAGGCTTCTTCAGTCGAGTACAGAAAAGTTGATAGAAGCAGAAGATACTTGAAGGGTGATGGACTGATTACATCGTCTTCAAGTATCTTCTGCTTCTATCAACTTTTCTGTACTCGACTGAAGAAGCCTACTGTGTAGGCGAAACGTTTCGAAATAAAGATACCTAACTGTTGCATATGTGTCTCACCTAACAACCTTCGTACACTTATAACCGACAAACTTCGGGAAGAGGAGATGGCACATCAGACTTCTCCCTCTACGGGAGCCAGGAATAAAACTCCGATGTTCTCACAGGAAAAATTTATTTTTTTTTTATATTTTATTTAAAACCAATACAGTTTAACATAAAAATAAAGAAACAGTATGGATCTCAATCAAATTAACTGACAAACGGATTGCACCTATATGCTCGCAAGATATTACTGCCAAACATACAACAAGAACTTATGGCAAGAACATAGCTAAAAAAAAATTACATGTCACAGGGTCATGAATTGACATACAAACACATTCATTGATGCAAAACCTTACATATATATAAATTGTACATATAACATGACATCTGACAAAGGCTCAATACACTTGAACATAAAACATACAGAGAAGTTATATCAGTTAAATCCCATCCTTCGCATTAATCAAAAACCCAAAACCTAACATCATAATCTTAATAGAACATCTACATACGCATCCCTAACAATACAGCTTTACATATACCAACATACGAATATACAGAAAAAGAATACAGCTTAGAACACAATAACTGAAGCGCTATACTGTTACAATAAACCCATATACATAATCTCAGACACAAATGGACTACGTCACTAAACTGTCCAGATATGTCTGTATACCATACAGACTAAAACTTAACATCAAGAACTTAGCATTGACACCAAACCGGTATCAGGGTACAGACCATAATTATAAACTTTAAAAAGAATCGAATCATACATATATAAAGTATTACATAACGTCTGACCCATGACAAAGGCTCAATACAACAGAAAGGGATATATATATATATATATATATATATATATATATATACACACACACACCCACACACACACCCACACCCACACACACACACACACTACACACGTACACACAAAATTTTCACAAAATCACATTAATCAGATGTACTGTATGCACAAAGCAAAACAGTATATAAGTATATCTCATCATGCAAAAACCCAGCACGTAACATAAATGCAAACTATAACACACTTCATGTCGCAAATAACTTATTACTCAAGAATCATGTTATACAAGACTGATACACATCAAAATTATACATAAAAAATCTACTATATTATACCTACATTCTGAAAAGTGTTATATCTAACATAACGAGACCTTGAGCTCTACATCCACACTTGGCTGCCATAAAGTCTCAATGAAAACCAGGAAACCATTCCAAACCCACATTCACAACACTCTCACGACCTCCCCCCCCCCTCCAAAGGAGGCGAGCCCGCTGTGACCCCCTGACTCCCTCCAACCTATGAAAACCCGTTCACTCACTTATTATCAATCACAGATTTACGAGAATCCCTAACGTTAGCATTCTATACCCCTCTGAGAAAGCCTGATCCCACCTCCTCCCATACAAATCTCTGTTACGACACATCGTACGATAGAACGTTACCGCAAGAACCTTCCTTCGCTCTTCACTATCCCCTCTCCCCCTCATCACCCACGACATATATATATATAATCTACCATGATATAATCTAAAGCTCTTATGACACCCTCGTCTAACCCACCCATATCTAGACTTAAAGCACGCAAAACCGACACCCTACGGCCCCCCCACCCTCTGTACCAACCTACTTAACCAGCACCTAACCTCCTCTAGCCCTTCACAAAAGTAAACTACATGAAACGCTGTCTCATCCCCTCCACAGATACCACACCCCCACCCTCTACAACCTGTCTGTTTCGTAATATCTCACCAGACGGAAGGATCCCATGCAGAAAACGAAACATCACCTCACGCGCCCGAGGGTTTAACTTCATTTTACTAAATCTAAACCAAATACTCTTCCACGCATACATGGGGAACAAACACTCAACTGGGACAACGCACCTACCTACAAGTAACCTACACAAAACCCTTATACGAACCCTTCTCAGTTCCCTAACCAACATCACAGCCCTCAAAACTATTTCACATTCCCTCAACTCCATTCCTCGATACCACATACCCAGCCTGTCTTGTATCCTTCCCAAACGCCCCGCGTTCACACCCTCACGCAACACTTCCCATTTAATAAACACACATTTAGCCCTCCGTCTCAAATCCATCAACCCCAACCCACCCTGACTTACAGGTAGCATTACAACTTCCCTCCGTAACCAATCACAACGTGAATCCCACTAAAATTTGTACACCTGTCTTAGAATCCCCGCAATCGCTGTCCCTGTAATTGGGAACACAGCTGCAACATGCCAAACCTTACTATACAATAAAATGTTCACGACTATCACTCGCTGTATCAGAATTAGGTGCTGGGGTCTCAGAACACCTAGACGCCCCACGATCCTTTCCAATAACCTATCCGAGTTTTCCTCCCGCGCCGCAACCATGTCATCCTTATAAATAATACCACAAATCTTCAAAGACACCGCCCATTCTTTAACAACATTACATCTCCCCCCCAGACCCCCCACCCAAGAATCCAACCCCATGCACCTTGACTTCGCACTATTTACCTGCATACCCGTGGCACTTCCAAATAATTGCACAACCTCGTCCAACACTCCCATTGACATCCCTTCACGAATGAGAACAGTGGTGTCGTCAACATATCCAATTAAACCCGGCCAGGCCCTCCCACCTCCCACGCTTCCCTCACATGGCGTACATAAGCTACGGTCAACCATTCTATAAAAGGGGTCCTGGAAACACGCAAACAATATTTGGGACATGGGGCATCCCTGTCTAAGGCCTCTACCCATTGCAATTTCCCTCCCCATACACCCATTAATCTGTATCCTCATTTTCGCCCCCTTGTACAACGTATTTACCCACTCGACTATTTCCTCCCCAAAACCCTGTCTCCTAAGTATAACCTGCAAAGCTCCCCTTTCCACTCTGTCATATGCTCCCTGCCAATCTAGAGCCAACAAAGCCGCCCCTCCACCCCCACCCTTAGCTTCCACAAAACTTCTCAGTATCCCAAGTCCTTCAATCATCGACCTTCCCGGCAACCCAAACTGAGATTTTGACACCACCCTCCCCACAACACATTTGAACCTATTACCTAAAATTTTTGCAAACACCTTATACTCTGCACACATCAGTGATATGGCTCGGTACTCCCGAAGGGTGGGCTGCCCCTTGACCTTCGGGACCAACACTACAACTGCTGTTACCTGCTTCTCCCCCAACTTACCCTTCTCCTTCATACGATTAAATAACCTAACTACAAATTCCTTTATCAACGTCCAATGTTGTAAATAAAATTCTACCGGGAGACCGTCAATACCGGGAGCTTTCCCCTTCCTCATTCCCCTTAACGCATTCTCTATTTCCTCTGCCATAATAGTCCCACCTAAAGCCTTTCTATCACTATTTCCTAAATTACAAGTCACATACGTACACACCTTGTCCAACGCCACGTCGCCCACCCCCCCACTGTTCCAGTACTTCTCTTACCAAGCCTTCGCATACGCACACATCCCCTTCGTGGTTCGTATCTCCTGCCCTGCTCTATAATTCCCAACCATCTCCGTTACCTCTAAACATGGTATAGCTGTCACCGCCTGCCTTTGCTTTTGATGCCGCAAAACACACGCTGACGGCTTGTCGCCCCAAAGCACTTCCTCCACCCCTGCCTGCACCCTTACAGCTTGAAACCTTTCATTTTGCAACACCCTCAACCTCCCCTTTATTTCAGCTATTTCATCCATAGGAAAATTATTCCCACCCACCCCCTGCCCATAGCAACCTCTTAACCTATCCTCTAAATAGTTAGCCAGCCCATATTTTAAATTATTAATACGTTTTCCCTCTCTCACATAAAACTTTCTAATCCTTTCCTTTGCGACACTATCCCACCATGTCACAATGTCATCCACTCCCTGTTCTTCCACACTAAGCTCCCTCCATAGGACTGAAAACCCCTCCAACCCCTCCTCATCACCTAACACACTTATATTTAATTTCCAATAACTTCTATATATGTCCGCGAGCGTCCCCCACCCAACCTCCACCACCACTGCCCTATGATCTAACATTGTAGCCTCAACAGTACTGAAAGATTTCACATCCACTCCCTGAGAAAGGTACACTCTATCTAGTCTCGCAGCATATCCACTCCTAACAAACGTATATTCAGTCTCCCACACCGCCCCCCCCAAAGGCATCACGTAACCTAACATCCCTTAATAAATCCCTAAAAGCCACAGACATATATCCAGCCCCTCTTGGGTCCACATCAGCCACCCTGATTACACTATTCCAGTCCCCACCAACTATCGCCACCTCTGGCAGTACACTTAAGAAAAACACAAAATCCTCACACACAAAATCATTCTTTACCTTTATGTTATTTTCAGCCGGCGCATACACACTCACAAAAGACACATGCTCACCCATCCACCACCCATCCACACGCAACACCCTCCCTCCCCCTCCTCCCTCGCTTCTCTGCAAAACAAACGGGCTCGTCTCCCTTATTAAAATTCCAACACCACCTTTTAGACGGGGAGATGGCAGGGTAACTACTCGAAATCCTGCCACCTCCAACACCCTACCCTCTTTAAAATTGTGCTCCTGCAGGAACACAACATCCACTCTAGATTTATTCAGAAAATTACGAAACCAATCTCTCTTCATACCGCTACATAACCCATAAACATTTACAGACATACACCTAAGGCCTATTAAAGTTTCCACCCCTGCTTCCTCTCATCACTCTTTACAACTCCAGAGCTTGAATTTAAGTTTGACACCTTCAGAGTGCTCTCTTTCCCTCCCCCCTTCTTCCGGTGCCTCCTATCATGGCTACCACCACCTACACCACTACCTTCACACTTCACCTCAGTCTGTTTCCCAGGCCTTTGTGCAGGCGTAAGGACGTCATCAGAATCTGATGTAGCCGCCCTCTTTCTCGTGACAGTCATGTTACACATGTCTTGGTCAGATGTTGCCTCTCGATGAACCTCCACCTCCACCTGAGAATGGTTTAATGATTCAATGGATGACTCCAAACCACCATCACGTCCCAAATTATCATGTCTCAGACTTTCTGGAAGCGACGATTCTCCTATGACACCACGCTCAGATGTAACGTCCCTCTCTGGCGGTGACAAAGTCTTCAACACCTCCACCAATTCCTCCTCAATCTCAAGAACCTTCTCCTGTAATTGCTGCTCCTCCTTATCCACAGGAGACGACACCTGATCAGGCAGCTTGGGGCGGGACTCTAACTCACCGCCAGTCCTGTGTGCCCGATCCACTATTTCGCTCCACAAAACACCACGCCCTCCATCCGATGTTTGTTCCTCACCTGCCACCTTTGAAGCAGGGGCTGCGACGTCCACCACAGGTCCAGGCACATGTCTTCGCTTGTCACAGGTCGCCGCTATGTAATCATACTCACCACATAGGCGGCACGTACGTCGTTGTCCTGGGTACATTACCATTACCTGCGTCCTGAAATCTTGTAGATACACATAGGACGGTATTGGGTGCCTCAAAGTCATTTTGAGGTTGAAAGAACCCTCTGGAAAACCAGCATAGGCTCCTGCCGCCCACGTACTATGTTGAGCATAATGCACCGTCCCATACTTCTCAAAAACTTTCCTTATATCCGCCTCGTCCGCCTCAAAGGGAACGTTGAGTAACTTGATCCACGTATAATGCCGTAAAACATCTATCATTCTTACACTGACAGCTGGTGTGACGTTAAGACTCACGTCCTGAAACCTGGTGACTAATGATTCATAAACCGTTGCTGACAGCAGTTTGACGAAAATTCGTTGTCCTCCGTTCAATGCAACACCATACAAGTCACTATCTTGTACGCCATATGTCTCCCGGATGATCTTTGGCAATAAGACTTGCGCAGAACTGGGCGTTATCATTCCTTTAAGTAGCTCAATGCCTACAGTATTTATCCGGCGTCTCAGACTAACCGCCATCTTGACAATCACAGTGCACCTATGTTGTTAGCCGAGGTGTGACAGCACCACTTCACACCACTGCAGCCAGGTAACTGACAAGGGAGCTCGCCTACAAACAGCAGAGGGGTGCAGAGCACAACTCTACCGTGGTCAGGCAGCGAATGAATTATGTCTCACAGGAAAATGCTACATAAACGGAGCAAAATCATCAGTCTCGTGCAACAGGGTTGTCTGAAAGCGAATCAGCTGCGTTGACACTTGAGTTGGCGAAAATCAATCTTGAGCAGACTAGGGAACAGAGGGCATTTGCCAAGAGTTTGATAGGGAAAAAGAAAGAAGGCAGTTTTCGCAAGATGTAAATGACTTTAGTTTACAGAAAGCAGTACAGCTTGTTCCCCGCTTCAGTGAGGCCGAACCAGAACAATTTTTCGAAACTTTCAAAAATCAGGCTCGAGCCTTGAGGTGGCCGGAACAGCATTGGGCATCGTTGGTTCACACAGCATTGTTTGGTAAGGCACAGGAATTTACGTCAGTGTTAAATGACACTGATTTTTCCGATTATAATGTGGTGAAGACCACAGTGTTGGGAGCATATACTTGTATCCCAGCTAAGTATAGAAAGTCATTTAAATTAGGCAGACGACAGCTTGGTCAATCCCTGGTTGATTTTGTGCGACAGCAGACCAAAGCTTTTACCAGCTGGTATAAAGCAAGTGGTGTTGCTACCTTCGATGATCTCGTGCAGCTTATTCTGGTTGACAACCTGCTGGAGTCTGTGGGACCAGAGGTTAGAGTCTTTCTGCAGGATCGTGACTTAACCACTGCACAGGAGACAGCCAGGTTGGCTAATACTTTTGAAACTAACCGCTCCTTGTCCGAGCGGTCCCATCTCTCTTTTCAACAGCCTGGCATGAGCAGAGATCGTCAACCTTGGAGGATGAAGTGCCAGCCGGAGGGAGAACGTCTACGTTAGCCAACTAAGTCACCTGTGAGCCATGCTTCTCAACTTATGGTCCACCTGGTGAGAGACAAACCTCTCAACGTGGTGTAACTCGACAACAGTATCCAGAGAGACACCAGCCAGAGGGACACCAGTTGCAACGTCAGCAGGGAGTTAATGGCAAGTTTGTCGTCTTACAGAAATACAGACCAATTGAGGAGTCGCCGTCCAGCCGCCGTGGAGAGAAGACGTCGTCGTTTCTGCTCTTCGGTTATCCTGAGTAATTCTCGAGCAGAGCAACTCTGAACACTGTTACTCGAGATTTTTCTTGGGTTATCCTGAATTGTTCTCGACCAGAGCTGAGAGGAAACTTGCTTGCAGTCACTTCGAGCCCCATCCCATCAAGAGGGTAAGGCGGTGACTTGCTTGCTTGTTCACCCCTCTCTTCCCCATCCCCCCATCCTTCCCCATCCTCCCCTCACACAAACATCTACACTGGCGGTGACTTGCTTGCTTGTTCACCCCTCTCTTCCCCATCCCCCAATCCTTCCCCATCCTCCCCTCACCCAAACAACTACACTGACCCACACACTAACACACTATATACATTGCTATCCTTCTGACTTTCCTATCTTCTTCTTTTTCGGCAACTTCGCTTTGGCGAGTTAACACAAGGCATTTTGACCATCCGGTAGCCCGTGTGTTTTTTTAAAATCCGGCCGATCTTTGCCTTGGACCCTTTCCCTCTCACCACTCTAGGGTAGGTTATCTTAGGGGCTGACCTTCATAAGTCAGCTGAAATAGGATGTCAGGACTAACATTAAGGAAAGACCCTTTTTGTTAAAGCAACTTCTGTGCCAGATGTACCTTCCTGGACATCATGGCACGAATAAGAGTAAGATTACGTATTGATGACAACCAAAAGTCGAAGAAAGAAATTCTAGAATGTATTTGTTCGAATTCAACTGTTGCTCCAGTGGATGTTTTTCAAACCCACGCTGGGGCAATACTTCTCCTCTCTTCTGAAGAAGAGTTACTTCAACTGTTCAAGCAAGATGTTCTGGAAAAATTGAAGACTTTTGGTATTACCCCAGTTGCACCTGAAAGCTATCAAGCACAACGAACTGTGTTTGTGGCCAGAATTAACAGCTTCATGAGAGAAAGCTAAGTGGAGGAACTTGTAAATGACTTTAATAGGGAGAATTCTGAATTTAAGGTTGTCCAAGCATATAAATTCTCTAAACCTGGCAACAACCAGGTAACATAAGAACATAAGAACATGAGAACGAAGGAGCACTGCAGCAGGCCTACTGGCCCATGCTAGGCAGGTCCAAGTCTCCTACCGGCTTAAGCCAATGCACCCGACCTAGTCAGGTCAGGTCACCTTGACTTAAGGGAGGAACACGGCAACCGTCCTGGTAGCACAAGCTAATCAGGTCCAACTCACACCCACCCACACCCACTCATGTATTTATCCAACCTATTTTTAAAGCTACACAACGTTCTGGCCTCTATAACTGTACTTGGGAGTTTGTTCCACTCATCCACAACTCTATTACCAAACCAGTGCTTTCCTATATCCTTCCTGAATCTGAATTTTTCTAACTTAAAACCATTGCTGCGAGTCCTGTCTAGGCTAGATATTTTCAGCACACTATTTACATCCCCTTTATTTATTCCTGTCTTCCATTTATACACCTCAATCATATCCCCCCTAATTCTACGTCTTTCTAGAGAGTGAAGATTCAGGGCCCTTAGTCTATCCTCATAGGGAAGGTTTCTGATACATGGGATCAACTTTGTCATCCTCCTTTGTACATTTTCCAGAGCATTTATATCCATTCTGTAATACGGTGACCAAAACTGTGCAGCATAATCCAAATGAGGCCTAACCAAGGATGTATAGAGTTGAAGAACAACCTGAGGACTCCTATTATTTATGCTTCTTGATATAAAGCCAAGGATTCTATTAGCTTTATTGCGAACACTTATGCACTGTTGTCTTGGTTTCAGATTACTGCTAACCAGAACTCCTAAATCTTTATCGCAATCCGTAATATTAAGATCTACATTATTTAGTTTATATGTGGCATGGTTATTGTCCTGTCCAACATTTAGAACTTTGCATTTGTCTATTTTAAACTGCATCTGCCACCTCTCCGACCACTGCATCAGTCTACTCAAATCTTCCTGGAGAGCTCTAATGTCCTCGTCAGAATGAATTCGACGGCCTATTTTGGTGTCATCGGCAAACTTGCTGATGTCGCTCTTTATGCCCTCATCTATGTCATTTAAGTATATTGTGAACAGCAGGGGGCCCAACACTGACCCCTGTGGAACACCGCTCGTGACGCTTCCCCACTCTGATTTCTCCCCATTTATGCAAACTCTCTGCTGCCTATTTGTCAACCATGCCTCTATCCAGGAAAAAATTTCTCCTCCTATTCCATGTGCCTTAATTTTCCTCAATAGTCTCTGATGTGGGACCATGTCAAAAGCCTTACTGAAGTCCATGTACACAATATCATATTCATTACCATGATCTACCTCCTCAAATACCTTAGTGAAAAAAGTTAACAAATTCGTAAGGCAGGAACGCCCCTTTGTAAAACCATGCTGAGATTCGTTGATTAATTTATGCTTTTCAAGGTGGCTACGAACTGCCTCGGCAATTATTGATTCCATAAATTTTCCCACTATGGAGGTTAGGCTTATATTTTCTATAGTTTGAAGCTAAGGACCTGTCACCTGCTTTGAATATAGGAATCACATTTGCCATTTTCCACTTATCTGGCACCATGCCAGTTTGTAGTGATATGTTGAAAAGATTAGCCAAAGGTTTGCTAAGCTCCTCTTTACATTCCTTTAGAACCCTTGCATACAGTTCATCAGGGCCTGGGGATTTGTTAGGTTTTAATTTATCTATTTGCCTAAGGACCATGTCACTTGTGACCCTAATCGTGCACAGTTTATTATCGTCCTGTTCTACATAATTTATCATTTCTGGAATATCGCTGGTATCCTCCTGTGTAAAAACTGAGAGGAAGTATGTGTTAAAACTTCTACACATTTCCTTATCACTGTCAGTGAGCTGACCCGAGGAACTTTTGAGTGGGCCTATCTTGTCCCTGATCTTACTTCTGTATACCTGAAAGAATCCTTTTGGGTTAGTCTTCGAATCTCTTGCAACTTTAACCTCATAATCTCCTTTTGCTTTTCTAATTCCTTTTTTTATTTCTCTCTTTAACTGAATATATCGATTTCTTAATTGCCCCTCTCCTCTTTTGATTTGCCTATATGTGCCTCTCTTTTGACCAATTAGATATTTTAATCTATTGTTCATCCATTTAGGATCATTTTTGTTTGATCTGATTTCCCTATTTGGAACATAATTTGACTGAGCAGCTAGAACTATGCCCTGGAAAGCGTCATATCGGCATCCATCACCACCTACCTGACCCTTAGTCAGGTCATTCCAGTTCAGCCCACCTAAGTAATTTTTCAGTCCTATGAAATCAGCCAAGCGGAAGTCAGGGACAGAGACTTGATTGCCATTATTAGGGGAATTCCATGATATATTAAAACTGAGTGATTTGTGATCACTTTCCCCAAGCTCATCATTAACCTCAAGATTATTAATTAGTGTTTCCCTACTGGCAAGAACCAAGTCAAGGAGGTTATTTCCCCTAGTTGGCTCTGTCACAAACTGTTTTAAAAAACAATCCTGGATCGTATCAAGAAAGTCACCTGACTCTAAATTTCCTGTCAAATTGCTCCAATCAATCTGTCTATAGTTGAAATCTCCCATTAGCACAACATTTTCGTTTGTAGATGCCTTACTAATGTCGTCCCATAGAAGTTTACTGCACTTCCTATCAAGATTTGGGGCCCTGTAAATCACACCCAAAATTAGTTTTTCTCGGCCCTCGAGAAGCTGTAACCAAACAGATTCAGTGGCTGACGCTTCTACTTTTATATCTTGTCTAACACAACAATTTAAATTGTCTCTGACATACATCGCTACTCCACCACCTTTCCTGTTGACCCTGTCAGTGTGGAATAATTTATAGCCTTGTATGTGACATTCAGAGGGCATCTCTCTATCTTTCAGATTGAGCCAGGTCTCTGTTATAGCAATAATATCTATGTTTCCTGCACTTGCAATTAATCTTAGCTCATCTATCTTATTTCTTACAATCCTGCTATTAGTATAGTAAACCTTAAGGGAGCTAGTCCCTTGCTGCCCTCTGCTGTCCCCCTTTGTTTGCTGACCTGATCTATTGTTTTTATTTATAACTTCATGCTGAATGCCTTTTATACATTTACTGTTTCGAACCCTAGTGTTGCAACCTGCTTGTTTCCCACACACACCCATACCTCTATCTTCTATCAGTTTAAAATCATAGGCATTTCACCAATGGCCTTCTCAATCGAGTCTGCAAGTGCTACCACCCCAGCCCCAGAGACACTGAAGTTAATACTTGAGACACCTGAAGGAGTCAAACTAGTTTGTCAAAATGTTTTCAAATGTTTTGGCACCAGATGTACACCTGACCAAATCTCTCTTGAACGGTTTGTCAGTGTTACACATGTTATAAATGTTAGGCATTTGGTCATACCACCAACAAATGCAGTACCCAAGCACTGATTTGCAGCATATGCTCTGGTCAACATTCCTTTAAAGATTGTCATAACAAAACTAAGCCCAAGTGTGTCCTCTGCAATGGAAAACATCATGCTGTTTCTGCTGTCTGTCCTTAGAGGAAAAAGGTAATACAGAAAATTCTAGAAGCCAAGAAACTATCCAATTCTTCGAAGACCACTCCTCAGGTACCTCCAACTATTCCCAAACTTCCTTCCCAGCTTTGCCTGGATCTAGTGGGACTCCTCAGGTCTCTTCCACCGGTTCCAATGTTTGGAATTCTGCCCCTCTTGGAGTGCCCCAATCTAACCCTCACCTACAACATACACAAACGCAACCACAAGGTTCATCTTCACATCCCATGTCTCAGGTATCCTCAGCCGGGGATATGACGAGAGCTCAACTAATGTATATGATGGCCAAGGACATAGGTGGTGACATTCAACTCTACTCTAATATTTTCAATGATCTGTTAATGGCTAATGGGATCACTCCCAGATAATGTTAAGGCTATTATGGCCCAGTCCTCTCAAAACAGGAAGTATTTGCCCTACGCTACCTCTACAAATACGCTCAGGGATCACCCGCCTCGCATACCCAGGTTGTCAACTCCCCTCAGCCCGATGAGTCAATACCTGACCCTAACCATGCCCCAGAGATTGGTGCTTACTGTTCCGCTATTGCAGCTGATCCTGTTGAACAGGAACTTTCCCAGGGTAATTCACCTGGCCTACCAAATTTTCCCTTGGAGCTTCCACAGTCTCCCATTAACTCTCACGAGCCTCTGCTTCCTGAAACTGGGAATATCACACCTCAGTTTTCCGATGATGACTCTAATGACTCCAATGATTCTGTTAATATTACCAACTCTAGTGAGGATGGTGACACTTTTAGTACACAAGCAACTACTCAGAATGTCCCTCCTTCCCTTGACGAGTCCAGCAGGGATAGTGTGTATACCAAACATGAATTTACTTGCAGACGTTCAGACCGCAGTACACGCTCGAAGTGCAAGAAATAATGGGGATTACAATTTTCCAACTTAATGTTCAACATTTCTTTAATAACCGTTACCTCCTTGAAGTTGAACTATATAATTACAATCCCGATGTTATACTCTTGAATGAGACAGCTGCGAGAGTTGATCAACATATTAAATTACGTGGTTACTCTACTGTGGAGAAATCGAGAGGACCCTTTAGTGGTGTAGCCATCTTAGTTAAATTAGGTTATACATTTAGAAATATTCATGTTGATGAAGATAACATTCTTGCAAT
Organism: Cherax quadricarinatus; assembly: GCF_038502225.1. Taxonomy (NCBI): domain Eukaryota; kingdom Metazoa; phylum Arthropoda; class Malacostraca; order Decapoda; family Parastacidae; genus Cherax; species Cherax quadricarinatus. Next base: position 18,833,344 of record NC_091311.1, read on the forward strand.
AGAAATGACGACGTCTCATGGCCAACTATTGATAGGAACTAGATATTTTCCCTCGAGACAACCACATATAGAGTCAATTCCTCTACATAGGATATTAAGCAGAAATATTCCAACAATTCTAGCGGGAGATTTTAATGCTCATCACCCTGCCCTCTTTAACTGTGGAGTTGGTAATCCACTGAGTGACTTGAAAGGAAAACAACTATTTAATATCATGACAGCCAGAAACTTGTCATTTCAAGGCCCATTCATTAAAACGTATATTGGTCCTCATCCAGGGACACCAGATATAGTCCTGACAAGCAAAGACTGCGACCTCTTTCATTGTCGTATCTCTCTTGGTGGAAACGTAGGATCTGACCATATCCCTGTTATAATACAACTACAAACTTCTCCATTTAGAATACCTGTAGCTCCAAAACCCAACCTCAACACCCTAGGATTTGACCCCTTCAGGGCATTTCTGGGTGAAGATGAAATTGTATCATTGGAAAATCTACCTTCCACTGCAATTGACGACGCGATCAGGTCCCTTCACAATCTAATAATTGATGCTACTAATGCAACTTGCCTATTAGCTTCCACAAAGATCTACCAACAATATAAACCTACGAGGGAAATTAGAGATGGTATGAGAAATTATCAAACAGAATGTCGAAGGCGGCACCCACCAGTAGCTACATTGTATGGAGTGAGGCAAAAATTAATTAACATGATTAGTCATCACAAACGTGACTTACGGAAATTGTTAGTTCTAAAAGCTAATCAGTATAAACGAGAGCCTGCAAAATTTTGGAGTAAGATTCGGCAACTTTCAGGTGCAAAGCACAAGGCTCCTACCTATCTAATTCATACCTTCACTGATGATGATGATGAAGAGGTTGAGATTAAACTTGATGATCCACAGGACCAGGCTAATTTGATGGGTGATGTATGGGAGAAAATTCTCTCCCACAATAACAGTCGTCGATTTATTAATAATCACTATCAGTTGGTAAATGAATGGAGAGATGAGAACTTAGATGATCTACAACCACTACCTTCCATCGATACATCAACTCTTGAAGATACCCACCCGCTTACTAGACCTATCACATTACTTGAGATGAGTCAAGTTATTGGAAGAATGCGAAATAGAGCCCCTGGTCTCTCTGGAATAACAATGAAACAAATAAAGTTCCTACTCAGAAATTGTAAACAGTCCTTGGTTAATATCTTTAATGCCATCTTGGCCTCCGGACATTTTCCAGTTGTTTTTAAGACTGATAGGATGATCTTTCCTGCTAAACCCAATAAAAACATCCATCAACCAGAAAACTATAGACCTACATCCTTACTTGAAATCACTGGGAAAGTTCTTGAATAGATCATTTCCAACAGACTGAACTACTGAAAAACAGTTTGGCTTTAGGACACATAGAGGTACCCAACATGCAATAAATATTATTTTTGATACTGTATCGAGTCTGAAACATTAGGGCAATCTTGCCCTAATTGCCACCAGAGATGTTCATAAAACTTTTCATAGCTTATGGCATGATGGACTTATATACAAACTTATTGACCTACCTGACCATAACCGCACATTTCTCAGATTTATATATAACTTCTTAACTCAAAGAAAAATCATTCCTACCTTTCATGGGAAGCCAACAGAGCCTTTTATACCGACAGCTGGTGTCCCACAAGGTTCTTGTCTTAGTCCAATTCTATTCAATATTTATGTGAATAATCTTCCTCAACCAGAGTTTGATTATACAATTATAACGCAATTTGCAGATGATGTTATGGATGTCGTCTCGTCAACTCCTGTAACAGGAAAATATAAATATGAAAGAGTCATAGAAAAAATGAATATTGAACTTCGTCGAACATCCAACTGGGAAAAGAAATGGAGAATTACGACTAACCCTGACAAAGTCCTGGTTAGCACGATAGGATGTTTTGCATCAACCATCGAAGATAAAGGAGGTATCTCCATCAGAGATACACCTGTAGCCATTAGAAACCCTAACAAGATCTTGGGATATAAAATAGACAGGCTGCTCCACTCAACATCTCACGTCAATAAAAAGATCAACATAGCCAAAGCCGGTCTTAGATTTAATCAAGCCCCTTCACATGTCAAAAAACATCTGTATAAAATGATGGTAAGACCTATACTAGAATATCCTTGTGTCCCAATGTCATTAACAACAAAGACCAAAATGCTAAAGTTGCAACGGGTCCAGAATAGAGCTCTCAGCTTTATTACGGGTACCAGGAGGAGAGACAGAGTCAAAATGGCAGATTTACACGTACAACAGGATATTACTGCCTTAAATGTACGCCTTGATACGCTGAAGAAGAGACAACTCTATGCAATGCAAGAACTCTACATACCAGATAGAGAACATCTTCTCCAAGTTGAAAATACCACTGACTATATCATTAATACTCTTCCTCACAGGACCCAAAGAATGACTCTCCCACAGAGGCTGATGAAGATGACTGGGTAACACCAGAACTCTTCTATGTCTACTAAGAAAATTATTGCCCCTAATTAGGGAGACATCCTGTATAACGCTTCTACTTCTACATCTACTGTTATAAATATACTACAATTACTATGCGGGACACCACCTTGAAAGAAGCTAACGTGTCAAGTAATTCCTTACGAACTGTCCAGATTACCGCCTTGTCTTGTCGTTTAAATGTTCGTTATGCAACCGCAAAAAAAAAAAAAAAAAAAAAAAAAAAAAAAAAAAAAAAAAAAATTCCACCTTGTATCACTTACCTTTTACATCCTACCTCACTTCCCCCTCCCACCCTTTTCTAATATTTCTATCCTTAACCATCCTTCTTCCTTGCCCATCTTACCAAAGACTCTGGTCATAAGAATCGAAACCTGTCGTCTGCTTCCTCTGTAATAAAGTTGGTCACATCCGTCCCAACTGCCCCCACAAACCTCAATCGATAGGGAAAATCTATAGTGTCCCTAGTAACATGTCCCTGAAAGAAGTAGAGAAAGGGAAGGCTCCTTATTATTGTCAGAGTCGTATTTCCCTTCAGGAAGACTCAAAAACAACTTAAGTCAGTACCTTTAGAGATTCTGTAGTACTTCCTCTCTATGAAAAAACTTCATCACAATCCTCCGTTTTGCTGGAAGCATTTGGAGAAGCTATATTTTCTGTCCCCTTGCATAGAATTTATGTACAGTGCAAATATTACACTGGATACTTGACTGTGGGTGTATCCAAGGGATTCCCCATGAAAGATGCCATGTTATTACTGGGTAATAACATGGCATGCTAGTGTATGTCCTGAACCCATAATGATTAATTCTTCTCTGGTGTTGGCCATAACTCGGGCAACATCCCAAGGGTTGTCTGGCGAGAATGCTGACCTATCCTTGGACGACTCTGATCTCGGAATAACCAATTTGTTTTACGAGAAAAACTGGTCAGGGCCTCGTAAATTAAGTGAACAGACCCTGATCAAGCCTTCCTATTCCAGGGTAGCAGGACTGCCAGATATCTCTGTTTTCATGCCCGAGGGATTGTCCTTCCACGAGGAACAACGAAAGAACACTTCTTTGAATTTCGCTTTTTCAGGCAGCCATGGGTAAATCCTTTTCAGATCATCCGGTGAAGAATAAACTTAAAAACGACTATATGCTCTGCACTGAGACTGGTAAGGAGATAGAGGGCCAGCAACTGTCAGACAGGTTAGTGGTTCCGACAAAGTTTAGACCTCAAATATTGAATATAGCTCCTAATACAAGGAGGTTTTGTGTGTGAGGTGCTTTCACTTCCAGCAAGTGTGTGTGAGCATGTTAGATAGGAGCAAATGGAGACAAATGATTTTTTAGGACTTGCTGTGCTGTTGGAGTGTAAGCATGGTAATATTTATGAAGGGATTAAAGGAAACCGGTTGGCCGGACCTGAGTCCTGGGGATGGGAATTACAGTGTCTGCACTCTGAAGGAGGGGTGTTAATGTTGCAGTTTTATAACTGTAGTGTAAAGCACCTCTCCGGTAAGACAGTGATGGAGTGAATGATGATGAGAGTTTTTTTTGTTTTTCGGGCCACCCTGCCTTGGTGGGAAACGGCCAATATGTAAATAATAATAAAATATAAAAAAAATAATGATTTTTTACCATAAGCACCTTAGGAAACTTACCTAAGCTTATTATAACAAGCGCAATTTAATTTGGCCTAATCTAACTAAATATATTTTATATAAGTTTATAACAATTTAAGGATAAACAAACAAAATTAAATACATTTTTCTTGTTAGATAAAGAATGATTCTTCTGAAATTACTGCATACACAAAATATTCGCTCACCCTATTCGGCAAGAAGTGCGTTGCTAATTAAGCCAAAATCGCAAGTTTTACTTTTTCGGTACGACACACATACACACACACACACACACACACACACACACACACACACACACACACACACACACAACCATCACACACCGATCCCTCTGTTTCCACCCCCCCCCCCCGCACCGCAGTTACAGTATTAGAACAGAAGTTGAAGGTTTGGTACACAAATGCAGATGGATTAACGAATAAACATGAGGAATGGCAAGAAAGAATCAATGAGAAGTCCCCAGATATCATAGCAGTTACAGAAACAAAACTCACGCAGACAATAACAGATGCAATCTTCCCACCAGGATACCAGATCATGAGGAAAGACAGAAGGGGCAGGGATGGAGGTGGGGTTGCTCTGCTCGTAAAAAACAGATGAAAATTCGAGAAAATGGAAGGCATAGACGAGACGGGAGAAAGAGACTACGTAGCAGGTACACTTCAGTCTGGGGAACACAAAGTGGTCATTGCAGTGATGTATAATCCACCACAGAACTGCAGGAGGCCAAGAGAGGAATATGAAGAGAGCAACAGAGCAATGGTGGACACACTTGCTGAGGTGGCAAGAAGAGCTCACTCCAGCAGAGCAAAGTTGCTGGTTATGGGGGATTTCAACCACAGGGAGATTGACTGGGAAAACCTGGAGCCACATGGGGGTCCCGAAACATGGAGAGAAAGGATTTTGGACGTGGTGCTGGAAAACCTCATGCACCAACATGTTAAGGACACTACCAGAGTGAGAGGGGGGGATGAACCAGCAAGATTGGACCTTGTGTTCACCCTGGGCAGCTCAGACATTGAGGACATCAAGTATGAGAGTCCCCTAGGAGCTAGCGACCACGTGGTTCTGTGCTTTGAATACATAGTAGAGCTGCAAGTGGAGAGAATAACAGGAGTTGAATGGGAAAAGCCTGACTATAAAAGAGGGGACTACATAGGGTTGAAGAACTTCCTGCGGGAGGTCCAGTGGGACAGAGAACTGGCAGGAAAGCCAGTAAATGAAATGATGGAATATATAACACCAAAATGCAAGGAGGCAGTGGAAAGGTTTATTCCCAAGGGCAACAGTAACAACGGGAAGACCAAAACGAGCCCCTGGTTTACCCGACGATGTAAGGAGGAAAAAACAAAGTGCAATAGAGAATGGAAAAAGTACAGAAGGCAGAGAACACACGAAAATAGGGAGATCAGTCGCAGAGCCAGGAATGAGTATGCACAGGTAAGGAGGGAGGCCCAGCGACAGTATGAAAATGACATAGCATCGAGAATCAAGACTGACCCGAAACTGTTGCATAACCACATCAGGAGGAAGACAACAGTCAAAGACCAGGTGATCAGATTAAGGACAGAAGGTGGAGAACTCACAAGAAATGATCAGGAGGTATGTGAGGAGCTGAACAGGAGATTTAAGGAAGTTTTTACAGTAGAGACAGGAAGGGCTGTGGGAAGACAGCACAGAAGGGAACATCAAGAGGGAATATACCAACAAGTGTTGGATGACATACGAACAACTGAGGAGGAGGTGAAGAAACTCCTAAGTGACCTTGACACCTCAAAGGCGATGGGACCGGACAACATCTCCCCATGGGTCCTTAGAGAAGGAGCAAAGATGCTGTGCGTGCCTCTAACCACAATCTTCAACACATCCCTTGAAACTGGGCAACTACCTGAGAAATGGAAGACAGCTAATGTAGTCCCCATATTTAAGAAAGGAAACAGAAACGAGGCACTAAACTACAGACCTGTGTCTCTGACATGTATTGTGTGCAAAGTCATGGAGAAGATTATCAGGAGGAGAGTGGTCGAACACCTGGAAAGGAACAAGATTATAAATGAAAACCAGAATGGGTTCACGGAAGGCAAATCTTGTATCACAAACCTCCTGGAGTTTTATGACAAGGTAACAGAAGTAAGACACGAGAGAGAGGGGTGGGTAGATTGCGTTTTCCTAGACTGCAGGAAGGCCTTTGACACAGTTCCCCACAAGAGATTAGTGCAGAAGCTGGAGGATCAGGCGCATGTAAAAGGGAGGGCACTGCAATGGATAAGGGAATACCTGACAGGGAGGCAGCAACGAGTCATGGTACGTGAAGAGGTATCAGAGTGGGCGCCTGTTACGAGCGGGGTCCCACAGGGGTCAGTTCTAGGACCAGTGCTATTTTTGATATATGTGAACGAGATGATGGAAGGAATAGACTCTGAAGTGTTCCTGTTGGCAGATGATGTGAAGTTGATGAGAAGAATTAAATCTGACGCGGATGAGGCAGGACTGCAAAGAGATCTGGACAGGCTGGACATGTGGTCCAGTAACTGGCTTCTCGAATTCAACCCAACCAAATGCAAAGTCATGAAGATTGGGGAGGAGCAAAGAAGACCGCAGACAGAGTATAGGCTAGGTGGACAAAGACTACAGACCTCACTCAGGGAGAAAGACCTTGGGGTGACCATAACACCGAGCACATCACCGGAGGCACACATCAACCAAATAACTGCTGCAGCATACGGGCGCCTGGCAAACCTGAGAATAGCATTCCGATACCTTAATAAGGAATCGTTCAAGACACTGTACACTGTGTATGTTAGGCCCATACTGGAGTATGCAGCACCAGTCTGGAACCCACACCTGGTCAAGCACGTCAAGAAGTTAGAGAAAGTACAAAGGTTTGCAACAAGGCTAGTCCCAGAGCTCAAGGGAATGTCGTACAAGGAAAGGTTAAGGGAAATCGGACTGACGACACTGGAGGACAGAAGGGCCAGGGGAGACATGATAACGACATACAAGATACTGCGGGGAATAGACAAGGTGGACAGAGATAGGATGTTCCAGAGAGGGGACACAGGGACAAGGGGTCACAACTGGAAGCTGAAGACTCAGACGAGTGACAGGGACGTTAGGAAGTATTTCTTCAGTCATAGAGTTGTCAGGAAGTGGAATAGCCTAGCAAGTGAAGTAGTGGAGGCAGGAACCATACATAGTTTTAAGAAGAGGTATGATACAGCTCAGGAAGCAGAGAGAGAGAGGACCCAGTAGCGATCAGTGAAGAGGCGGGGCCAGGAGCTGAGTCTCGACCCCTGCAACCACAATTAGGTGAGTACAATTAGGTGAGTACACACACACACTATATATATATATATATATATGCATACGATAATTTGAGAGCCTCTTGTGATCGACTTAAACTGTCACCATTGTTCTATGCTAGCCAGACAGATACTGAGAATTTTAGTTAAGGGTGTTGGTACCAAAATACCAAAAAATTGTATTTCTTAATGATTTGATATTTTTTCTGTAAAATATCTTGAATTTGGCTCGTATAAGCAGCTTTATCTTCAGTGGCTGATACATGTTACAGAAGATAATGTTATCTCTTAAGTTCACCGTATATAGGGGCAAAAGTTTACAGTTTACTTACATAGTTAATAAATTTGTCATTATTGGAGTCTGTGATATCTGGAGAATGTATCTTCTGGTCGGTTTCAAACTTTTCGTGCTGGTACTCGTTCGTCAAATAAAGTTTTGCATCGATTTAGAATTGTATAAGATTTACTTTGTAGTTAAACATGTTGGTGTCATTCACTAACTGGTGAATGTTTTTTTTTTTTTTCTAATCGGCTTCAAACTTTCTAAGCTGGTGTATCTTTCCGAGAAAAAAGTTTAGATTAATTTTGGGCTTTGTACATAATCTGCCAATTTTATTGAAATTGAGAAAAAATTAATTAATTGTTTTCTTGTAGTAATTCGTGAATGCATATCCGATCGACTTCAACCTGGGAATGAATATTCCGAGTGGCTTCAAACTTAGAAATACCTGTGATTTTAGAGATAGTATGTGCGATAACTTGAGGAAGCCTTTTCTGATTGGCTTTAAATGTTCAGATCTGATGTCTCTTTTATAGCTGATGGTTAGAACGGATTCTGGACTTTGTTGGTACCAATTTATCATTTTGCCGAAGAATTTGGAATTTTAATTTCTATGGATAACTTCTGAATAGTTCTCCTGATTGGCATTAAAAACTTATGTTCCTCTGTGCTCCTCAGTTTGTGTGTACTGAAGTAGAGGAGCTCAGTTGAAGGGATACCGAGATATATATATATACACAAATAACCCACATGTAGGAGAAAGAGGAAACAGACTGGAAATAAGAAACGTGTAACAAAATGTTTTCTTCTTGTCACTGATCAATTGCTGGGCCCCACGACCAAGACGGGAAGTTAGCTGAATATGTCTTAGCTTCTCGTCTCTGTGTAGTGAGACGTTAGCTGAATATATCTTAGCTTCCCGTCTCTGTGTAGTGGGACGTTAGCTGAGTATGTCTTAGCTTCCCGTCTCTGTGTAGTGGGACGTTAGCTGAATATACCTTAGCTTCCCGTCTCTGTAGTGTGACGTTAACTGAATATATCTTAGCTTCTCGTCTCTGTGGAGTGGGACGTTAGCTGAATATATCTTAGCTTCTCGTCTCTGTGTAGTGGGACGTTAGCTGAATATACCTTAGCCTCCCGTCTCTGTGGAGTGGGACGTTAGCTGAATATATCTTAGCTTCCCGTCTCTGTGGAGTGGGACGTTAGCTGAATATATCATAGCTTCCCGTCTCTGTGTAGTGGGACGTTAGCTGAATATATCTTAGCTTCCCGTCTCTGTGGAGCGGGACGTTAGCTAACTATATCTCAGCTTCCCGTCTCTGTGTAGTGAGACGTTAGCTGAATATATCTTAGCTTCTCGTCTATGTGTAGTGGGACGTTAGCTGAATATATCATAGCTTCCCGTCTCTGTAGTGGGACGTTAGCTGAATATATCTTAGCTTCCCGTCTCTGTGGAGCGGGACGTTAGCTAACTATATCTCAGCTTCCCGTCTCTGTGGAGCGGGACGTTAGCTGAATATATCTTAGCTTCTCGTCACTGTGGAGTGGGGTGTTAGCTGAATGCATCAGTGTTACTTGTCAATTGTATAAGTTTTTCTTATATGTGCGGGTTATTTGTGTATTGTTCCAGTCACGGTATTGTGCCTTTTTGTTCTTAATAGACGTCTAGTTTCTTATACTTTGCCACCCAGCGCCTAGTTGCTGCTAGGTAAAGGACAGCAGGATACCGAGTAATTTACCCAGACATCTCGACTTCCTTGCCGCACTTTAAATAATTGATTTTAGAAACAATCAATTAATATTTCCAAAATTATATAGACTTAGCAGAGAGAACTCAAGATAGCATGAAGGAAGAAGGGTGCTGGTAACATAATGAATCTGAAAAAGGAGATATAGCAGTCATGCTGAATCATACTGACTACCTCAGACAGGCAAATGATGCGCGACCATACACTTGCAGGAAAAATTATTAAAGAAATAACTACCACTATCTGCCTTCTTCCTTGCCACTTTTTCTTCACGATTTCCCTTCCTTTATCTTCCCTTAAACCTTCCCCCTCCTTCTCTCCCCCTCCTGGCTACTAGTGATGACGTCACATTTGCATTAACCCGTTGACCCGTGATATAAAGGGTCATTATTCCCCCCAATTAGACTTAACTACTGCGATAACTGCTAATTTTTGTGTCTATTAGTTTGTGTCTATTTCTCTGTGTGCGTTCAAGTGTGTGTGTGTGTGTGTGTGTGTGTGTGTGTGTGTGTGTGTGTGTGTGTGGTGTGTAAGAGTGTGCGTGTGTGTGTGTATATATGTGTGTATCACCTGGGGTGAAATAGATTGGAAATAAGAAACTTGTCACAAAATGTTTTCTTCTCGTCACTGAGGAATTGTTGGGATCCACGACCAAGACGGGAAGTTAGCTGAATGTATCTTAGCTTCCCGTCTTAGTGTAGTGGGACGTTAGCTGAATATATCTAAGCGTCCCTTCACTATGGAGCGGGACATTAGCTGTGTGCTTCTTAGCTTCCCGTCTCTGTTTAGTGGAATGTTAACTGAATATATCTTAGCTTTCCGTCCTCAGTGGAGTAGGAAGTTAGCTGACCTATGTGTTAGCTACCTGAATACATAGCAGTTTCCAGCCTAGGTGGAGTGGGGCATTACCTCACTGTACTAACTTGAAAGAGACCCCTTATACCAGCTGTAATGGCGTAAGTCATTCGAAGAATCTAGTTGATCTGCGAATAAATAATGCCCTCAGACTAACTGATGTGACCTATAAGTTTCTCGGGCATAAGATAAATATAGGCAAAAATCACACAATTTCTGATACGTTAATTGCATACAAGATCACACAAGAGGAGATATAGCAACTACATACATATGGTAACTGCATACACATGATACCTATATGCTCAGTAATAACCCATATGGAGACAGAAACACAGGAGTTTGATTGATCTATATATGTCGATACCCTTCTGAGATCCTCTTCAGCTCTTCTGCTGAAGAGGATCCCAGAAGGTGATCGAAATATACAGATCAATTAATCTTTTCAGTTTCTGTCTTCACCTGGATTATTACCGAGCACTGACAAGTGTTCCCTACATTTTGGTTATCCATATTGTAACTACATACAAAATATATGATTACACAGAAAGTAGCCGAGAAACAAAACCGCATGAGGGTGGAAACTAGCTAGTTTGGGCATAAATCATGCCCCAGAAACAATTTTTTAGGTGTATAAGTTATTCCACAAAGACTAGCTGGTTTTTGTACAAGTAATGCCATGGAGGTTTAGCTCACAGAGAGCACGGAAAGAGAAACTGGCAGAGTTCCGTGTGTTGGTTGAGACTCGATCTGGTAGCCTCTAGAGAGCCACCACGATAAGATATACACTCCACCACAAAGGGAAAGTCAAGAACCAGAAAAGATTAAGATTAGTCGAAGATGGAAGAAAGAGAAGGGAGGTAATGAGGGAAGAGTAACTTTAGGGAGTGACAAAGAAAAGAGGAGACCAGGGAGGGAAGGAGGGAGGGGGAGAGTAAAGGAGAGGAAGAATAAGGAGAAATATCACAGGAAAATGCGAGGGGTCAAGAGAAAGGCATCGAAAAACGTTAGTTAATGAAATAGGAATAGAGAAAGAGTGAATGCAGAGTTATGGAGGAGAGGGGGGAGTAAGAGAGAGAGAGAGAGAGAGAGAGAGAGAGAGAGAGAGAGAGAGTGAGAGAGAGAGAGAGAGAGAGAGAGAGAGAGAGAGAGAGAGAGAGAGAGAGAGAGAGAGTACATGGGTATGACAGAGCAGAGGAAATGAAAGTCCACACCGAAGCTTTATGGAAGACTATGTAATTCTTTTAATTAATTAAATTAGAAACTATTGTAAAGCAGAAGGTTCTCTTCTCACCCTCCACTTTCTTCGGCAACTGCCTGCATGAAATCAAGGTAAATGTGTGCAATATTAGTAGAATACCGTGGAATTTCCAGCAGATGGAAATAAGTCGTGGGCTACAACTGCTTCTGCTTAATTAGTTCTGTTTCTTAACTACTGGTGTTATTTGACTACAACTCGACAAGCTGAGTGTACCAGTGGTTCTAGTTACCAACGGTTCTGCTTAATAGCTGTTATTAACTGATACTGCCCCACTTCACAAAGCTGGCAGCAAAACAATTGTGGAAAACTATAGACCAACAGCGCTAACTTCACGCATCAAAGTAATATTACAAGTCACATGGAATCACAACTGTACAATCCATGGCAGCATGGGTTCACGGCAGGTCGTTCCTGCCTTACACAACTGCTAGAATTCAGTGTTTTTGAATCAGGTAGCCGTGGCACCCTGGTGTGCCACTGATAGTGCCCAGGGGTGCCACAGGATTGTAAGTATAATTAAAACTTTTTTTTACTAATTTTTTTACTAATATTTGTTGTATAATTAACTACTATGGAAGAAATGTTACAATTTTATCTAACAGATGTCAATAATTAATAAACTATTATAGCATAATATATAATAGTAAATGCATGATTAATATGCAGTCAAAAAGCATTATGATGGGAAATTAAATTTGTATATAATAGTCACTGTTTTCGTTTGGTTTACGATCATCGTTGTCTTCCTTTACAACTTTACAGTTTGCGCCGTCCTGTACGCGATTGGTTGTCGTCACTGACGTGTTGACGTCCCAAGGAGATGATGACTGGTGAGGAAGATAAAAATGGGAATATGAATGAAAAAAAAAAAAAAGAATAGTTCCCACTTCCAGTAAAACTGATGTGATTAGAAAAAAGAAAAGTTGTCTATTTCGAGTTATTTAGATCTGAGATTTACTTGGTGTGGTGATGAAGTTAATAATACGCCAGAATGTGTTATTTGTTGATAAATTAGACAATGAAGCCGTGGTACCCAGCAAATTTAAGATAATTTACTATAAAACATGGTCATCTTACTAAGAAGCCTCAATCATACTTTAAGAGACTTAAGCGAAGACATTTTTAAATCAATGTTTCTAACTAAGCTCAAGAGGCCAGCTACTTAGTAGCAGAAATACTCATTAAAAATATGAAGCCTAATACAGAAGCAGACACTTATTCTCCCTGCTTGCAGTGCCATAGTAAAAACCAGGTTTAGTAGTGAAGCAGAAAAGGAAGTTCAAAAGATTTCACCTAGATAATACCATTAACAGATACATGATGTCTGCAGACATAGAAGAAACTGTGTCTCTGTAAAGTTAAGTAAAATTTCCGCACTCCAGGTAGACGAGTCTACATATATTGGAATGAAGGCTCAACTGTTAGTATTCATTCACTACATTAGTAATGCTAAACTAATAAACCAGTTTTTTTTTGTTTTAGAGCTTGAAGAGACAACAGGCCAAGATATATTTCACTACATTAAGTACTCAAAAGCTGTTGGTTTGTCCTGGAAACTCTAAGAATTTGTACAGACTGTTCTGTCAATGAAAGGATATGTATCATTAGTGAAGAAAACAGTGATATCATAACATTACTTTCTTTATCTTGAAGTGCTGGTTGGAAGAACAATCAGCAGTAAATTGAAGGCTGTACTAGACAAAATTGTAAAAGTGGTTAACTATATAAAAGTAGGCCACTTAAATCACAACTATTTGGCAGACTATGTGAAGCTGGGGCAGAGCATGTGAATCTTCTGCATGTGGAGGCAAGATGGCTATCCAGAGGCCAAGTGTTGTCATGACTGCATGAACAAGAATGACCTACCTTTTTGTTTTATCCTTGAGCAACAAGAATAATTTTGTGTTGCTTGAAGATGATACTTGGTCTACAAAATTATCCCATTAAATGGACATCTTTGAACATCTGAAGAAGGTAAATTCTAACATGCAAGGAAACATTGAAAATATCTTAACATCCTGACAAAATTAATATTGTGAGAGATAAATTGAGAATTTGGGCTGTCAAAGCGAAGGAAGACAACATGGATATGTTCCCACATGTTGCTCCATACTTATGTACGGAAGACTATGACTGGTTGAGAAACATTTATTGCATCAGTATCAAGCTCGTCGAAGCTCAGTCTCACAGAAGTATAATTAATTGAAATACGTAATGATGGGAGTCTGAAATTAAATCATAAGGAAGTGCCTCTGGACAAAGTCTGAGAGAGATTAAGAATGAATATCCTGAAGTTGCGAGAAAGCTCTGGTAATTCTCATGCAATTTTTCACATCATACCTTTATAAGTTGGGATTTTCTGTGCTCTCAAATATAAAAACCAACAAGAAGGAAATGCTACAATCTGTCGAGGAAGAAATGGGAAATTTCTGGCCAATATTCCACTTAATATCAAAAGGATCCGTCAACCACACCAGGCACAAATATCTCATTAAAAAAGTTATTAAAGAGATGTTAGTTTGTTTGTTTATTTTATTGTAATCTATAATGTTTGTGTTTTACTTACACTAAGAATCTTGTGTATTTTATATTTCGTGTGTGTGTTTTATGGATAATAGTCAATATGGTGTCTGATATTTTATGCTCGAAGTTTCTGGCTATGAAACCCAGCATTGTGTTAGCTGTGCTGCTCACGGATGAGCATTGTTTGGTACCTTAATGTCTAAGGTCATACATTAGGATTACCACAAAGTCCTTTTCTTGCTTTATTCCGGTAAGTTGGTTCCGAATATTTTGTATTCATGTTTGAGTTAGTTATACCCAAAATGCATTACTTTGCACTTATCTACACTAACTCATCTGTCATGTCTCCGACCACACTGCCTTCCTATCTAAGTCACTCTGAATACTATAAATAATCTATTGTGGATGCTGTAAATTTCCCAAGTTTGGCGTCAACCGCAAATTTTACATTGCTAGACGCTATCGCTATCTGAAGATTTTTTATGAATATTGTGAAACTTATGAATTTTGTCTTGGATGAAGAACTGATCCCTCTGGAGACTTGCACTCATTATGTTGTTGAAAATTATACAAAATACCGACAAGTTGAAGATTAAGACACATGTGCAACAGTTGAGTATCTTTGTTGATGAAACGTTTCGCTTACACAGTAGACTTCTTCACTGTTGCGAATAAGAAATTTTTTAAAGAACTTCAGAATGTGGCCTGTTACCATTTATTTCTTATGCAACAAGATTTTTGGATCAGAGTTATTTAAAGTTTTAGAGTCTAGGGGAAATAATTTCAACTGGGAAACTCCATTTATTAAAGTATTTAAATACAATACTTTATCTTCTCTTTGTAGTTAATGTAACTTAATACTTTGTACAACAAATTTATCATATACATTTAGTTTAAAATCATGGAAATGTCATATTAATAAGGAAGTTTAATTATTCTTCCTGTAATTCAGTCTTCAATAACATTTACGTCTTTGTCTTAACAAGACTGTAAACTCAAAATACAAAAGGTACAAGATTTAACAAGTCCTTTGAATCTGGCCGTAAAGTATCTCTATGGATTACTGAACTGACGAAGAATATAAATATCAAAAGAATCTTTCAGAGTAATGAGGAACAAAGTGAATCAGCTCTAGAGTCAAATTCTCAAAACCATTCAAACTGCACACCATAAGAACCAATATACGATCAGTTGTCAGGGCTAGAGCAGGGAGCAGACTGACTACTTGCCAGTCTGTTGACGCGTCGTCAGGTTGGATCACCTGACCCAACGTCAGTCAGCTGGACAAACAACTGAACAATTCACCGGATGGTTCCGAGACTTAAACTCTACTCTATATACACAAGAAATCCTACCTAACAATAATAATAAAATAATAGTGATAATAACAAAATAGTGTTAATAGTGATAATAGTGATAATAACGATAATACCATGGTATTTTTCATATATTAACAGATAATAATATAACGCCGAAAGTCTCTATTTTAGCTATAAACGGGGACTTCCACACTATAATATTAAGTGATGAACATATTCTCTTACAATAGTTAAATAACACAGGATGACCAATTTCGAAGATATAACACCCCCCCTGTACGACAATAGGTCGCAGTAGGGAGTTTGCAATCGTCCATGGTAATATCTCCTTTATAGTAAGCATCCTCTTGGTAAATAAGGCATGTAGTATGACGAAAGAATGGAGAAGAAATAACTCGATCAGCATGGTTATTTGCCAGAGGATGAGCTATTGGAACAATGGCCGGAAGAATTATCTGGAGTGGCTTCCATAATAATTTGAGAATAGAAGTCTCGGACATGACTGTCATGTGGACTTAATACTTCGTCCCATCAACGAAATGGCTTTCCTAGTCATACTGTCAATATAAAAGAAAATCATTAACAAAAATATATAATATACATATAAATTAGGCTCTAAGAGTACTCATTTCTTAACTTTACATTTTAAGGTATACATTTTTTTTTCAGGGGCGAGAAAGGGCATCAGCAATTATGTTAAGGGATCCACTTAAGTGTTGAATACTAATCAGATAAGGTTGGATCCTCAGAGCCCACCTGAGGATTCAGGTGTTCTTTGATTTCATAGAATTAATATAAATTAAAGGGTTGTGATCAGAAAATACCATAATTTTATGGGGGGAGGGTCCCAGATAAATGTCAAAATGTTCCAAAGATATTACTAGGGCAAGAGCTTCTTTCTCTACAGTGGCGTAATTCTTTTGGTGACGTTTTAACTTTGAAGAAAAATAAGATATAGGATGCAAAATATCAGTAGAGGGTGATTTCTGAAGTAACACCGCCCCCACAGCATAACCGCTGGCATCGATGTGTAAATAGAAGGGTTGATTAAAGTCAGGACTTTTCAATACGGGTGACAAAGAAAGCAACCGCTTCAACCGATTAAAAGCTATCTCACAATCTTTCATCCAGCAAAACTTCATCTTACTACTGGTTAACTCAGTAAAAGGAGATGCAACCTGAGAAAAATTAGGACAGAAACGTCGATAATAACCAGTCATTCCAAGGAACCTCTGTATAGACTTTCTATCTTGAGGGATAGGAAGCTCAGCAATGGCTCTAACTTTTACATCAACAGGACGTACCTCGCCCTGACCTATACAAAAACCGAGGTATTTAATCTTGGCTTGTCCAAACTGACACTTGGCTAAATTTATGGTGAAGTTGTACTTTTCTAACTTCTTAAATAAGGTTTCCAGGCGAATTAAATGTTGCTCCCACTCATTGCTATATATAACAAGATCATCTAGATATGCATCCACTCCTAAATCATTGGTCAGCAGGTTCATCAGGCGCTGAAAGGCAGAGGCCGCGTTACACAACCCGAAGGGCATAACACGATAATTGAATAATCTGCCTTGTATAGTAAATGCGGATATTTCTTGGGCTCTCTGGGTAAGTGGCACTTGGTAATAACCCCTTAATAAATCCAGACATTCGCTGCCTGACCACGGTAGTGTGTGTGCGGAAGTGCTCTGCACCCCTCTGTTGTTTGTAGGCGAGCGCCCTTGTCAGTTACCTGGCTGCAGTGGTGTGAAGTGGTGCTGTCACACCTCGGCTGACAACTTAGGTGCACTGTGATCGTCAAGATGGCGGTTAGTCTGAGACGAAGGATAAATACTGTAGGCATTGAGCTACTTAAAGGAACGATAAAGCCCAGTTCTGCGCAAGTCTTATTGCCAAAGATCATACGGGAGACTTATGGAGTACAAGATAGTGACTTGTATGGTGTAGCATTGAACGGAGGACAAAGAATTTTCGTCAAACTGCTATCAGCAACGGTTTATGAATCGTTAGTCACCAGGTTTCAGGACGTGAGTCTTAACGTCACACCAGCTGTCACTGTAAGAATGATAGATGTTTCACGGTATTATACGTGGATCAAGTTACGCAACGTTCCCTTTGAGGCGGACGAGGCGGATATAAGGAAAGTTTTTGAGAAGTATGGGACGGTGCATTATGCTCAACATGGTAAGTGGGCGGCAGGAGCCTATGCTGGTTTTCCAGAGGGTTCTTTCAACCTCAAAATGACTTTAAGGCACCCAATACCATCCTATGTGTACCTACAAGATTTCAGGACGCAGGTAATGGTAATGTACCCAGGACAACGACGTACGTGCCGCCTATGTGGTGAGTATGATCACATAGCGGCGACCTGTGACAAGCGAAGACATGTGCCTGGACCTGTGGTGGACGTCGCAGCCCCTGCTTCAAAGGTGGCAGGTGAGGAACAAACATCGGATGGAGGGCGTGGTGTTTTGTGGAGCGAGATAGTGGATCGGGCACACAGGACTGGTGGTGAGTTGGAGTCCCGCCCCCAACTGCCTGATCAGGTGTCGTCTCCTGTGGATAAGGAGGAGCAGCAAGTACAAGAGAAGGTTCTTGAGATTGAGGAGGAATTGGTGGAGGTGTTGAAGACGTTGTCACCACCAGAGAGGGATGTTACATCTGAGCGTGGTGTCATTGGAGAATCGTCGCTTCCAGAAAGTCTGAGACATGATAATTTGGGACGTGATGGTGGTTTGGAGTCGTCCATTGACTCATTAAACCATTCTCAGGTGGAGGTGGAGGTTCATCGAGAGGTGACATCTGACCAAGATATGTGTAACATGACTGTCACGAGAAAGAGGGCGGCTACATCAGATTCTGATGACGTCCTTACGCCTGCACAAAGGCCTGGGAAACAGACTGAGGTGAAGTGTGAAGGTAGTGGTGTAGGT